>NC_135809.1:99847092-100160633 GCF_964213995.1 Mustelus asterias | reverse complement strand
ATATTTAGTTTAAAGAAAAGTAGTGTGAGCCAGAGATCTTAACAGAACTCGGGGCGGCACAGTGGTTAGCACTGCTGCCTCACAGCGTCAGGGACCCGGGTTCAATTCCAGCCTCCGGTCACTGTTTGTGTGGAGCTTGCACTTACTCCCCATGTCCGTGTGTGTTTCCTCGAGTGCTCCGGTTTCCTCCCACAGTCCAAAGATGTGCGGGTTAGGTGGATTGGCTGTGCTAAATTGACCCTAGTGTCAGGGGGATTAGCAGGGTAAATATGTGGGGTTACGGCCGGGTGGGATTGTGGTCGGTGCAAACTCGATGGGCGAATGGCTTCATTCTGCACTGTAGGGTTTCTATGAATCCTGCTGTTTGTAGCAGCAGTGGTAATATTGCTTATGTAGCTACGTGTGTTTTCATTTTATGGAAGGCAAACTGAAAAATACTTTAATGAAGTAAAGTATTATTGTAAACCAATAGATCTGTTTACTTGCATGAATACACAAGAATTCAGTTTTCAGTGTGATTCACCTGTTTCCCATAGTTATTGTACCAGAAAATAATAAAGCACACGACTCCATCACTGTTCTAAGAAAACACTTTCAAACTAACTGGCTGTGTTGGTCTTTGCCTCCTACTGTGTCACTTTGGGGTGAAATTGATCTTTTCTGAAAATGCAAAACAGCTGATAGCTAATCAGCAGCCTGTTTTACACCAAATCTGATTTTCTTTCTCCAAAAACGGAAACTAAAATCAGACAATTGGGTAAAACAGGCTGCCAATCAGTTATTTCACAGCAAGTTTTACCAATCATGAAACCTTCCAGGAGACTATGTGAATAACTCAGTAGAGGATGCTTCTTGGGGAGACCAAAACTCATTATACCCCAGCTGTTGCTTCTTCCCACATAAGCAAATATTCACTCCAGAAATAGGCTGCCTTCTTTTCAAAAGCCCTCCAGTACACACCTGCAGCAATGGCTATTTTATACTATCTTAGTTCAATTTTAGAAACTTTGTAATTCTATCTTCTGGGGTTAACCTGAGCCGACCCAAACTATGCTATATTATGCATCACCTGGTTTGGTACAGATTGGGCAAGTATTATGAATGCATGCTGCCGGCAATGAGCCTTGCTCATTGCGAATAATCACAATCAAGTTACTCAGAATTTCTCATCTAGAAATGGACAGCCAAGTATTTGGGTGCGGGGGTGGGGGGTGTGCTGAATCTTGACCAAATTTGTATTTATATCCCTGGATTTGTTTTTACATGTTCACAACTTTATGTGGCTTTTTCTACAGTGAGGTGCTTTAATTCTGTCAACATCTTGAGTGAAAGAATAACTAGAAATGCTGTGTTTAAAGAAGTGTTGTTGTAAAAAAAAAAGATACTAACTTGACCGTAAATGTTTTGCAGGTCTGTTAGTTATTGAAAGATCTGTTTTTAAAAGTGCAACATTGCTATTTATTGCGAATGCTGGTGTTGTATCTCGCAGAAGTAACACAATTGTATCTACTTCGTAAGAAGATAGCTTGAGCATTTTAAATTGCAGAAATGCTTCTAATGAGCGCAACTTTTGAATAGCAAGATGTGCACTGGTTTTACTACATGACCCTCAAACCAAATTAGTGTATCAGTACATTCTCTCCACGAGCCATGGTAAAATGTAATTCCTTCATCAGTTAATATTGCGAGATAATGGCATCTGTTGCATTTGAGAATCCAGCATTGGAAGCTCAAGCTTTACCAAATCATTTAATGTCACTCTCATTCTGCTCAGGTCTCTGCTTCAAGCAACTCCTTCGCCAATTGTTTTCTGTCACAATGACTGTCAGGAAGGTAAGATGGTTTATACTTAATGCATAAAAGTAAAAGTGGTTCATTTGATTTATTATTGTCACATGTACAAAGTTTCTAGTTTGGACCAGGGAGCGGCGCGGGCTTGGAGGGCCGAAGGGCCTGTTCCTGTGCTGTATTGTTCTTTGTTCTTTGTCTCGCACAGTGAAAGGTATTGTTTCTTGCGCGCTATACAAAGCATACCGTTCATAGAGAAGGAAACGAGAGAATGTAGAATGTAGTGTTACAGTCATAGCTAGGGTGTAGAGAAAGATCAACTTAATGCAAGGTAAGTCCATTCAAAAGTCTGATGGCAGCAGGGAAGAAGCTGTTCTTGAGTCGATTGGTACGTGAACTCAGACTTTAGTATCTTTTTCCCAATGGAAAAAGGTGGAAGAGAGAATGTCTGGTGCGTGGGGTCCTTAATTATGCTGGCTGCTTTGCCAAGGCAGTGGGAAGTGTAGACAGAGTCAATGGATGGGAGGCTGGTTTGCGTGATGGATTGGGCTACATTCACGGCCTTTTGTAGTTCCTTGCAGTCTTGAATTTGCCTTACCATAATATTTAATCTCTTTTTGGAAGTTATTTTAATTTGGAATTATCTGCAGTGCCCAATTAGGCCAAAGTGTAAATTCTTCACTTTTAAGTTCATAATCTCAGCATCATGACAATAGCTCGTCTGTAAAATGGCAGATTATTGGGGAAGGTTTGGCACAGTGGTTAGCACTGCTGCCTCACAGCGCCAGGGACCTGAGTTCAATTCTTTGGTCACTGTCTGTGAGGAGTTTGCACATTCTTCCTGTGTTGGCGTGGGTTTCCTCCGGGTCCTCTGGTTTCCTCCCACACTCCAAAGATATGCAGGTTAGTTTGATAGGCTATGCTAAATTGCCCCTTAGTGTTGCGGGGGATTAGCAGGGCAGATGCGTGGGGTTACGGGGATAGGGCCAGGGTGGGATTGTTGTCGGTGCAGGCTCGCTGAGCTGAATGGCCTCCTCTTGCACTAAAGGGTTTCTAAGGTGCAGCCTGTATCCAATATATCATTTGACTTTTACTTTTTATCCCAGGCAATCTCCTGCTGTTGGAACACACTGAGAACTCTAGTGATCAGAAACTCATGCTCATTGACTTTGAATACAGCAGCTATAACTTCAGGTAATTGTGGTTTTGTTTGAAATGCAGATGAGATTAATGGGAGGGAGCTGTACTCCTGATTGTATGTAATTGGAGTCTTCCCGTAGTATCTGATAACCAGTCATCCCTGGTTATACATAACAGCTTCTCATGAAATCTTAATTTTTAGAATGTTTTGCACAACCTATTCTACCGAATCCTTAACCCATGAAATTTGAATATTTCTGGCATCTGGATGTTGAATCTCTCCTGGTTAGAAACTGATTGACTGACTGGATCTTTCATCAGTTCAGGTAATTGGATTGAGAATATTACAGCAAGGAATATTGTGGTTTCTGAGAGAGTTGTATTGGGACTGCAGATTTTATATGACCAACTCGAAGATGTGTCTTATCCTCGTTAAACTTGGGGATTAGAGTCAACAAGCTGCTGGAAATAATCAATTTGGGTTGATTGAAAATTCGAAGTAAAAATAGAACATTTTGAAGATGCACATCACACTTGTCATTATCCACAAAGGAAAAAAGACTGGTTATAATGTTTCAGCGTGCTGAAGGCCAAGAGATAAACTGGCATTCTATAGAGATTGGAAAACAGACGAAGGAGCAAATGGATGATGTGGAAAATTGATGAATATACCAAATACGAAGACAGAGATATATCAAAGGGGTTGGAGTGTAGGGGTAAGAAAGCCCTGCTGCAGTTGTTTAGGGCTTTAGTGAGCCACATCTGGACTATTGTGTACACTTTTGGCCTCCAAGGATACGCTTGACTTAGAAAAATTGAGAGGAATATTTGGAGAAACACCTTTGTGTACTGTTGCCTTTTGAATACTGTGGCTTGCAATAGTCACATGACCTCAGGTCATCCTTGGTAATACAAAGGATTGAGGCAGAAGCCATTTTTACATACCTTAAGGGGTGGGGGGAGAGCGCGGGAGAATGGCATTGAGAGAGAGCATCAACCACGATAACATTGAATGATGCAGCAGGCTCGAATGACCTACTCTGCCTATTTTTTATGTGTCTACATTGAATAAACACCTCCTCTGTCTCTATATGACTTGGTGTCAAATTTTGTTTGATAATGCTCACGTGAAATGCCTTTACATCTAAGGCAATATTTAAATGGAAGCTGTTGTTGTTTAAGCTACTCAGCTTAGCAACTTGTTTTTGCAGCACTCTTGATGTAATCGGAAGTCCCAAGGTTCTTTACAAAAGCATGATAAAACAAAACGGCACGGTAGCACAGTGGTTAGCACTGCTGCTTCACAGCTCCAGGGACCTGGGTTCGATTCCTGGCTTGGGTCACTGTCTGTGTGGAGTTTGCACATTCTCCTCGTGTCTGCGTGGGTTTCCTCCAGGTGCTCTGGTTTCCTCCCACAGTCCAAAGATGTGCGGGTTAGGTTGATTGGCCATGCTAAAATTGCCCCTTAGTGTCCTGAAATGCGTAGGTTAGAGGGATTAGTGGATAAAATATGTAAGGGTATGGGGATAGGGCCTGGGTGGGATTGTGGTCGGTGCAGACTCGATGGGCCGAATGGTCTCTTTCTGCACTGTAGGGTTCTATGGTTCTAAAACATGACAGCAGGCTATATAAAAAGATATAAAGTCAGATAGTCAAATGCCTAGTTAAAGAGATGGGTTTTAAGGAGTGCTTTAAAGGGGGAACGTGAGCTAGAGAGGCAAAAAAATGCAAGGAGGAAATTCCAGAGCTTTGGGCCCAGGCAACTGAAAGCGCAGCAATTGATGGAGTAATTACGATTGCGGATGTTCAAGAAGCCAGAATTAGATGAACACAGATCTTGGAGGTTGTGGGGCTGAAAGAGATTACAGAGCTATGGATTTGCAAGATAATGGGAGGATTTCAAAACAAGGATGAAAATTTTAACATCAAGACCATGTTTGACCAACTTAAGTAAAAACCTAAATTGCATTTATAGCTTTAACGGTCTTTCCTGGTCCCATGCTAGCAAATCTGTGCTTGCATCTCTTCCATTGTATTTATATCCATTCTAATATGATGTGCCCAAAATTGCATACTGTTAACTTCAGTCTTATAAGGCCTTGCACAAATTCAACTTCACCACTGTGTTTATGCATTCTATGCCTCTACATACAAAACTAAATGTTCAATTTGTCTATATGGGGCCTTATTTACTTGCATTGCCACCTTTTAATGACCTGTATATCTTCCCACCATTGTCCCATTTTATGTGCACTTGCCTTGCCCATTATTACATGCAAAAATGATTAACTTCATATCTTTCTATCTTGAACTATGTCTATTTGGCCACCTGCTAGAGTATCTATATCCACCTGCAGTATTTCACTGCTTGCTGTACCCTGTCCCCATCACAATCTGATATCTTTTGATAATTGTGCCCTTCCATTCATGTATTGGACAGATTTAACTGTGGCTTTCAAAATAGAGGTGGGTACAATTTTGTCTTTTAAAAAGCGTTTAGACAGTTACATGGGTATGGAGGGATATGAGCCAAAAACAGGCAATTAGAACTGCTTGGAGGTTAAAAACAAAAAGGGGCAGCATGGACAAGTTGGGCTGAAGGGTCTGTTTCCATACTGTAAACCTCTATGAATCTGAGAATGCAGGATTAAGGGGAAAGATCAGAGGGAGTGGAACTAGCTGAATAGTTCCTGCAGAGAATCAGTGTGGACTGGGCACTTTGAATGGCCTCCTTTGGTGCTGTAACCATTCTATATCGTAAATGCGGATGCAAACCCTCTGGAACATCTCTATCACTGCTTTACGAACCCGAATTATAAAGAAATATTGCAGGAGAGTAATTTAAATGGGTTTTCTGTTTGTGAGAAACACGAGCTATCTATAAAGTAAGTATTATAGGAAGATGCTATTAGACAAATTTGGTCACTCCATTCGTAGAAAGAGGAAATTTCCCACAAAAGAGATAGGATATTCATATTAGGTTATCACAAATATTTGGTTGTGACAATCCTTAGTTCTTTGTTGCGTGCATTAAAAACTGAGATGTGGAATGAATAAATAGTACTCCAGTTGCCAAAAACATTATTTTTTATTCCAGGGGGTTTGATTTTGGAAATCACTTCTGTGAATGGATGTATGACTACAATTGCGATGAGTATCCGTTTTTCAAGGTCGATATCAAGAATTATCCTTCCAAAGCACAGCAGGTATGTTCTTTAATTTCAAGTGAGTCCTTCTTTATTCCAGTTGGAAGTACACAAATCATTGAATTCCAAAGCACAATCTGCAGTGATTCAACATTTTAGCCTAAAGTTTTCAACCATATTGCTGATTTGTAAATCATTCATTTTCCTGAGTTACTGTAACTATCTCAATACCTCAACCCCTGGTTTTATTTCTAGATTGTCATGTTTAACAGTTTAATAAATAAAAATAAGATCGATTCAAATGCAGTTTTAAGATAATTTATTATATTGCATTTTCTGGTGCCCGCCTGGAGTCTGCACTTGATGTTATGCACTGATCATTGTACAATGCAAATCTCATCAAATGGACCCTGTTTTCCATCTGGCATGCTTGAGGAAGGTACCAACCAATCAGCAAAAATAGATGTTGGGGTTACATATTGGTGGCATTCACTTCCCAGACTGCCCTTGAGCAGTTTGGCCTAAAAAGGTTGACATCATCCATCATCATCATCAGCAACCCCAAAAAATGGCGGCCAAAGGAAGTGCAGGTCTCTGCATCCTGCTGATGCCAGGCGTCCTTCCCCATGACCTCAGTGATAGCCCTGCGTGCTATTAACAAGATGCTGGGAACAAAACTTCAGCATTGGAACAGGTTGCACATTATCACGGTCAGCTTGTTTGTGAAAAGACACACACTCTAGCTCTGGAACAAGGGCCAGGCTTGGCACATCTCAGATTGAGGATAAGGGTGGGTTTCCATGTAGGAAATGTATATGGAATTAGGAAGTTCCAGCAATTTCAAAGGAGGAGAGACTTCTTAAATATTTTGAGGCCTTGTGTGTGGTCACAGTACTACTATATTACCATTTGCATTAATGCAACTTGATCCCATATGTGCATGGACTTTTGCAGAACAACTTTACATTCGCCCTATTCTATCTACTCAACTCCACTATATATCCAGGAATGTGTGGAGCTGTGAAGTTCCTTGGTGCTGAAAGAGTTGTGTGTATGTCAGTAAGTGACAGAACAGCAAGGTTGTTTTACAGTGACATTGGATGAAATAGTCCCAACTTAGTCATAGTCCCTGGCCAAACGGTGGGAGCAGTAGTGGGTTGGGAACACAAAAGGTAAAGGAACAGGTGCTCACACTCTTTAACTGAGTCATGGCATTAGCAATCGTCCAGTCTGGATTCCCAATTGATCCGGAAGGCAGGAAGGATGACATGGTGACTCAGTCAAAAGATTAATTTCTAATTATGGGGACCCTGGAACAGGCTGGTTACTTGTCCACAGTGGCAAGTTGCTGACGGGCTGGGAAAAAAGTGCCTGGCTATTTAAGCCAGAATGCTAAGTTAAAACTGCTGTTAAGTTTATTGTAATATTTAAATGCCTTACCTGACAACTGCTCGGGTGTTCCCCACTCTCCTTCAAACCTCCAGTGAAATCCGGAAGTGGGTGGGATGATAGTGGAATCCCAACCCAATGCCACTTTTAGGTGATTTAACTCCCCCATTGGTGCTCAACTCTGCCTCCTCTCGCCTGGGAAAGCTCCACCATAGGGCAAGATTCTTGTGTTCTTGCTGGTGGTAAGCTTGGAGGCAGGAAGGGCATGCACTTGGGTGGGATGGTGGTGTACCCTGAATGCCACTTGCTGTAAAACATGATATACAATCGTCCTCCTGAGGAAGATGCTGAGCAGTATGACTACCTTCCTTGCACCTCCACATTGTAAGTAAGGGTTATAATATAAATCTAGGGTTTCTGTACAGCACAATAATGTCATTTTGCTCACAGACTCCGTTTCCTGCTTCCACATTCATTCGATCCTCCACCGCTTTATTTTTAGCTAGTCAATTCTTGCTTCATTCACCCTTTTGAAAAGACTGCAGAACAATAGGGGTGCGTGGCCCTTTAAGGACTGATGACGCAGACTGTTGTGTCCTCTCAATTTCCAGCCTCTTGAGTAGGTGATTGGGCAGCAGTCGGGTTGGATTGAGCCTGTAGGTGGAAACCTGCCAGGCCACTAGATTTTAGAAATACAAACTGGTTTAGCCCTGCCCAATTTGGATGAGGTAAGCTCCTAGTGCTTCATTGACAGAAAATAGTTGTATTCCACGATTTTAATAATATTAGAGTTCTTCAGGATGGCTGTTCAAGAAAACAGCATTACTTATAGCATCAAAAAATTCTGCCGAAATGCCTGTGGTTAATGCAAAGCAGTGTAGGTTGGATTTTTATTCAGCAAAGTTCAGAAGGTGAATATAGATGAGGGAGACAATTGGCCCATCTACTTCAAATCCATGATAATCTACAACTCCACATGTCAAAACATTTGATTCTTTCTTAAACATTCGACTTGAGCTTTCCACTTGGAAAACCATTCTGGATAATTATTATGCTGTCTGAAAAAGTACCTCCTAACATCAAATCTGAATTTATTTTTTGTCAGATTGTACCTTTGATCTCTCCATCTTGCAACTGTAGGTTAGCATAAAATAGTGTTGGGAATTAATCTTTTCCACTCTGCCTAACTTGCACACATCTCAAGCTGCAATTACTTAAGTGTTCTGATTATAGACTTTGTCAGTGATGTCAAACCAACAAATAAAAAATTTTGCAATTGCTTTATTTAATTTGAATATCTTTATTGCAGACTATATAATCTGTGCCAAACTAGTTTCTCACCCAAATACTATTTTATTATTCTATTGACAGCTCCATTTTATCAGAGTTTACAGTGCTGAATTCCAGAATGAATTTGACGACTTGGATGACAAACAGGTGGCAAAAATGGAGGACCAAATGCTAGAAGAAATAAATAGGTAATTATAACAATTGGTGACACTTTTTTTAAAAAAAAACTTTTTTCATCCTGTATGATTTTTAAAAGTGCAACCTGCTTCTCATGAATTTGTACGGTAAAACCAAATTCCAAAGTAGGAAAACATTCCAATGAATCCAGAGGGATTATAGACAAAGTGAGTGTGCAATGACCGGAAAATGGAGTATAACGTGTGAACATGTGAAATTGTCCCTTTTTCACAGGAAAAATAAAAAAAGCACATTATCTAAATGGCGAGAGATTGCAGAGCTCTTGAGATGCAGAGGGATCGAGGGGGTTCTAATGTATGGTTCACAAAAGGCAACTATACAGGAAATTAGGAAAGCTAATATAACATTACCATTTATTGCAAAGGAAATTGAATGTAAAAGTAGCAAGGTTATGCTTCACTTATACAGGGCATTGGTGAGACCACATCTGAACTGCTCTGTACACTGTTGGTCTCCTTTATTTAAGGAAATATGGAAAGAAGTTCGGAGCAGGTTTACCAGACTAATACCTGGAATGGGCGGATTGTCATTGAAGAAAGGTTGGACATGCTAGGCTTGTATCTGCTGGTGTTTGGAAGAGTTAGAGGAGACTTGATAAGTTCCTGAGGGTTTTGTCAGTGATGTGGAGAGGATGTTTCCTCTTGTGGGAGAATCTAGAACTAGGGGTTTGTCCACTTAGGACAGAGATGAGGAGAATTATTTTCTCTCAGGCCTGAGAATCTTTGGAACTCTCCCTCAAAAGATGGTGGAAGCAGAGTCTTTGAATATTTTTAAACAAGAGGTAGGTAGATTCTTGATAAGAAAGGGCTGAAAGGTTATCAGGAATAGGTGGGAATGTGGAATTCAGGTTATGATGAGATCAGCCATAATCTTATTGAATGGTGGAGCAGGCTCAAAGGACCCAGTGGCCTACTCCTGCTCCCTCCCAATTCATATGTTTGTGTGAATCAGTTCAGTCAACAGATAACTGGGTGCAATACCATTTCTGTTATGGAAAATGGGTACCCAGACTCCGATATTACTTTTAAGGAAGTATATTTGAAGTGCTCTTTTTAAAGATTTGTAGCATCATTTTAAAGCTACTTTAGAAACCTTTGATAGAGTAAAATTCTCCAGGTTACTTAACCACTCCAAAGTTGACTGGGTGGAATTTTAAGTTGCTCTCCTGAGCAACCAGAAGCAGTGCCCACCCACGGCCAGCACGGTACTTCCTGCAAGTGCATCAGCTTTCAACTCAGCAGCCTGTGCAGAATGTGGGGGTGGATATCCTGCTCGACCTCTTGCAGTTTGTGTTGTACCTACCCCCCCCCCCCCTCCCCCGACACCTTGTGAGGCCAGGGGAAACAGGTGTATTATTCCAGGGTTCGCAGTGAAAGGTAACACTTGCCCTGCTGTGGACCATTGCCACACAGTTGCTCTCAATCTCCACGGGACAGTCCAGCTGCCAATTCTATTGTGTACCTGATCCCCGGGCTCACATTGCAGCGGTTCAGACAATATGCTGTCCAGCTTGCCTTCCCTCCCCAACTGCAGAACTCCCGCCTTGCATTAAGATTTATTTCCCTTTGTCTGCAATAATGGTACAATGGATTTCCACATCATCTGCCTATTTGTTCATTTTTTGGGGGGGGGAAAGTAGAAAAATACTAAGCAGGTCAGGCTGTCCTAAAGGTTTACTGTGGCGATCAACGCTCGTAAGGACAGGTTTCATGACCTGATGATGATTGTGTGGTGTGTCAGTACCATCCATTGCACTCTTTCAGCCTTATCATCCACTTCCTTCCATGTATGTTTCAAAACCATGCCCTGAGAGGCAAGCAGGACTCCCTTCCTTGCCAGTAATCTGCATCATCTCTATTTTGTGTTGTCCCACCACAGATGATGACCCCAAACATTTATTTTGTCCGCCACCAATTTTTCTTGTTGGCCAAGGTTGATTTTCATCCCATTTGGATCCAACTGGATTCAAACACAGCTTCTAGTGCTGTAAGGACAGTATTTAAACCCAGTATATGGTAACCTCAAATTCTCTGACATACTGTTATCTGTAATTCAGATCATATGAAATTTAGCTATTTTCCAGGGTACATCTTCAAATTTGGTTGCTTCTATGTGGTTTTAAAATATAAAATCTCTCTGCTGTGATTGAAGCTTAAGGAATATGTTATGGGCGGCATGGAGGCACAGCGGTTAGCACTGCTGCCTCACAACATCAGGGACCTCGGTTTGAATCCTGGCTTGGGTCACTGTCTGTTTGGAGTTTGCATGTTCTCCCCGTGTCTGCGTGGGTTTCCCCAGTTGCTCCAGTTTCCTCCCACAGTCTGAAAGATGTGCTGGTTAGGTGCATTGGCCAAGCTAAATTTTCTCTCCATGTACCCAAACAGGCTACACAGGGGATTTTCACAGTAACTTCATTGCAGTATTAATGTAAGCCTACCTGTGACACTAATAAATAAACTTAATTATAAGGAGATGAATTAAGTTTTGATAGGCAGCAAAGGCAATGTAACCATTGCTGAATTCTACAAGCTTCCATCACCTCAAATACAGAATCAAAATGGTATTTAGCAATCTTTTAAGTGGTATTTAATAACTAAAACATGACTGGTAAGCATTGTGATTTTATTTTCATTTTACCATTTTTCATCAAGTAATTAACAAGTAGGTTGTATCTGGGATAGTTATGGTATATTGCTCTTTTAGGATGTTTAAATGCATATCTGCTTTTGAAATAAGCTTGTGGAATGGATAGTGTTGGCCCAGTACAATAGCTTTTTCTTAAAATACAAATGAGGGTAATGAGAGTGTGTAAAGCACAATATATTTTAGACCAGTGAAATTACATGTCATGGTATTTTATAATCCTGTTTATTCCTACATTGCTGTGTTAAGCTATTCCTTTTTAATCTGTTAATTCAACTGTGCACGTGTTAATATTTCTATGTATTTAAAATTTTCAGATATGCACTTGCATCACATTTCTTTTGGGGCCTGTGGTCCATTATTCAGGCTCGGATTTCAGCAATTGAATTTGGATATTTGGTGAGTGAAATATAAAGGTTAAAAGTTTGGAAAGAGAGCACGTGTGGCTTTAATTTACCTTCATACACTTATTGTTCAAAATGGTAGCATTTTTGATCTTGAAATTGAATACCTTCTCAATAATAGGAGACAGGATATAAGCAAAACACAAATTTCCATTCTGAAATATTTTCAGTTGTTAATGATTTCTTCCACAGGATTACGCTTTAGCAAGATTTGAAACGTACTTTGAACAGAAGAAGCAGCTAGGCGTTTGATGATTGGAAAATATGCGGGAGAAGTCAGCGTCGTTCAGTAAAGACGAAGACACGAGCAAATTTAAGTGTCGGGGTCAACTATGGAAAACCACAGCAGTGTTCAGCAGAGATATGGACCGTGTGGATTTGTTTCATGTGGTAGAAGTTTAGAAAGTGGATCTGTAGAATTAAAAACAAATGATATAAATTTATGGTCTGCAAGAAAAAAATGAAGACATGTTTACTCTTTCAGAACTTGCTTTGTGAATAGAACTTTGAAAACTGCAGTAATGTAATATTAATCTGTGCAAAATTGCTAATTAATTCTCTGGAATAGCTTCCATTTGTTAAGTAGATGTTTAGTGTAGTGTACATCAAAACCTTCCTCTGGCTGGAAAATGTGGCTTATCATTTTGAAATGCTTTTTACATGTTTTATCTTTTGTGTTTTTTGGGGAGAATGACTTTTGGGTAAAGTAACACAATACAAGTCAGAGAAAAGTTTAAACTCTGAAGTACTTGCCTAGAAATCTATGTTAAGACAGATTTGTCGCTATATGTAGTACAATGTGAAAATCAGTAAACCTACTGAAGCCAAGTTTGGATGTACAATACAATATAATTTTGCTTTATTAATAACACAGCGAGTGAAAGAATATTGGAACCAAGCTGTGGTAATACAACAGATTGATATCTGAGCCACACAGGGCAGTAGTACCCTTGACCCTGTTGATGATGGACCAGTTAGCTGACTGACGGGACCCAAAGGGATAGACCTGTCACTGAGGAGGAGGCAGGAATCTTTCCAATTGTCTTCAGATAACCTTACAATAAGTTGATCCTAGCTGCTTAAGCACCGGAATATTTTTCCATGAGCTCTGCATGTTTTTAACCTGTTAAACCCCATGAGTACCGTTATATACACTTGGATAATCTCTAGTTCTTAGCTGGTACCAACCTGTGCCTACACTTATTTTGAACTTTTTTGGAGTATGCCGCTATGGGGAGAAATGTCTGGCAATCAAAAGTCTAATAATGTGCATTTCCCGTTAAACACATATGGAAAGTTAAGAATGGTTATAGTTTAGAAAACTAGTTTAGAAAAAAAGATCATTGTTTAGGATATTAATTTGTAGTGGTTTTTTGGGGTTTTTTCCTTGTTGTATATTATTATGTAGCTGAGCCTCTGTTTGAAAAAATACAATTGCATTAATGTTATTATTCCCTCGTACTAAATAACAAATGTAAAATAAATAAGGTGATATGCATTTAATGGTTGGTAACAAGAATTGTAAGTTTGGAGCCTGTTATTTACAGCCAAATCTCTGAAATGAATTGGCATAAGTTCTCTCCTGCTTCAATACTACAGTGAAAAAAGGTAAAATTCAGTTTCAGCAAGAATGCAAGATGCATAATGGAAGATTAGTTGCCCATTATATACCCCACCCAATTTTTCTTTCAGTCAAGTCAAAGCGAGCCAGGCAGGATGTAGAATGGGCAGCCAGTTTGCCATCACATGTGTTGCTCTCTTGCCGAAACTGAATTTCAACTCCGGTACGCCACTTGCTAACATTTTCTGAGGTGGCCAATTCTGCAGTTCAATTTGCAACTTTTAATTTCCAGGAAAACTGCAATGTGAACTTTTGAGTACTACTGTTGTCAGTTTGCTGTGCATGAGGTAGAATAACAGTGACCAATATTTATTCATAGTTTTGTATTCTATTGCTTATTGTCTGTAACCCAATTGATGTGCCCACATGGAGGCATTTAAGCTAACACCTGAGCCTTTTCCTTTGTCTTGTTGAACATGGAATACTGTGTATATAGTATGGATGACATTAAGACCAAAGCCAAACTGATTGGAACGAGATACTTTGCAAATTAGGGAAAGTATCTGATGATATGTCTGCCTTGACACTACTTCTTGAAGTATCTTGAGCACAATACTATTAATGAAGCTGCCACTAACATACAAGTTAATACATACATGTAGGCTTGTAATTTTTTTTGCAGTAGGTGATGCATGGTAAATGTGTAGGTTTTAGCTCGTCATAGCAGTTAAATTTCTTACTGGACGTAGATATAAAAACCCAGTGTCCGGTCAAGTTCCAAATCCCAATGTAATAAATTGTTTTAAAGAGCTGTCTCCAAGTTAAACTAAGCTAATGACACTCAGTTTAAAATGTGAAATTTAAGTATGGTATTACATTTGGGGAGCACTGAATAATTCTTAGTGCAATGTTGCACTGTTTCTGACAATAGCCAACATTGTTACTTTTGTGTAGTACTTCTGCTTTACTAAGAAGGTGCATGGGCACCTTAAATGGTGATCTTTTCTGTAAGCCAGAGTAATTGCACTATAAGCAATCAGAATTTACCTTGTGTGTTGATTTGTTATAAAAGATATGAATGCTTTTACATTTTTAATGCAGTGAGGTGGTGCATTATGTTTATTATGTTGATGCCAAATCAGTTGTATTTTTGTAAAATGTCACTGTATGCACAGTTTCTGTACTGACATCAAATCTTTTATTAAAGCTTTTTTTTTCCTGGTGGCATAAGGAAATACTGGTTGTAGCATATTTGCTTTACTGCTTTGTCTCGAAGTGGCTAAAGGTGGCCATAAATTCCTGTCAAATTAATGGAAATTTATAAATGCAAGTAGTTCCTTGCACTGTGATTGCATTGGATGCAGAGCATTGAAACTAAAATCTCCAGTGGATACAATCGTCTTTTCTTCCATTTTTAATTATTCAATGTAAGATCATATTTCTGCCATCTTGTGCAATAGTTCAAGGCTTGTTGAAATAGGGCTTCTGAAATAGGAAATACGAACAAAGCCTATGAAATAGATATGGGTGGGAATATAATGTCTTTCCAAGACGATGGCAAAATTCCGAATGGAAAGACCATAAAGTACTTTCACTAGCTTTGAAACCCATAACTTTCAGAGCTCTCTCTTCCTCCTGGTACTTCATCTTCACTGTCAAGTGGGTCTTTTGAGGGGAACATGAAGACTGAAGATAACTGAAGCCCACTGAAGATGATTGTGGTAGACAGGAAATTCAGTCTTAGTTTCTTAACTAAGGAGGTGATAGCCCCAGCAGAGGGTATGTAAGCTGAGAGTGAGCTTCTGCAACATGTCCAAGCAATAGTGCCTCAGGAAGCTCAGGTGTCAGGAAGCAGATTTTCTCCCAAGAGGAGCAGGAGGCATTGGTTTTCAGGGTGACTACAGCCCTGAATTTCTTCAACTGTAGCTCTTTCCAAGGACTCTTAGGACATATAGAAACCCTACAGTGCAGAAGGAGGCCATTTGACCCATTGAGTCTGCACCAACAACAATCCTACCCAGGCCTCATCCTCACATATTTACCCCACTAATCTACAAATCCCAGGACACTAAGGGGCAATTTGACATGGCCAATCTACCTAACCTGCACATTTTTGGACAGTGGAAAGAAATCTGAAGAAACACAAGCAGACATGGAGAGAATGTGCAAACTCCACACAGTGACCCAAGCTAGGAATTGAACTCTGGGTCTCTGGAGCTGTGAGGCAGCAATGCTAATCACTGTGCTGCCCTAAATACCTCCAGCTGCTTGCAAGTGAAGCAGCCAGGTCATCATCTTTGCCAAGGTTGTTAATGATAACTTTTCCATGGATGAGGCCACTCGAACTCTGAGGTTGTTTGTTGCCATCAGCTGCTGCAGTGGCTGGATTTCCAGAAGTCCTGGGGCAAGATTATAGTACGTATGTGGCAATCAAAGTGTCTTCAGATCAACAGACATCTGGAATTGGAAAGACTTCCACTCCTTTAAAGTGTCCAATTATTTTGGTTACCACATCTGCCATGTGGCCTTTCCACCAAAGTTGAATCCTAGGAGTCAAAGGAGCTACCAATCAAATACCGTGGCAGATTTCTCCAGTCTCACCTGTCCCCTACTGCTGCCAGTAAGAACGGAAACTTTGGCATTCAGCCAAATCTCCATTCAGAGCTGCAGTACTGGATAATTGCAGCCATGGGTGAGGTCAGAGAATTCTGACCATTGCTACCAACCCCAGTAAGGAACACTAACAATGAGCCACAGGAGAGATGTAACAGGAACCATCTCATCAACAATAGAGCAAGCCATGAGGCATGGATGACTGAAAAGCTGGCATCTGAAAAGGAAAAATAGGAAAGACTTGCATTTATCATAGAATCATAGTGCAGAAGAGGCCCTGTGGCCCAATAAGTCTGCACCAACACATTAGAAACACCTAATTCCATTTACCAATACTTATCCCATAGCCTTGAATGTTATGACGTGCCAAGTGCTCATCCAGGTACTTTATAAAGGATGTGAGGCAACTCGCATCTACCACCCTCCCAGGCAGCACATTCCAAACCGTCATCACCCTCCAGGTAAAAAGCTTTTTCTTCACATTCCTTCCCCCCCCCCCCCCCCCCCCTTAACCTCCTGCCCCTCACCTTGACCCTATATTCTTTCGTGACTGACTCTTCAACTAAGGGGAACAGCTGCTCCTTATCCGCCCTGGTCACGCCCCTCATAATCTTGTACACTTTGATCAGGTCATCCCTCAGTCTTCCCTGCTCCAACAAAAACAACCCAACCCTATCCAACTTCTCTTCATAACTTAAATGTTCCATCCCAGACAGCACCCTGGTGAATCTCCTCTTCACATCCTCCAGTGCAATCACATCCTTCCAATAATGTGGCAACCAGAACTGCGCACTGTGGCTTCACCAAAGTTCAATACAACTCCGACATGACTTCCCTGCTTTTGTAATTATGCCTCGATTGACAAAGGCAAGTGTCCCATATGCATTTTTCACCGCTCTACCAACATGTCCTTCCACCGTGTTTGTCCATAGTGATCTATGGACAAACATGCCAAGGTCCCTTTGTTCCACAGAACTTCCTATTGTCATACTGTTCATTCTATACTTCCTTCCTTCCAAATTGTATCCCCTCACTTTTCAGGGTTAAATTCCAGCTGCCACTTATATGCTCATTTGACCATCCTGTCTATATCTTCCTGCAGCCCAACACACAGCCTCACTGTTAACCACCCAGCACCTTTTAATGACCAGTGGATATTTCAAAGCAATTTACACCTAATTGAATAATTCTTGAAGTGTAGTCACTGATATAGGAAATGTGGTAACCAATTATCAAACAGCAATGTGATAATCTGTTCCTGCTGTTAATGGAGGGATAAATATTGTCCAAGACACCACGGATATATCTCTATCATCTTTGAAACAGTGCATTGGAATCCTTTTTTTTCACGTGAGGCAGGCAGATGGAGCCTCGGTTTAATGGCTCTAGTGTTCTGGCCCTTTGAGTGACACCAGTGCTTGGCCCCTCTTGCAACTGAATACTTGATCTTTGGTGAATGACGAAGGAATTTGTTGAATTCACCTGCATTTTCCAAATTCAATGGTATTACCATCACTGAATCCCGCACTGTCATTCCTTCACAGTCGCTGGGTCAAAATTCTGTGTTTTGGATTTCCCGCAGATAAAATCATTTCTACATCTTCCATATTGAAACCCTTCATAATTTTAACAACATCGATCAAATAATAACATCACAATGGGGTGAGAAAGAAATAACTGATGCATGTAAGACTGGTACGATAATTATCATGGGGGATTTTAATCTACATGTTGATTGGTCAAACCAGGTCGGTCAAGGCAGCCCTGAGGAGGAGTTCCATAGAATGTATCCGCGATAGCTTCCTTGAACAGTATGTAATGGAACCTACGAGGGAGAAGCTATTCTAGATCTGGTCCTGTAATGAGACAGGAATAATTAATGATCTTACAGTTAGGGATCCTCTCGGAAGAAGTGATCACAGTATGGTTGAAATTAAAATACAGATAGAGCGTGAGAAGATAAAATACAATGTGCTTAAAATCTTGTGCTTAAACAAAGGAGACTACAAAGGGATGAGGGAGGAGTTGGCTAAGGGAGTCTGGGAGCAAAAACTTTATGGTGGGACAATTGAGAAACAGTGGAGGACTTTCAGAGCGATTTTTCACAGTGCTCAGCAAAAGTATATACCAGTGATAAGGAAGGACAGTAGAAAAAGAGACAATCAGCCATGGATATCTAAGGAAATAAATGGAAAGAAAATGCAAACAAAGTGGCAAAGATTAGTGGGACACCAGAGGATTGGGAAAACTTAAAGGTCAACAGAAGAGTAAACTAGTTCAGAATATAAAAACAGCAAAAGTTTCTACAAATATATAAAATGAAAGAGTGGCTAAAGTAAACATTGGTCCTTTAGGGGATGAGAAGGGGAATTTAATAACTGGAAATGAGGAAATGGCCGAGGCATTAAACAGGTATTTTGTGTGGGTCTTCACAGTGGAAGACACAAATAACATGACAAAAATTGATGACGAAGGCTATGGCAGGTGAGGACCTAGAAACTATTATCACGAAAGAGTTAGTGTTGGGCAAGCTAATGGGGCTAAAAATAGACAAGTCTCCTGGCCCTGATGGAATGCATCCCAGGATACTAAAAGAGATGGTGGGGGAAGTAGCAAATGCACTTGCATTGGACTCTGGGGTGGTTCCCGCAGATTAGAAAACAGCAAACGTGATGCCACTGTTTAAAAAAAGGAGGTAGACAAAAGGCGGGTAACTATAGGCCAGTTAGCTTAACTTCTGTAGTAGGGAAAATGCTTGAATCTATCATCAAGGAAGAAATAGCGAGACATCTGGATATCAATTGTCTCATTGGGAAGACGCAGCATGGGTTCATGAAGGGCAGGTTATGTTTGACGAATTTGGAGGAATTCTTTGAGAACACTACATGTGCAGTGGACAATGGGGAACTTGTGGATATGGTGTATCTGAATTTCCAGAAGGCATTTGATAAGGTGTCGCACCAAAGGCTGCTGCATAAGATAAAGGTACACAGTGTTATGGGTAATGCATTAGCATGGATAAAGGATTGGTTAACTAACAGAAAGCAGAGTGGGGGTATTTTTCTGGTCGGCGATCAGTGACTAGTGGTGTGCCTTCGGGATCAGTGTTGGGACCACAATTGTTTACAATTTACATAGATGATTTGGAGTTGAGGACTAAGTGTAGTGTGTCAAAATTCGCAGATGACATGAAGATGAGTGGCAGAGCAAAATGTACAGAGGACACTGAAAGTCTGCGAAGGAATATAGATAGTCGAAGTGAGTGGGCAAGGGTGCAATCTTAGAATCTTAGAAATCTTAGAAACCCTACAGCACAGAAAGAGGCCATTCGGCCCATCGAGTCTGCACCGACCACAATCCCACCCAGGCCCCACCCCCATATCCCTACATATTTATCCACTAATCCCTCTAACCTACGCATCCCAGGATACTAAGGGCAATTTAGCTTGGCCAATCAACCTTAACCCACACATCTTTGGACTGTGGGAGGAAACCGGAGCACCTCTGGAGGAAACCCACGCAGGCACGAGGAGAACGTGCAAACTCCACACAGACAGTGACCCAAGCCGGGAATCGAACCCAGGTCCCTGGAGCTGTGAAGCAGCAGTGCTAACCATTGTGCTACCGTGCCGCCCGGGTCTGGCAGATGGAGTACAATGTTGGTAAATGTGAGGTCATCCATTTTGGTAGGAATAACAGCAAAATGGACTATTATTTAAATGCTAAAAAATTGTAGCATGCTGCTGTGCAGAGGGACCTGGGTGTCCTTGTGCATGAATCACAAAAAGTTGGTTTGCAGGTGCAACAGGTAATCAAGAAGGCAAATGGAATTTTGTCCTTCATTGCTAGAGGGATGGAGTTTAAAAACAGCGTGGTTATGTTGCAGCTGTATAGGGTGCTGGTGAGGCCACACCTGGAGTACTGTGCACAGTTTGGTCTCCTTACTTGAGAAAGGATATACTGGCACCGGAGGGGGTGCAGAGGAGATTCACTAGGTTGATTCCGGCGTCGAGACGGTTGGCTTATGGAGGAGAGACTGACTCGACTGGGGCTATACTCATTGGAATTCAGAAGAATGACGGAAGATCTTATAGAAACCTATAAGATTATGAAGGGAATTGATAAGATAGAAGCAGGGAAGTTGTTTCCACTGGCAGGTGAAACTAGAACTAGAGAGCATGGCCTCAAAATAAGGGGTAAGCAGGTTGAGGACTGAGTTGAGGAGGAACTTCTTCACACAAAGGGTTGTGAATCTGTGGAATTCCCTGCCCAGTGAAACGGTTGAGGCTACCTCATTAAGTGTTGTTCAGGCAAGGATAGGTACATTTTTGAACAGTAAAGGAATGAAGGGTTATGGTGAGCGGGCGAGTAAGTGGAGCTGAGTCCACGTAAAGATCAGCCATGATCTTATTGAATGGTGGAGCAGGCTCGAAGGGCCAGATGGCCTACTCCTGCTCCTAGTGCTTATGTTCTTATGTGTCAGTCATCTCTTTTCTAAAGGAAAGAGCTTCAGCCTGATCAGCCAGTTAGAATCTCTCAGTTTTGCTATCATCTTTGTAAATAATTTTTGTCCCCTCTTCTGTGTCCTTTTTGCAATGTAAGAACGTTCCATGTGTGTGTGTAATGTTAAGTCCATGGCTCTGTACACAATGGGAGAAGAGAAAAATATAAGATCGGAGGCTCACTTGTTTCCTCTTTGCCTGTTTTCTGCATGAGGTGGGAGAGGGAAGGTGGAGGTTGGAAGGAGGGGAAGAATGTGCAAGAGGTAAAGGAATGGAGTGAGTGGGAGGAGAGAGAAGGATGAAGAGGGGGGGGGATGATGTGGAGGAAGGTGGTGAGGGAGGAAGAGTAGTGATGGAAGGAGCAGAGATGGAGAGTAATAAGGGGTAAGGAAAATGATCAAGGAAAGCGATGATAAAAGGAGGAAGTGTACGGAGGAGATGGGGGCAGAAGCATCTGTTATTTAATAGACTTCAATGAATTGTTTAATACATTCTTTGTATTAATCCTTTGTCCCACAATTTTGAACTTAAACAATAGTTCTGGTTAATAACTTCATTTTAATTATTTTTGAAAGCTTTGGTACATTACACTTTCTACACTCAACTTGGGGCATCAGGATGATTAGACAGGACCTTCCCCTTCTATGGTCCATGTAAACACTTCTCAAAAATACTCAGGTTTGCAGCTTGGGGAATCCTCCTCATTTCTACAGGTACTAAGATTTGCCAAGTGCAGTTTTTCCTTGCGAGTTGATATGGAAAATACACATGTTGGAAAAAGTTTATGTACCATCCAAGAGCCCAGGATAGTAGCTATTTTGTATGATTGTGTCAACATGAAACATCGAATAACCTCATTCAGAAATGTCCGTTAGACTGAATTCCCACCCTCTTTTGGATCTGTCACAATTTTCACTCCAACTTTTCATCTATACAGGAAACATCTGGCAGCTTGTGGTCAGATGGATGCAGATAAAGCTAAAATTATATCATGACAATCTACAAATGATTTTCTGTTGCTTCCAGCACATGAACATTACTCATAAAATGGGCTGCTAGACACAGAGCTTATAAAGAAAGAAGTGCAAGGAGCATAGTCAAACAATTGCCAAGTTGTAAAGCAATTTATCAGTAGTTTTGCTTGTTTTCTTTCCACTATCTTTATTTTCGGGAGCCTTGTGTCAATCCTATTGCTTAGCCCCACGGTCTCTCCCCCAACAACTTCATCAAAAGCTTCAAGATGGCCCCTATAGGCTTCCCAGTGACAATCCCCTTGTATATTTGCTTCCTGGAAGAATATCAGAAGAGTCAATGTAAGGATGCCAGGTAGGTCAGAAACACACTGTACACACGCACCACCAGCATCGACAGACTAAGTCATACGCACATCAGAAGTGCATTGCTTGCTTGGGTATAAAGGGATACATGATGTTTTAAAAATTCATCTTACAGGATGAGAGCGTCACTGGCTGGGCCCTAACTGGACCAATTGCTCACCCCTAACTGCCCTCCATTTCAGAAGAGAATTAAGAGTCAACCACATTGCTGAGGGTCTGGAGTTACATGTAGGTCAGACCAGGTAAGGATGACAGATTTCCTTCCCTAAAGGACATTAGTGAACCAGATGGGTTTATAAGGACAATTGACAATGGTTTCATGGTCATCATTAGACTTTTAATTCCAGAGTTTTATTAAATTTTAATTTCAAACATCTGCCTTGACAGGAACCCGGGTCCTCAAAACATTACCCTGGGTCCCTGGATTACTAGTCCAGTGATGATACCACTGCAAATTAGAACTGCAATAATACTACTCCAGAGGGTCACAACTGCCCCTGGGCACTTGTGTTTTTGGATATTTTTAGGCTACTACTGGGGATGTCAGCAATATAAGCCAGTCAATAGATGTGACAAATAAATGTTCCATGCCATATTTGATTGGGCAATTATGGCTCTGGCTTTATCATTGCCAGCAAAAGTAACATTAGGAGTAAAGTGTTTTCAGAGTGCAATGAGAATGATTTGGATAATGAAGAGGGACTGCACCTTCCATTACAGTTTTTGGATAAATTCTACAAAGGAATGACCTAGAAGCTTGGTCAATTTTAAATAGACTGAAGAAAACACACAACCAGTCCAGGAATAGATCATGGACTTTGACAGATGGTATAAGAGACTGAAGAGATTTGAACCTGACATTGCAGAGTCAGTATTGGCATTTAAGTTATTTGATTGTGCACTCATTTCTCATGTCAACAGACTTTTGGTATTAACCAGGGCTCAATTCCAATGTAAAGGCCCTCCTTTGGAACAAATAATTGCCGCCCTAAAAAAATTCAAGGGAGACAGTCATTTCCAGCCACTTTCCTGGCTGGAAATGACTTCTCCCTTGAATTTTGTTTCCTATTGCATACAGGCAACTCTGTGGTAAAGCAAAAGATGGAGAATTCGATGGTGCCCGAGTAAGAGATTGACAAAACATTGAATATTGATTCCAGTACAAAGGTATTTATAGGCGGTCTGAAGATGGTCGTGTTTGAGTGTCGAGATAAAAAGCAGGTCTGGGATGGTGAGCGCAGATACCTAAACCCAAGAATTGCATGGGGAATGGTTAATCAATGTTTTTGATGTGATTCCAAGTGTCATTATGCAATATGTTGCCCAGAGTGAAAGAATCAAGTTTTGAAATATAACAGATAATTCCAAGGCTGAAAATGAAGACAATTACAGTCTTGAAGGAATTATATTGGGTCACTTGGAGTTTTAATCCAGTGACAAGTATTTTGATGGCTGATTTATTTAACTGTGCAGTTTTAGACAGTGGTTGTACTTCCAGAGTTTGTGGGGTGGACTAGCTTAACTACTAACTGGAGTCTATTGATGCGGCAGATTGGCAGAAGGTGAAAGAGTATGAAAGCTCTACATAAAGCTTTACATGCTTCAAATTTGGAGATGATAACACACTCATGTCTTGCACAAGGGTAGTCCTCCCTAGTAGGAAGCTGGGATCAGCCTTTTCATCAGTACAGATGTGGTTTCTAGCGACATACCGCTATTGTTAAGTAGATCTTTGATGAGAAAAGCACAGATGATGCTAGACATGAAGAATGACAGAGCAATCATGTTTGTGAAGACAGTGGATCTACATTTCACTAAGTCAGGCCATTATTGCCTGCCATTGAGGAAGCCAAAAATATCAGAAAATTCAAGAATTCTTGTTAATTTCTGGGAATAAGAATTGGTGGACAAAATGAAGATTATTTGGAAGTTGCAGTTTGCACATTAGGTGCCACATAAACTGAAAGCTTTACTGCGAGATGCTGCGTGCTTGATAAAGAATGCAACCTTATTAAACAACTCACGGCTTGGTGTGAAATTTGTATAAAATATTGGATGAAACCACCATACATGTTTGCGAGCTTGCAACAAGCCAGGGAATTTAACAATGTAGTGGCAATGGACTTCAAAGTATGGGACAAAGATAGGGGTACTTACTTGCTACACTGTGTAGATATGGCAACCACATTTAGCATATCCACTGCATTGCAAGGCAAGGACAAACAGACCATTAACAACAAGGTCACAGAGCAATAGGTGGGAACAGGATTAGGAACACCACTTAAATTCCAGACAGTTAATAGTGGGGAATTGGCCAAAGAGGAATTTCCATACATGTGTGAATATTTGAATATCATAGTTAAATGCATTGCGTTTGAGAGCCCGTTCAGTTTAGTCTGTGCAAGAGATGACATGTTACATAAAATATTGGCTTTTCAACCAAATTGTATTGGCAGTGCATGCAAAGAACTCTTTGTAAATGGTTGGGGGTATAGTCCATACCAGGTGTTGTACAGCAGGATTTTGGAATTGCCATCAGTCCTATCAGGTGGATGCTCCCCTTGCTCTAGCAAGGACAAGCATTAGATCTCCCTTTGCTACTTGTCTGAATGCTTTGCATGCAAGCAGAAAGGTTTTCAATAATGATTGAGTCTTCAGAGAAAATTTTGAGAGCTTAGGGTACTTCATAAGACCAATGTAAATACAATTTAGATAAAGGAGATCTGGTGCATTATTAAAAAGAAGGGTGGAACGAATTGAAAGGTCCTGGCAAAAAAGGGAAAGTAGTGACTGTACCAACACAGGAATCAAACTGTTATGGTTCATTCACAGCAAATAGGCACTGACCCTTTTAAGTTTAAGTGTATTTATTAGTCACAAGTGGGCTTACATTAACACTGCAATGAAGTTACTGTGAAAATCCCCTAGTCGCCACAGTCCAGCGCCTGTTCGGGTACACAGAGGGAGAATTTAGCACGGCCAATCCACCTAACCAGCACATTTTTGTGGAAGGAAACCGGAGTACCAAGCAGACATGGGGAGAACGTGCAGACTCCGCACAGACAGTGACCCAAGACGGGAATCAAACCCAGGTCCCCAGTGCTGTGAGGCAGCAGTGCTAACCACTGTGCCACTGTGTCGCCCTTTTACAGTTTCTGAACAAGACATAGAGAGTGAAAAGGCACTGCGAGTTTCACATATGCACAAAATGCACAATTATGAGGAACCAACTATGGCAAATAAAGAATTGATTATTGATGAACAAAGTAACACTGAAACGCAGCATAAAGCTAAATATTGAAAACTATAAACAAATGTAGCATACATGCCTGAAGGGTCCAATGTGTGGAGGGATAGTACCATCATAGGAAGAGCAGGAAAACCACTGGTGAATATAAACATTGGTTAAATGTGCAGGATGAAGGTTGGGAGATAAGACACATGGATTGGAAAAATGTTGTAAGGTTGTGGATAGCCAGAAAGAGCCGTATGACTTTTGACAGTGAACCGGAAAGAGGCCACGATGCCAGGAAAAAAATTACAAATTTGCAATCAGGACTCTGATCACAAACGGGAAAGGTCATATAGCAAGTAGTTCAAGAAGAGTGAGGGGCATGCATAGAGGTTGGAGCTTGACAAGGACAGGAACTATGATATAAACCAGGAATGTCACTAGAAGCAGATGCCCCCATGATAGAGGATGTTAGAGAAATGTTAGTGACTGCCAGCAAGTTTGAAAATAAATTGATAAAGGAAGCAAAACAAAAAGAGCTGTAAAAATTTGGGGTATGTACTGAAATTACAGGCAGCGACAGCCAGCCTGATCACATGGGTGGATATACACGGTGAAGATGCTCTCAGACGGCACATACAAGGCTAAAGATAGACTAATCACTCAGGCTACTGGGGAAAGACTGGGGGAAGAAGATGTTAGTGCAAATCCTTGACTGCAGAGAAAGGAAGCTAAAGACTTTTTTCGTCATTTTGGCAACATACTCCCAGGAGTGCAGATTGATAGCTATGAAGGCAGAGTTTTTGTAGGGTGAGCGATTTCAAAGAGATGTATTTCTGAAACCATCTAAAGAAGCTGCAATATCGAAGGAAAATTGTGAAAATTAAAGAAGTGTGTTTATGGATTGAATGGTGTGGAGAGAGTGTGGAATTTTACCGTGAGGTCAGTTCTTGAAAACGAGCTGCCTCCTGTTTAAATCAGACCCTGCAATGTTCGATCAGTGTAACAAGGAGAGGCTAGCAGGAATCTTTATCATGCGTGTGGATGATTTTTTTGTTGGGCGGTTCTGTAGAGTTTGAACAATGGATGATCGATAAAAATCAAGAAAAAATTCAAGGTTGGAAACCAGGCTTCAAGGCCTGAATGTTTAAACATTCAGCAAAACAAATCAGGAGTGACATTGAACCAACAATCTTATCTAGAAAATGTTACTTGCATCCTAATTGGGTCAGATCCTCAAAAAGAGGATCCAGCATTTAAGGAAGAATCAGTTTAATTGAGAAGACTGGTCGGACAGTTGAACTGATTGGCCACTTACGCTAGATCGGATTCTAGTTATGATGTGTTGGAGCTGAGTACCATGATGAAGCTTGCTACCATGGACAACCTGAGAGCAAACAAAACATCAAAGAAATTAATTTCTTATAATGCTGTAAAAATCCAGACCCACTCAAACAATTCTTTTTCCGTTACATCGATGACTGTATCAATGCCGCTTCATGCTCTTGCCTGGACCTGGAAACACTTATCAATTTTTCTTCCAATTTTCATCCCTCTTTCATCTTCACATGATCTATCTCCAACACGTCCCTTGCCTTCCTTGAACTCTCTGTCTCCATTTCCAGTGATAGACTGACAAACAATATCACTACAAACCCACTGACTCATACAGCTATCTCGACTATAGTTCCTCACACCCCGCTTCCTGTAAGGACGCCATCCCATTCTCCAAGTTTCCCCACCTCTGTCACATCAGTTCTTATGATGTCAGCTTTGAAAATGGTGCTTCTAACATGTCTGCCTTTTTGCTTAACCAAAGTTCCCCCAAGTTGAGTGGTTGACAGGGCACTCAACCAGGTTCAACCCAATTCCCACACCTCTGTCCTCATCCCTTCTCTCCCTCCCAGAACCATGATAAGCTCCCCCCCCCGGTCCCCATTTTCCTCCACATTCAAATGATCATCCTCCACCATTTCCGTCAACTTCAGCACAATACTATCATGAAAGACATTTTCCCTTCACCCTCTCTTTCAGCATTCTGCAGGGATCATTTCCTCCATGACACCCTGGTCCATTCCTCCACCACTCCCAACTCCCTATTCCCTTTCCCATTGCACTGTCCCTCCTCGCCATTCAACCGTTTTCAGGTTAAGCAACATTTCCCTAGCCCTTCCTTCAATTTGGTTTATTGCATTCACTACTTCCAATGCGGTCTCCTCTACATTGGGGGGGATTAAACGCAGATTGGGTGACCACTTTGCAGAACACCTTCACTCATTCAGCAAGCATGACCCCAACCTTCCTGTTGCTTGCAATTTTAACTCAGCATCTTGCTCTCATACCCACAAGTCATGCAGTAGTTCTCCAGTGAAGCCCGGAGCAAATTAGAAGAGCAGCATCTCATCTTCTGGTTTTGTATGTCGCAGCCCTTGGGACTCAAATCCTTTCTTCCCCATCTTAAACCCATTTAAAAAAATATCCCATACATGTATTTGCTCAATGCAAACCTCCCCTCCTGCTCCCACACCAGGCCATTTGTCTTTTGTCACAGCACACTTTAATATCTAACACATTCTCCCTCTCTCTAGTTCTGACAAAGAGCCAAAAAGGACATGAAACATGAACTCTATTTTCTCTCCTTACAGATACTGCCAGACCTGCTGAGTTTTTCCAGCATCCTTTGTTCTTGTTATTAAATGAATTTAAATTTACAGAAATGCACACACAAGCTTCTAGCCTTGGGTGAACCAGATGATGTGACGTGGGTCATTTTTAGCTATGCTTGCCAATCTTCTGGATAGATTGGGTGGCATGGTGGTAGCACAGTGGTTAGCACTGCTGCCTCACAGGGGACCAGGGACCCAGGTTCGGTTCCTGGCTTGGGTCACTGTCTGTGTGGAGTCTGCATGTTCGCCCTGTGTCTGCACGAGTTTCCTCTGGGTGCTTCAGTTTCCTCCCACAGTCCGAAAGACATGCTGGTTACGTGCATTGGCCACGCTAAATTCTCTCTGTGTTTGCATGAGTGTGACAGTGATAAATAAACTTAAATATTTGGGCACTGCAGGGCTCATTGTGTTCTTGGTGGGAAAGTATGATAAATGTAGCACATTTGCTTGGGAAGCCAAGAAAATTAAGGGGGTTGAGAAAAGCACCTTAGCAGCTGAACACTGGCATTAGTAGAAGCAATTGATATAGGGATTTACTTATGCAATATACTGACCGACATAATACACAAATGGAAGAGTGAGAAAAGTTTGCCAATAGAGGACTGTGTAGATAACTGATGACAAAAAGGGCATACATAGACACAAACTCAATTTACAAGATAATGGTTGGAATGCGAGATCCTTACAGGTAATCAAGTCTTAAAGGTACAGACAATGTGAGTGGAGAGAGGCTCTCGCTCCACTCACATTGTCTGTACCTTTAAGGCTTGATTACCTGTAAGGATCTCGCATTCCAACCATTATCTTGTAAATTGAGTTTGTGTCTATATATGCCCTGTTTGTGAACACAACTCCCTGATGAAGGGGCAGTGCTCCGAAAGCTTGTGCTGCCAAATAAACCTGTTGGACTTTAACCTGGTGTTGTGAGACTTCTTACTGTGCTTACCCCAGTCCAACGCTGGCATCTCCACATCATAGATAATTGATCCCTGTGGGACAACATCCACTCAACTAAAAGTGTTAAGAATAGAACTGGTTAGCATAAAAGAAATGTTAGAGAGAAGGGAGATCACTAAGATACAGTGGGTTGACACAAGTCACCAATTTACAGACTGTTTTAGGAAAAGAAATACCTGCTCCAAGTAACTGCTGAATGCTTTGGAAGGAGGCATCTTATGTTATAATGGGACAAGTAATTGTTTTGCTCTGTAATTGTTTATATTTGGTAAAGGGAATGTGGGATCTATAATTTTAAGTACATGACATTGGTTCTATCTGTTTTTTAATGTGTTCTTGTTTTTTAATTTGAAAGAAAGAAAGGGGACTATGTCACTGTATCAGCAGTTGCATCCCTTGGCAAATTACATTATTAAACTACATGCAGTGTCAAAGACAGCTGATGATCATTGGTTCAACCCCTAAAAGAGAGGTATGAATGGACACAGTTGGAACAATTGGGTATGGGGATGCAGGAGGGGATACAGCTGGAACAGTTGAGTATGGAGATGCAGAGGGAGGCTGTTACTATACTGAGATATTCTGTTCCGAGAATAAACTTGCTTGAGATAAGACAAGGTTCAGAGATTTTCCTTCACCATATACTATTTTTGGAACGAACATAGCCAGCTGCTGATTGAATACCTGTAGTATTTCACCAAGAGAACAGTGTTGTCTGTGGCAGTGAGAGCAACTGCAGCCAGTCTCGTATGATCTCTGCCACATTATGAACATACGAATTTGACAGGCAGGGAAAGATTAATTGGAATCATGCTCATCCCACACTTCAAGACAGCAGGAGCATCACGAGTGGCATATCCCCTCCCTTCCCCATGTTACCTCTTGGGAGAGACAAAAGAAAACAAAGAGCTAGCAGCATAGTATTGCATAATCCATTGGCTCCGTCTACACTTCACTCTGGCTCGGAAAAGCAGCCAGCATAATCAAGCACCCCATGCACCACAGACATACTCTCCTCCACCTTCTTCCATCAGGAAAAAGATACAAAAGTCTAGAAAAACACACCAACTGACTCAAAAACAGCTTCTTTCTTGTTGCCATCAGATTTTTGAATGGTCCTATCACACATTAAACTGATCTTTCCCTTCACCCTATCAGTAACTGCAACACTATATTCTGCACCTTATTCTTTTTATTCATTCATGAGACATGGGCGTTTGGCTGGCCGGCATTTTTCTTCTCCCTTATGTACCCTATTAACAGTATATTTCATCTGTACTAACTTGCAAGAAACAATACTTCTCACTGTATCCCAATACATGTGATAATAATAAAATCAAATCAATAAAATCAAAGAGAGGATCAGGCAAGCTAGGAAAGCGTTTATATGGAGCAAGGGGAAATATGAAGACATAAGGCAGCAAATTAGAGGAGTAAATTGGAAGGAGGTATTCTCGGGGAAATCTACTGAAGAGAGGTGGCAGTTTTTCAAGGAATGTCTGTCTAGGGTTCTACAGGACAATGTTCCGAGCAGACAGGGAGGAGTTGGTAGGTTAAAAGGAACTGTGGTGCATGAAAGCAGTGCGGGACCTAGTAGAGAAGAAAAGGAAAGCATTCAAAAGGTTCAGAGATCTTGGCGAAGATAGGGATCTAGATGAGTATATGGCTTGTAGGAAGGGACTAAAGAAGGAAATTAGGAGAGCCAGAAGGGGTCACGAGAAGGCCTTGGCAAGTAGAATTAAGGAAAACCCTAAGGCGTTCTATAAATATGTGAAGAGTAAAAGGATGAGACGTGAAGGAATAGGACCTATAAAAGGTGAAGGCGGGAAAATCAGTACGGAACCAGTAGAAATGGCAGGGGTGCTTAATGAGTATTTTGCCTCAGTTTTCACAGAGGAGAAGGACATGGGTGGATGTACTGTGGGATTGCGGTGGACTGAAAAGATTGAGTATGTGGACTTTAACAAAGAGGTTGTGCTGGAATCTTTGAATGGCATCAAGATAGATAAGTCGCCGGGTCCGGATGGGATGTACCCCAGGTTACCGTGGGAGGCGAGGGAAGAGATTGCAGAGCCTCTGACGATGATCTTTGCGTCGTCGATGGAGACGGGAGAGGTGCCGGAGGATTGGAGGATTGCGGATGTGATTCCTATTTTCAAGAAGGGGAAGAGGGATAGCCCAGGAAATTACCGACCGGTGAGTCTAACCTGAGTGGTTGGTAAGTTGATGGAGAAGATCCTGAGGGACAAGATTTATGAGCATTTAGAGAGGTTTAGTATGCTCAAGAATACTCAGCATAGCTTTGTCAAAGGCAGATCGTGTCTTACGAGCCTGGTGGAGTTCTTCGAAAATGTGACCAAACACATTGACGAAGGGAAAGCGGTAGATGTGGTTTATATGGATTTTAGCAAGGCATTTGATAAGGTCCCCCATGCAAGGTTTCTAGAAAAAGTGAGAGGGCATGGGATCCAAGGGGCTGCTGCCCTGTGGATCCAGAACTGGCTTGCCCAAAGGAGGCAGAGAGTGTGTATAGATGGGTCTTTTTCTAATTGGAGGTTGGTCACCAGTGGTGTGCCCCAGGGATCTGTTCTGGGACCCTTGCTGTTTGTCATTTTCATAAATGACCTGGATGAGGAAGTGGAGGGATGGGTTGGTAAGTTTTCCGACGACACGAAGGTTGGTGGGGTTGTGGATAGTCTGGAGGGATGTCAGAAGTTACAAAGGGACATAGATAGGATGCAAGACTGGGCGGAGAAGTGGCAGATGGACTTACATAGAACATAGAACAGTACAGCACAGAACAGGCCCTTCGGCCCACGATGTTGTGCCGAGCTTTGTCTGAAACCCAGATCAAGCTATTTCCTCCCTATCATCCCGAAGTACTCCATGTGCCTATCCAATAGCTTCTTAAATGTTCCTAAAGTTTCTGACTCCACTATCCCTGCAGGCAGTCCATTCCACACCCAACCACTCTCTGAGTAAAAAACCTACCTCGGACATCCTTCCTATATCTCCCACCATGAACCCTATAGTTATGCCCCCTAGTTACCGCTCCATTCACCCGAGGAAATAGTCTTTGAACGTTCACTCTATCTATCCCCCTCATCATCTTATAAACCTCTATCAAGTCTCCTCTCAACCTCCTCCGCTCCAAAGAGAAAAGCCCAAGTTCCCTCAACCTTTCCTCATAAGACCTACCCTCCAAACCAGGCAGCATCCTGGTAAATCTCCTTTGCACTCTTTTCAGTGTCTCCACATCCTTCTTGTAGTGAGGTGACCAGAACTGCACACAATATTCCAAATGTGGTCTCACCAAGGTCCTGTACAGTTGCAGCATAACCCCACGGCTCTTAAACTCAAACCCCCTGTTAATGAATGCCAACACACTATAGGCCTTCTTCACGGCTCTATCCACTTGAGTGGCAACCTTCAGAGATCTATGGATATGAACCCCAAGATCTTTCTGTTCCTCCACATTCTTCAGAACCCTACCTTTGACCCTGTAATCCACATTTAAATTTGTCCTAACAAAATGAATCACCTCACATTTGTCAGGGTTAAACTCCATTTGCCATTTTTCAGCCCAGCTCTGCATCCTATCTATACCTCTTTGCAGCCTACAACAGCCCTCCACCTCATCCACTACTCCACCAATCTTGGTGTCATCAGCAAATTTACTGATCCACCCTTCAGCCCCCTCCTCCAAGTCATTTATAAAAATTACAAATAGCAGAGGACCAAGCACTGATCCCTGTGGCACTCCGCTGGTAACCGGTTTCCAGTCTGAAAATTTTCCATCCACCACCACCCTCTGTCTTCTGTTAGATAGCCAGTTACCTATCCAATCGGCCAAACTTCCCTCTATCCCACACATCCTTACTTTCTTCATAAGCCGACCGTGGGGGACTTTATCAAACGCCTTACTAAAATCCATGTATATGACATCAACTGCACTACCTTCATCTACACACTTAGTTACCTCCTCAAAAAATTCTATCAAATTTGTGAGGCAAGACTTGCCCTTCACAAATCCGTGCTGACTAACCCGGATTAAGCTGCATCTTTCTAAATGGTCGTAAATCCTATCCCTAAGGACCTTTTCCATCAACTTACCGACCACCGAAGTAAGACTAACCGGCCTATAATTACCGGGGTCATTTCTATTCCCTTTCTTAAACAGAGGAACCACATTCGCCACTCTCCAGTCCTCTGGCACCACCCCCGTGGACAGTGAGGACGCAAAGATCAATGCCAAAGGCTCTGCTATCTCATCCCTTGCCTCCCAAAGAATCCTAGGATATATTTCATCAGGCCCAGGGGACTTATCAACTTTCAGTTTATTCAAAATTGCTAGTACATCTTCCCTCCGAACATCTACTTCCTCCAGCCTATCAGCCTGTGACACCATCTCTTCCTCAAAAACATGGCCCCTCTCCTTGGTGAACACCGAAGAAAAGTATTCATTCATCACCTCTCCTATCTCTTCTGACTCCATGCACAAATTCCCACTGTCGTCCTTGACCGGCCCCAGCCTCACCCTGGTCATTCTTTTATTCCTCACATAAGAGTAAAAAACCTTGGGATTTTCCTTGATCTGACCCGCCAAGGACTTCTCATGCCCCCTCCTTGCTCTCCTAAGCCCCTTTTTCAGCTCATTTCTTGCTAACTTGTAACCCTCCATCGAGCCAACTGAACCTTGTTTTCTCAACCTAACATACGCTTCCTTCTTCCTCTTGACAAGACATTCCACCTCTTTTGTGAACCATGGTTCCCTCACTCAGCCATTTCCTCTCTGCCTGGCAGGGACGTACCTGTCAAGGACAAGCAGTATTTGTTCCTTGAAAAAGTTCCACTTATCATTCGTGCCTTTGCCTGACAATTTTTGTTCCCATCCTATGCTTCCTAATTCCCGCCTGATTGCATCATAATTACCTCTCACCCAATTGTAAACTATGCCCTGCCGTATGGCCCTCTCCCTCTCCATTGCAATAACAAAAGACACTGAATTGTGGTCACTATCTCCAAAGTGCCCTCCCACAACCAAATCCAACACTTGGCCCGGCTCATTTCCCATTACCAAATCCAATGTGGCCCCACCTCTTGTTGGCTTATCCACATATTCTGTCAGGAACCCCTCCTGCACACACTGCACAAAAACTGCCCCATCCGAACTATTCGACCTATAAAGGTTCCAATCAATATTTGGAAGGTTAAAGTCCCCCATGACAACTACCCTGTGACCTCCACACCTATCCATAATCTGCTTAGCAATTTCTTGCTCCACATCTCTATTACTATTACTTCAACCCAGATAAATGCGTAGTGGTCCATTTTGGCAGGTCAAATGGGATGAAGGAGTACAATATAAAGGGAAAGACTCTTAGTACTGTAGAGGATCAGAAGGACCTTGGGGTCCAGGTCCATAGGACTCTAAAATCGGCCCCGCAGGTGGAGGAGGTGGTTAAGAAGGCGTATGATGTGCTGGCCTTTATCAATCGAGGAATTGAGTTTAGGAGTCCGGGGATAATGATGCAGCTCTTTAAGACCCTCGTCAGACCCCACTTGGAGTACTGTGCTCAGTTCTGGTCACCTCACTATAGGAAGGATGTGAAAAAGATTGAAAGGGTGCAGAGGAGATTTACAAGGATGTTGCCTGGATTGAGTGACATGCCTTATGAGGATAGGCTGAGGGAGCTCGGTCTTTTCTCCTTGGAGAGACGTAGGATGAGAGGAGACCTAATAGAGGTGTATAAGATGTTGAGAGGCATAGATCGGGTGGACTCTCAGAGGCTTTTTCCCAGGGTGGAAATGGCTGCTACGAGAGGACACAGGTTTAAGGTGCTGGGGGGTAGGTACAGGGGAAATGTTAAGGGGAAGTTTTTCACACAGAGGGTGGTGGGCGAGTGGAATCGGCTGCCGTCAGTGCTGGTGGAGGCACACTCAATAGGGTCTTTTAAGAGACTCCTGGATGAGTACATGGGACTTAATAGGATGGAGGGTTATAGGTAGGCCTAAAAGGTAGGGATATGTTCGGCACAACTTGTGGGGCCGAAGGGCCTGTTTTGTGCTGTAGTTTTCTATGTTTCTATGTTCTATTCAGAACAGGCATTATAGTTTCTAAATTGTGAAAGAGAGAGAGCAGGTTGCCAAACCTTATAAATTGGAAGGGTTCCCACAAGTGCAAGGAACAATTGATGGAACATGTGGCAATAAAAGTCCCATACAATAACTCTGAGTGTCAATAATGGGAAAATTTTCATTTAACAGGTGTCATGCAAATTGGTATGGCAATCATCTTATAATATGTTATTAGCCTTGAACTCAAAACTGTTTACTGTACCAGTTCTGATACCGGGATGGTTGATTTGGTGATCAGAATATCTCTGTAGTCATGGCTTATGATCCCAATAAGACATTCCCAGGAGGGAGAGAGGTAGGAGAACAATTATAATTAGGCTCATGGGACTAGTTGAATTTTAATTGAACAGGTCATAGTTATTTTTAAGCTTGCCATCTGACTGGCAGAAGATGACAAGTTCACCATGTGACCCATGAAGATTAGCGGCACATAATGCTTAAACTAACATGCACTCCTTAACCTTTCTGTTCATCATTGCTTCCTTTACTGTGATATTGTTAGGAATGAAATAGATAAAAATAAATAAGACCCAACAAAACCATCAAAAGTAATTTTTAATCACGAAACAGTTGAGGAAAATACATTCGCCGGAATTTTACCACCCCGTCCACCACGGAATTGGAGTGGGTGAAGGGTGGACAATGGAAATGTCCATTGACCTTGGGTGGGATTTTCCGGTCTCGGGTTGAGTGAGGCCATAAGTCTAAAATTAAAAACTACAATTGCAGAATGATTTTGAAAGCACATCAAAAATGGAAAATTACTGCATATCTTAGATTGATTTTTAACAGAGGTTATATTGCAAGAATGTGCTATTTATCACCTTTTACAAGCCAGTTGCACAAAAACACAGTTTAATGTTTAACAAACTACATTAGCAGTGGTCATTGTGAGGCAGCAACTTCAGCTTGTGCAGCACCTTTAATGTTAATGAATGTCCCCAGGTCTTCCACCAACGAATGTAAAATAAAGTAGATGCTAAGCAGGAAAGAGAGGGAGATCGGGAAAGGCACTATAATCCTTGGCTGAAGAAATGGGTCCTGAGCAGATTTTTAAAAATGGACTGAGGGATTTCTAAGGAATAGGAATGAGTTGAAAGATGTGTAGGAGGGGGGAAGGTGAGGATTCCAGAGTCGTAATATTAGAATATTCATAAGAACACACAGGGCTGAAAGAGCTCATGAGGCAACAGAGAATTAAGGATGAGGAGAGTAAAATTCGAGACTGGTCAACAGGTTGGGTGGGGGGCGCAATGCATGCCTACTCCATTTGAGGCAGGTGGCATACAAATAGCTGGTCATCAACATAATGGTAGTGAATAACCCAGCACAGAAAGTGCTGCTGACTGGCTTCACACTCAGCATTGAACCCTGCTGCATGTGTGCATGGCCTGCATGATGCACTTCTTAAAGGCAGCCAGTCCTTCTTAAAAGGGGAGATGCACTCAGGCTACATAAGCTGGTCAAACAGTCTCAAAATGTTGTTGATAGAAGGTGAGGTAAAGGTAAAAGCAGGCAGTCCGGCGATAGATAAAATGTGAGGTTAAAAGCAGCAAAGATGGAACAGGATATTATAGTTGTACATGTTCTAATTCAGCTTCAGAAATTGGGTGCGTAAGATGTCATCAGAAGCAAGAGGGATGTCATCAGGGACAAGGGAGATGTCATCAGGGGCAAGAGGGATAAAGTTGTGGGAGGTGAAAAAAATGGTGGCTTTGGTTTTACTGATCTTGGGCTGAAGGAAGTTGCACTTCCTGACCTGCTATTAGATAAACAGTAACTGCACAGAGGCATTCAGTTAGTGGGGGCACACATGGGGGGGAATGCTCAAAGCAATGAAGAGATAGAGCTGGGCACCCACGAGAAAGCTGGCTCTGTGTCTGCAGGTTATATTATCTGAGGACAAAATGTAACCAAAGGAGAAAGTCAAGGCCAGATCCCTATGGGATTTCACAAGTGCAGGGAAATTCTGGATATGCTCTGGTTGAGTTTGGATAGGTATAAATGGCACCATGTGAACATTGTCAACCAGCACATTGGGACAGAGGGCAGGCATTGGAGGAGAGCGGCATAATTAACTATGCCAAAATCCACACAAGACAAGACAGAATGAGGTAGAAGGATCATAGTCCCAGAGAGTATCATTAATGACTTTGACAATGGGTGTGGTGGAACAGGGAATTTCTGGAGAATGATGAAGAACCTCAGACTGGAAAGGAAGGTCGGAGACAAAAAAGTTCATTTATTAGTCACAAGTAGGCTTACATTAACACCGTAATGAAGTTACTGTGACAATCCCCTAGTCACCACACTCGATACCTGTTCAGGCAACTGAGGGAGAATTTAACATGGCCAATGCACCTAACCAGCACATCTTTTGGACTGTGGGAGGAAACCGGAGCACCTGGAGGAAACCCACGCAGACACAGGGAGAACGTGCAAACTTTGCACAGAGTGACCCAAGCCGGGAATTGAACTCGGGTCCCTGGCGCTGGAAGGCAGCAGTGCTAACCACTGCGCTACCGTGCTGCCTCATGATATACTGCATGAAAAATGCTTTGAAGAAGTCCTCAAAAATTGACTTATCTTGTCAGACTGAATGCTAGAAAATAAAATTGTGGACACTGGTTAAACTGAGAAGGTTGATGAAACCATAACATTCCTTACCAAGAGTTGGAAACAGGGTTTTAAGGCCTATTGATGCAACACATTAAAGAGAGCACAAATACATTCTGTCTTATCAGAGTTGCCTATTGCCTGTGGGAACCCTTTGTTAGCAAGGAGTTGAGAGATTAGGGAATAAAAAAATTCTTATTGTAATCTTTGTAGTAAGAGGTGTAGGAGTTTTTTGTCTAACTTATGTAGAAAAATGTCTGTGTACAATTAGAAACTGCACTTTTGACAGAGCGGTTAAGAAATTTGATGTTGTTATCTCTATCCTCCAGATATACAAGTTTCCCTGAGACCAAGTGAGGTGAGATTCAAGGGTGCTGGTCCAGATACAGCTACTAGTGTGGGAGGCGAATTTACCCACAGAGGATCCAGGAGGAACAGATAACAGTTCTATTGATGGAGGTAAATCACTTTGATATTTCTGAAGGCTATTCCCTATTTGCAGAAGAAATCAAGGCAATCAGTTCATTCTCACCAGTTCTTATGCAAGGAAGTGATTGGATCAGTTCTGGTTACAATGCTCACTTACAATCGTGTTGACTTTTATTGGAAGAGCTGCCATTCTGCAAGCTTCGCCGCCCCGGTAAAATTCCGGCAAGTGTGTCTATTATCTAAGGTAAGAAGTCCCACAACACCAGGTTAAAGTCCAACAGATTTATTTGGAATCACGAGCTTTCGGAGTGCTGCTCCTTATCTAAAGAGTCTTGCATATGGAACTTCATCAATTCATGACTTATTTATAAAAAATATTCTCAAAGATTTCAATGTCATGGCTTGAAAACAATATTGATTCTTTATCAAAAGCTTAGAAAATACTGATTATTGGGACTAGATTTTATTTTTAAGTATTAACATATATCTTACCATGAAGACCAATTATTTTCTCCATCACCAACTCACCAGCAAATTATCACATCGTCTCCAGTCATCTCCCTGACTAAAACATGTACCCTAAAGACTTCTTAATCTTCAATATTTCCATATTATCACAGATCGAACATATGTTGGAACATATTTTGTAAACTGTTTTATATAAAATGACATTAGGTAGGATAGATAGTAATTATATTGATACTAAGATGTTTGGAACAGTTTGAAGGATTTGTGGTGCATGGTAAATCCTGTAATATAGACCGTAATTTATTTGATTCTCAACACATAGCGCAGATTGTCCCTAAATAGATCACACCACATGAGTTATAAAAGATTGAAGTAAGTTATAATTAAAAGACTGCATAAGATAGATACATTATTTCTGCACCAAACCAGCATTTTTTAATACCACATGAATGCTCCTGGAGGAGAAAATGAGGTAGTTGTTGAATTGTCTGGTTAGAAGCAAGATGTGAACAGCATCCTGGCGAATGGCAGTTACCTCCACAGTAATTAGGTTTAGTGAGATGAAACTGAAAATGTCTCTCTCAATTCTATAGGCAAGGAGCAGCATGGAAACTACTTTTTCCTCATTTCACTGTGTTTGCTGCCCTGTAGTAGTTTTCCTACCGGGGGGGCGGGGGGAGAGCTAACTGGCCCCTGAAGACTGCTGCTAGTTTTGCTGCTAGTTACTGACACCCCACCCCCCTCATTTCCTTTGTCCAACAGAGAAGCTCTTGCTCAACAGCTGCATGTATTCACTAGAAGGCGGAGTCAAATGCTGACTGTGCACTGAGCTTTTCAGCCATGTTTAAACTGAACATGTCTCCCATTATATCCTCTCCCCATATGTTGAAGGCAGTGCCATGCAGGGGCTGGTTGTTTGGGAAGGAGAGTTAAAAGATCCCGGGGCACTGCCACACAATGCTGGCAGCCTGCGGGCTAACACTCTGTGGGCTACAAGTGAGCGTCCACACACACACAGCAAACACAAACCACACGTTAAATTCATTGAAGTAAAACCCAAATCCAAAAAAAAAATCGCTTCCGCAATAAAGATCCGGACTCTTCTCGAAATTAACAAAGCCCAACATTTTACTTTTGTTAGAAAATATGTTTCCCGTCCGCGAATCCTGAGGATATAGTAGGACTAGGCAGTGAATCATTGAAATGAGCGAGTGTGTACTGTATCAGATTGGCAGTCATTTCACCATTGACCTGATAGCTCGCTGATCTAAAATGGCTCTTTACCCACCAGACTAGAGCTTGATCACATTTAACACATGGTCCTTTGTCACAGTCACATTGGCACCATATCTGCCAAGGTAGAGAGAGACTGAGAGTGTGTTCATTTATTTTTTTCCTACTGTTAACGATCAGAAGAGCCAAACTTTATTTAAACAAATACAAGCGGAAGCTAATGCTGGTGCTTTGGGAGTGCAATTTTGCTGGCAGAGAGTCAAAACCGAGTTTCCACAATTCTTGTACTTTAACTAATGTCCCCAGGAATGAATCTGTAGTCATTACTGGATTTTTCTAGTTTGGGTGATGGGGGAAGGGAAGTCTCCTGTGCAGCTGCGAACTGAAGTGCAGTTCCTGGTGGTTGGTTAGTGTGATGCACTCTGTTCTTATGTCAACCTGAAGAGGATAATAGAGCAGTATATAGGATTACACTGCAGAGAAATAGGCCATTCTGCCCAACCATTCCATTCCTATGTTTCAATGTTTATGTCCCAATCGAGCCTCCTCCCACCCTCTCTCATCTGAATTTATCATTGTAACATCTATTCCCTAAATTCACCCTATGTCTGTCTAAATCAATATTGTTAGACAACATGGAGGACAGGTTGCAGGAGCCTCTGAACCAACTATTTCCTTGGAGTGTGTGTGTGCGCGTGTGCATTGAGAGTGTGTGTGTAAGAAAACCCACCAATGCCTCTACTTTCTCAGAAGACTAAAGAAATTTGGCATGTCAGCTACGACTATCACCAACCTTTACAGATGCACCATAGAAAGCATTCTTTCTGGTTGTATCACAGCTTGGTATGGCTCCTGCTCTGCCTAAGACTGCAAGAAACTGCAAAAGGTCTTGAATGAAGACCAGTCCATCACACAAACCAGCCTCCCATCCATTGACTCTGTCTACACTTCCCGCTGCCTCGGCAAAGCAGCCAGTGTAATGAAGGACCCCATGCACCCCGGACAGTCTCTCTTCCAGCTTCTTCCATCAAGAAAAACATATAAAGGTCTGAGGTCACATACCAACAGACTCAAGAACAGCTTCTTCCCTGCTGCCATCAGACTTTTGAATGGACCTACCTCACATTAAGTTGTCCTTTCTCTACACCCTAGCTAAGACTAACACTACATTCTGCACTCTCTTGTTTCCTTCTCTATGAACGGTATGTTTTGTCCGTATAGTACGCAAGAAACAATACTTTTCACTGTATGCTAATACATGTGACAATAATAAATCAAATTTTTATATTTACTAATGCAGTGCATCAGTCTCAATGTTGGAAGGTTTAAGTTGTGTGGCCTAATATGTTCATTGATCAAAAACCCCACAGTGCCTATTGTGAAATCACACTTCATCACCACACGACCAAGAAACATTGTCAGTGAAAATTGCTACATCTTTTATTAAAATCCATTGGGTGTGAGCACCCGAGGAGTGGCGGTCCCAGTAGGAATGCTACTCCACTCCATTTTATTTACCTTAATCAGGAGCTGCACATTCCTTGCTAATCTTCCAACTTTTTTTGGTACTTTATTCCTAATCAAAAAAACCATTTAAGTTCAGAGTCCCCACACGAGGGTCAAACCAGATCCAAGCTGACAAGACAAGGATATAATCCCATCTTGGACTTGATCAAAGCAAGATCCAAACTGACAGGATGAGGCATTGCATCCCCTCCCGGGCTTGGTCTAATGCTTCATCTTAGCCAAAAGGCTGAGATGGCTTTGAAAAAAATTGCATCAGGTAAAGTCTTGGTTTAATCTCACTGATCGCTTACTCTACGCAGGGAAAACCATGATCACAGACGTCAGCACACCCCAAATGCAAAGGGCTAGCCACATTGCCTGCTTGATCATAGTTTCACCCCTACCAGGTTATCCCTGCTAATCTTCCGACTTGGGCCTGCACAGTGCAGCACAGCGGGTTCCCAAAACCTTCAGTGCAGGGCAGTGGCATTGGGGGAAGTGAAGTGAAGTCCCACTCCCTTTTTATGGGCCAGCGACTGTAAAGACTTAAAGGTCCCAGCCATTCTGAGAAGCAAGAGAAAAGGTAATGTAGGATTGGGGGGTGGAGGAGCAAAAGGATGGCACTATGTTTAGGATTGGGGAGGGGGTTAGAATGGCATTGGGTTTAGGATTGGGGAGGAGGTCAAGATGGCACTGTATTTAGGATTGGGGAGAGGGTTAGGATGGCACTGTGTTTAGGATTGGGGAGAGGGTTAGGATGGCACTGTGCTTGGGATTGGGGAGAGGGTTAGGATGGCACTGCGTTTAGGATTGGGGAGGGGGTTAGGATCGGGGAGAGGGGTTAGGATGGGGGAGGGTGTTAGGCTGGGTCGGGTGGTCAGTCAGCTGGGGTCAGAGGGTGAGGAGGACAGTTGGACATTGGTTGGGCTGGGCAAGGTAGTTGGGATAGTCAGGGGGTTGGTAAAATAGTCAATGGCATGGAGGTTGTCAGAAGCTTGGGAAAGGTTAGGCAAATAATCAACAGGCAGGGTGATAGTTGGGGGTGACATGTGGGTTAGTTGGGAGTTAGGGAGGATAGTCAGGGGGTTCACGGTGGTGTCAGTACTGTAGGTAGTGAGGAGTTAGAGGTCGTTTTCATTCTTCTAAACTTTCCTGAATAACCATTCTGCTAAGATCATAGAATCACAGAAATCCTACAGTGCAGAAAGAGGCCATTTGGCCCATCGAGTCTGCACCGACCACAATCCCACCCAGGCCCTACCCCCATATCCCTACATATTTACCCACTAATCCCTCTAACCTACGCATCTCAGGACACTAAGGGCAATTTTAGTATGACCAATCAACCTAACCTGCACATCTTTGGAGTGTAGGAGGAAACCGGAGCACCCGGAGGAAACCCACACAGACACGAGGAGAATGTGCAAACTCCAGACAGACAGTGACCCAAGCCGGGAATCAAACTCAGGACCCTGGAGCTGTGAAGCAGCAGTGCTAACTACTGTGCTACCGTGCCGCCCAAGATGGTTGGAACTACCTGAAGTCTCTGATGTCAATCAGAGTATCGGATAGTTCTCAGTGCAAGATAACTGCCTAGCGGAAGCTTGACCTTCCCAGGTGATTCCCATGAAGTCTTTGCCTGGAAACTTCCAGAAGGTCTCCCAAACATCTTTTGGTGTCCCTTGCAGGTATGATCCCCCAGAGTTTGGAAATTCTGGGCAATTATGTTTCCTATCATTTTAAAAAATCATTCACAATCTTTAAAATCACTCATGCTTTTCTAATATCAACTTTTAAAAGAAAACTAATCGAAAAGTACATGTCAACACGTTGACAAAACAAGGTCACAAGATGCAACCTTTCCAATCTAAAAATAAATTCTAAGGAGAAATAAGCTGATTCAGCTTTCAAAAAAACAACAATTAAAGTGATCTTGAATAAAGATCTGTGACTTTAGAATAATAGACCGAGTTAAATTCATTGGGTATTTCATTGAGATTCATTGAGATTTTCCAGCATTTTTTCTTTTGGTTGCAGATTCCAGCATCCACAGTAATTTGGTTTTATCCAAGTTAAATTCATTCTTTGTTACATAGAATTTGTGGATTCTTTCCAACGTTTTGTGATAAGATTCCACAACTGTATGTCAGCCAACAACCTGTCCTGGTCCCTCCATGCTGACGCTATTGTTAAGAAAGCCCACCAAAGCCTCTACTTTCTCAGGAGGCTAAGAATATTCGGCATGTCCATTACAACTCTCACCAGCTTTTACTGATGCACATTCTTTCTGGTTGTATCACAACTTGATATGACTCCTGCTCTGACCAAGACCGCAAGAAACTACAAAGGATTGTGAATGAAGCCTAGACCATCATGCAAACCAGCTTCCCATCCATTGACACTGTCTACACTTCCCACTGCCTTGGGAAAGCAGCCAACATAATCAAGGACCCCATGCACCCGGACATATTCTCTTCCACCTTCTTCCGTCGGGAAAAAGATACAAAAGTCTGAGGTCATGTACCAACCGACTCAAGAACAGCTTCTTCCCTGCTGCCATCAGACTTTTGAATGGACCTACCTTGCATTAAGTTGATCTTTCTCTATACCCTAGCTTTGACTGTAACACTACATTCTTCACTCTCGCGTTTCCTTCTCTATGAACGGTATACTTTGTCTGTATAGCGCGCAAGAAACAATACATTTCATTGTATGTTAATACATGTGACAATAAAAAAATCAAATAAGCCAAGATTCAACTGATTGTGCAATGTCATCTTTATCGCATGTCCCTACTGCAGGCCCGAACACAACAATCTAAGCTGACACTCTGGTGCAGTGCTGAGGGAGCAGTGCACTGTTGGAAGTCCCGTCTTTTAGATGAAACATTAAACCAAGGTCCTAGCTGCCTGCTCGGGTGCATGGGAAGATCCCATGGCACTGTTTTATTTTGAAGGAGAGTAGAAATGTCATCCCTTGTCCTGGCCAAAATGTTTATCAACAACACAATACACAGATTATTTGGTCATTAATTATCAACTTAATATAAGGTAGGTCCATTCAAAAGTCTGACTTTAACTACCACATTTCCTATATTACAACAGTAACTACACTTCAAAAAGTACTTAGTTGGCTGTGAAGTGCTTTGAGACAACCGGTAGTCATGAAAAATACTTTTCTTTTAATTTGTTTTTGAAACCCCATGGTTTCATCTATGGCAACATGGAAACACCACCACCTGAAAGTTCCCCTCCAAGCCAGCCATCACCCTGGCTTGGAATTATATCACTGTTCCTTCACTATTACTGCATCAAAATCCTGGAACTCCATCCCTAACAGCACTGTGGATGTACCTACACCACAGGGACTGCAGTGGTTCAAGAAGGCAGCTCACCACCACCTTCGAGGGCAATTAGGGATGAGTGATAAATGCTGGTCTAGCCAGTGATGCCCACATCCCATAAATGAATTTTTAAAAATTGGATTTTTACATTACCTTTAATATGGACAAACATACCTGGTTGTAATCTTTGAAAATTAATTTATTAGATTCTTAGACTTATTGGCTAATTTGAAAATGCTAGTTCCTAAGAAAACAAATAGTTTTACTGCTCCTGTAACCTTAAAATTCCTTGTCCCTGGAAAGGATCCTCCCTGACACTGTTTTTAGAGGTGCTGTCTTATATGCCTTACAGTAACATCGAAATACTTTGTCAGAGAGATTGCTACATGCACTAATTGAATACAAGTAAAATGGGAATAGAAAGACCCAAAATGTTATCCTGCGCATCAGTTTAAATCAAAATTGTAAGGTTTCAGCTGGAATCTATCCTCAGGGACAGAGAGAGCACTTGGACAGATGTTGGCTAATCTGAAAGAGGCCACATGGGTATGTGAAAGTTAGATCATGCCTGACTAATCAAATTTCATTTCTTTTGAGGGGGTCACTAGGTTGGTGATTAGGGGAATGTCTATGGATGTTGTTCAGATGGACTTCCAACAAGCATTTGATTATTAGGAAAAATTAGCATGTGGGGAACTATAGATAACCGTGTGACATGACTCAGTTCTTAGTTGGTCGCCATGAGATTCGTTTATTCCGTAGTATGTGGGATATGCCAGTGATGTTCTCCAGGGTCTGTACTCGGTCCTCAGCTCTTTTTTTAAAACTAGGTATTTCAATGACATGGATGAAAGAATAGAGCACTTTCTATCCAAGTTTGCAGGTGGAGGCAGTTGGCTCAGTTGGCTAGTGTGTAGAGTGAAGAGCAACAAGGCTGTGGGTTAAGTCACAGCATTGGCCAAATACACTATGTGATTGATATGAACTTCAGCAATTTTGTTTTCGTTAATAATTTGAACGGTAAGGGTACATGGGTCGTTCTAAATTTTCAGGTAAGACAAAAAGGTGAAAGATTGCTTTATGTTTATTTATTAGTGTCACAAGTAGGGTTACATTAACACTGCAATGAAGTTACCGTGAAAATCCCCTAGTCACCACACCCTGGCGCCTGTTCAGGTACACTGAGGGAGAATTTAGCATGGCCAGTACTAACCAGCAATGTCTTTCAGAGTGTGGGAGGAAACCAGAGCACCCAGAGAAAACCCACGCAGACACAGGGAGAAGGTGCAGATTCCGCATAGGCAGTGACCCAAGCCGGGAATCAAGCCCGAGTCCCTGGCGCTGTGAGGCAGCAGTGCTAACCAGTGTGCCAGAGTGTGAAAGTTTGTCCTAAACTCCGAGAGAGCATAGAGAGGCTTGTGGATTGGGAGGACACAAGGCAGATGAAATTCAAACAGGAAAGAGTGAAGTGACACATGTTAGTAGGAAGAATGAGGAGAGACAATATATGTTAAATGGTACAACTTTACAGGGGGTGCAAGAAGAAAGAGACGGAGGTGTTTGCACACAAATCTTGGAAAGGGACAGGAAGGTTAACAAAGCAGTTAAAGCATATGGGATCCTGGGCTTTATAAACAGCAGACTAGAAAACAAAAGGCAGGTAGCTAAGCTAAAGCTGTATAAAATATTAGCTTTGTCCCAGTTGGAGTATTCTATCCAATACTAGACATTAAGAAGCATCATAAAGGCTGTGGAGAGGATACCGAAAGAGAGTTAGTTGACTGGTTCCAGAAATGAGGGATTACAATTGTTGAATGGGTCATAGAAAATGTGGTTGTTCTCTTTAAAACCAAGAGGAAATTTGATGGAGGTTTTTAAAATCATGGAAGGTTTAAATAGTGCAAATAAAGAGAAACTGTTTCTAATGATTGAAGAGTCAATAATCAAAGGGCATAAATTTAATATGGTTGGCAAAAGGACCAACTGTGATATACCTTCTATTGCCGCAAGCGGTTAGGATTTGAAAGGCACTGAATGTGGATACAAATTCAGTAGCATTCTTCAAAAGGAATTTGGATATTTGCCCTGGCCTATGGCGGCACAATTGTTGGCACTGCTGCCTCACAGCGCCAGGGACCTGGATTCGATTCCAGCCTTGGGTCACTGTGTGGAGTTTGCACGTTCTCCCAGTGTCTGCGTGGGTTTCCTCCCACAATCCAAAGATGCAGGCTAACGAGGATAGGATGGGGAGTGGGCCTGGGTAAGATATTCCTTTGGAAAGTCGGTGCAGATTCAATAGGCTGAATGGCCTCCTTCTGCACTGTAGGGATTCTATGGTAAGACAAGACACAGAGAAAGTTGCGTTGGATAACTGTAGGGATTCTATGGTAAGACAAGACACAGAGAAAGTTGCGTTGGACTCTGGACAAGAAGTTTCGAAAGGAACAGAGATAAAGTGACTGGAAAAAGCCACGGCAGACGGAGCTCATTGAAGTAAATGTTGGGTCATCCCACTCTAGATCTGAGAAAGACAAACAGGAATATTTTTTATTTGAGGGACTAAAGGCTGTGGAGGAGCAAGAAGTGTCCATATACACAATCATTAAAAGCAGTAATCAAAATTTGTAATGAAATGTTGGCTTTTATATCAAATAGCTAAGTGAGGAAGTGAATCCCATCTGAAATGTTGGGTAAATTTCACCAAACTAGCTCAGTAAACATGTTTATTGATGGGAGGGCGGGCAATGTTGCAGTCCCTTCAGGGCCAGATCAGGTTCACTCCAAAAGGACACATGCCAGGTTTGATGGGTTCATTTTATTAAAAATACTCTCCTGGACCACCATGTTAAGGAAGCATATTAGGTACTTCACAACAATATAGTTGCGTTCTGGAAGGTTCTGTATTATTTGCTTGAAAGATGTGTTGGATTTGGAAAGGCACAGGACAGTTCCAGCAGAACTTAAAGGGTTAAGTTATGAGGATAGGCTGCAGCAACTTGGCATGAATTCCCTTGAGTTTAGAAACTTCTTTGGGTTATTTAATGAAGCTGTTGAAAATAATAAAGGCATTTGATAGTCTCGATACAGATAAACATTTTTTTTATTTTGCTGGGAAAATCCAGAACCTGAGCCATGATTTTAAAAACGGGGACTTGGCCATTCGAAAGTGAAATCAGGAAGCAGTTCTTCACCCAGAGAGAGCAGTGGAAATGTGAAACTCACTCCTCAAAACGCAATGAATGCTGGACTAATTTTTCAACACAGATAGAGATCTTTGTTACGTAAGAGTATTAAAGAATGGAGCTGAGGTATAGAGCGGTAGTTTTCTCATTGAACAACCGACAGAGTCGAGGGGCTGAATGGCATATCCCTGTTCTAATGTTTCTCTGTTATTTGAATCGGAAACACATGTAAACATTCTAACGGCAATATCCTGCAGCGTATTTTCAAGGCCAAAATATTTTTTGCTCCGTTGCGCTGCCAGTATACTGAAATGGTGAAGACTTCCACCCAGTGTAGGTATAGGGTTACTACATGAATTTTCTGCACAATGGGTTCTGTTCCTCAAATTATGTTCCAATTTTACAAGTTATAAAATGAATTGATAGGCTGCTAACAGTGGAATACTGTGATGTGGCCTGTTAATAATGGAAATTCAACGATGGAATGCCAGTCAATGGGGGGTGGAGGGGAATGTAAGGAGGAAAGGATGCAGAGCCCGAGATGGGTTACAGCGCTGGAGAGCTTTCAGAGATAGGGAGGGGTTAGGCTTTGAGAGATGTAAACTGGAGGCAATAGGAAACCATGTAACAATATGGTTAGCAAGGACAGGGATGATGTGTCAACTTAATGAAGTATTAAATTTAACTTAGTAACTTCAACGTTCTCAATCTTCTTTCATTTAAGGTACTCATTTTCACAAATACCTCCCAGTCCTTCCTCAGATGTGTTATAGATTCGGTCAAGGATATGGAATAGCTTTTACTGCATCTGGTGGAAGTCGTACATTATTACTCACTTAAACCAGCTGATTCCTCGCAGGTCAGCTAATCAGCAATTAGTAACAGATAAAAATTGTATTGTACACATCAAAATATCCCAAAACTGTTTGTGCAATAAAATTCTGTCTTGTTATAAAAGACCACATGAAAAAAATGAAACAAAGTTTTCACAGAACCATTGGATTCCCTATAGTGCAGAAAGAGACCATTTGGCCCATCGAGTCTTCACCGACCACAGTCCCACCCAGGCCTATCCCTGCTAATCTCCCTGACACTAAGGGCCAATTTAGCACGGCCAAGCAAGCTAACCTGCGCATCTTTGGACTGTGGGAGGAAACCTGGAGGCAGATGTGATAGGGGCGTTTAGCTAAGCACATGAATATGCAAGGAAGAGGGATATGAACCAAGGGTAGGCAGAAGGGATTAGTTTAATTTGGCTCCATGTTCGGCATCACATCGTGGGCCGAAGGTCCTGTTCCTGTGCTGGATTGTTCTATATTCTATGAAACCCACACAGACACTGGGAGAATGTCTGTGTGAGTTTGCACAGTCACCCGAGACCGGAATTGAACCTGGGTCCCTGGAGCTTTGAGGCAGCAGTGCCAACCACTACTGTGCCATTCACGGTTGAGCTGAAGTTTACAGAGGTGGACGATTTAAGTTAGATCAAATGTAGCCTCATAATTCACTCAGAATTGGGTTAAATATGACACTCAATTATATGGAGGAGAAAAAAGATCTGTGAAAATCTTCAAAAACATCTTACCATGACTTAATTTTCACTTTGACGTTTGATGTAACAATGGGGCAGCACAGGTTGGAGTAACATTAATATTTTTCCCTATTACACTGGTTTACATGTTGCAGTAGTTGTACATTTTGTGTGAAGTGCTCTTTCAGGCAGTATCAGCTGAGGAGCACATTATGAAGTGCTTCGAAAGGCTAGTCATTGCACGAATCAATTCCAGCCTCCTGGACTATCTAGATCCACTACAGTTTGCCTACCGCCGCAACAGGTCGAGAGCAGATGCGATCTCCCTGGCCCTGCACTCAAATCTGGAGCACTTAGATAACAAAGACACCTATGTCAGACTCCTATTTATTGACTACAGCTCGGTCTTCAGCACCATTATTCCCACAAAACATATCTCCAAACTTCGTGGCCTGGGCCTCGGCTCCTCCCTCTGCAACTAGATCCTGAACTTCCTAACTCACAGACCCCAATCAGTAAGGATAGGCAACAACATCTCCTCCACAATCATCCTCAACACTGGTGCCCCACAAGGCTGTGTTCTCAGCCCCCAATCTATTCCTTATACACCCATGACTGTGTGGCCAGATTCCCCTCCAATTCGATTTTCACGTTTGCTGATGACACCACTGTAGTGGGACAGACCTCAAACAATGATGATGCAGAGCACAGGAATGAGATAAAGAATCTGGTGAGCTGGTGCAGCGACAATAATCTCTCCCTCAATGTCAACAAAATGAAGGAGATCGTCATCGACTTCAGGAAGCGTAGAGAAGAACATGCCCCTGTCTACATCAACAGGATAGAAGTAGAAAGAGTTGAGAGCTTCAAGTTTTTAGGTGTCCAGATCACCAACAACCTGTCCTTGTCCCCCCATGCTGACACTATAGTTAAGAAAGCCCACCAATGCCTCTACTTTCTTAGAAGACTAAGGAAATTTGGCATGTCAGCTACTACTCTCACCAACTTTTACAGATGCACCATAGAAAGCATTCTTTCTGGTTGTATCACAGCTTGGTATGGCTCCTGCTCTGCCCAAGACCGCAAGAAACTGCAAAAGGTCGTGAATGTAGCCCAATCCATCACACAAACCAGCCTCCCATCCACTGACTCTGTCTACACTTCCCGCTGCCTCGGCAAAGCAGCCAGCATAATTAAGGACGCCATGCACCCTGGACATTCTCTCTTCCACCTTCTTCCGTCAGGAAAAAGATACAAAAGTCTGAGGTCACGTACAAACCGATTCAAGAACAGCTTCTGCCATCAGATTTTTGAATGAACCTATCTTGCATTAAGTTGATCTTTCTCTACACCCTAGCTCTGACTGTAACACTACATTCTGAACTCTCTCATTTCCTTCTCTATGAATGGTATACTTTGTCTGTATAGCATGCAAGAAATAGTACTTTTCACTGTATGCTAATACACGTGACAATAATAAATCAAATCAAACAACATGGGGGCTACCCTATTGGGTTGGATCAGTATTCTGTTGATAATCCCGCACTTTGAGATGTGGAATTCTTGTTGCTAATTCCAATGACAAGTGATCACCTTCCTCCAGCAAAGCTGCATCATCACAGATACACGTGTCAGCTTGGTAACTTTCATTCTTCAGGGTCAGAAGGTTGTGGATTTGAGTTGGGAACCCATTGAGGGCCTGCTGCATTGTCAGTGGTGCTGCCTTTTGTATGAGATGTTAAGATGATATTCCATTGGCTGAAGTGGATGTTAAAGGCCATGGGACAGACTTTCAGTTTCAGTTGAGGTGGAAAACCAATTATACTCACCACCTGAGTTTCCTGTCCATTACAGTCCTGGCAGCCCAAACAAGTCAAAAAAAGAATAACTGGTTACTCAACTCGTTGCTTTGTGCGAGATACTGATGGGCGAGAACTTTTGCTGTGTTTGTCTTTGTTATGCCATGTCATTCCAGTGTTGTCAAGCGATTTCAGGCTTTGTCAGAAACGAACTGTATTTATTGATAAGAGAAACTAGGAATAGGAGTTGCAGCTCCAGGCTTCCTAGGAGTCATGCTCCAGCCTTTATGATGTTAACTACACGGCTGCTGAATGTTCTCTGCCCAAGAGAGGACTCCACCTTCTGGGGTGATTACTCGCTCTTAGTTCCCATTGATCTCTCCAGTCAGGTGACCCACTTCTGCTGTACTGTCTTAAAGAGACAGACACCACATATACAAGTCTACAAATAAAATAGCTGTAAAGTAATTCGTAGCAGATTGTTTGGTGATTTTTTGATGTGTACAATGCAAATTTCATTTGTTATTAACTGCTGATTAAGCACCTGTGGGGAATCAGATAGTTTAAGCGAGCAATATATAACGTTTCTTCAGATACAATGAAAGTTTTTCACCTCATATACCAACCCAGTGACACATCTGACAGAGAAAGGACAAGGAGGTACATTCGATGAAAAAGAAAATTTAGAACATTGAAGTTACTGATTGCATGAGATGAATTAGTTAACTTTCAGGGCCAAAATGGTTGATTGGCAGAAATTGACACATTATTAAAATGGTACTTAGATTTGAAACGAGTTGACTGTGCTCAATTCAGTTTGTATCTACCAGACATGTAGAACAACTTCACCCAATTCAATATATCGCAATAATAAGGCAAGCAGCAAAACATCCAGGCTTCATTGTCATTTATTGCTCATTCCTATCCGCCCTTGAAAAGGTGGTGGTGAGCTGCTTTCTTGAACTGCTGCAGTCCATGTGGTGTGGGTACATCCACAGTGAAGTTAGGGAGGGAATTCGACCCAGTGACAGTGAAGGAATGGTGATAGTCTATTGTGGAACATCAGTACGCATTGTGCTCTACTTACATGCATCAGCTCCTTGGCTCTTTTCACCAGATACCTATCCAGACTGTATGAGACAGATTTCCATTTCTCGGACATTCTGGCTATTTATTCCAACACACTCTCTCTCATGTCCCAAGAGCAGCCTCAAATTCGTGCATCTGTTCACCTATTTCTGGAGAAGTGTTGGATTGTTTCCACAAAAGCAAAGCAAACTAGCTGACCCCTACCAGCATATTTGAGATCTCCACGGCCTCTCTCGGGGAAGGGTAATGGAAAAACCACAGGGCTACAAACAAATTTAGATTCTGAGAGGAGCAAAGGAACCATTTCAGTAATGCCCCTGGCCCTAAGGTGGGTTATTGCTAACAGAATGTGCTTTGTATTTGTCAGTGGATGGAGTAATATTTAGTTATTAAGGTTTGATATGTTTCCCTATTTTGCAATTAACTTCAGCATCCAATATTTCTGAGTCAAGTACGGCATAGGTCTGATGTGGAATAAAACTTCCCTTACAAAAGGCTTTAACTTGAATCTTAGGAGAGAATATCAATGTACATCCTTTTGTCTTCAAACTATTTACACCAACTCTCTAAATGGGACTGTCAATTTAGTGATACTTTTGTGCCCATTAAACCTGGATTGAGACATCAAAATCATTATCACATTGGACCCACATTTACACAAAGGGGAAACTCCCTCTTGTTTTGCACTGGTATAAAGCAGACAGCGCAAGTGGCAGAAACAGAATGCAAATGAGATGACAGACCAGTAACAAACTGCACAACACTTATTTTAAGTATTGTAGAGGAAAGACATGAAGAATCAAAGCTTATATTTCAAGATAATAAATTCATTTAGGATAAATCTTTGCATCATTTTCTACCTGATAGTCATTCTTCTTGTTTCTCACTTCATAGCATTAAATTTCCAAACTTATTAAATCTTTATTGTCCTCTTATTGCACATATTCTTTTAAGTGCAGAGTTCCCAGATTTTAAAAATGAATTTGAGCGAGGTTCTTGAGAACTCAAGTAAAGCCAACTTCATTCTCACTCCACAATTTTGATTGAAATTTCTCTCCTGCTCTTTTGAATGTACTGATTAATTGCTGGAAAATGCTTTTCAGACGCTGGATGCCCTACAGTACAAGAATCATAGAAACCCTACAGTGCAGAAAGAGGCCATCTGGCCCATCGAGTCTGCACCGACTACAAGCCCACCCAGGCCCTACCCCCATATCTACCCGCTAATCCCTCTAACCTACGCGTCTCAGGACACTAAGGGGCAATTTTAGCATGGCCAATCAACCTAACCTGCACATCTTTAGACTGTGGGAGGAAACCGGAGTACCCGGAGGAAACCCACGCAGACACAGGAAGAATGTGCAAACTCCAGACAGACAGTGACCCAAGCCGGGAATCGAACCCAGGTCCCTGGAGCTGTGAAGCAGCAGTGCTAACCACTGTGCTACCGTGCCGCCCCAAGGGTACATTACCCAAGTTGTTATGATTTATGTGTGAAGATGACCTGTGTCAGTTGGTGAATCAACTGCCATAAACACGGTGTAGACCTCGATCCTTTGTTTGCCCAACATCATTATGGGCACATCCTCAAACAGTTGCGCAGAAAGCTGTGATATTTGTTCATTTTACTGTGTAGCAAAGAGAAGCAGCAGCCAATTGCAATACAACACCTCTACCACCTCTGCAGCTGTGATTAGCTCAACTCAACACAAACTGGCGATAAAACCTGGTAGTTATCGGCTCACCATTACTCTCTGATATATTTAGCAATTGAGCCACTGGGAGAAGTCAAGTCATGTCATTTGTTACAAAAGTGAAAACACTGGAAAATCTCAGCAGGTCTGGCAGCATCTGTAAGGAGAGAAAAGAGCTGACATTTCAAGTCCAGATGACCCTTTGTCAAAGCTAAAAGGCATAGAAAGTGGGAGATATTTATACTGCAGGGTGAGGGAATGAAAGATGAGTCATAGCCACAAAAACAAGGGGAAAGGCTGCTAATGGCTGTCCACAGAGAGAATAAAGGGTGTGAAAGGCCAAACGGCAGAGAAGCTGTAAACTGTGACAGATGAAGATATTGTGGAGGAGGGGGGGGGCAGAAATGGGACAGAGGTAGGATGTAGAAAAGGGGAAGCGAGGGGGAGAAAAGATAAGAGAAGGGGGATGAAGTAGGAGGAAAGAGTGGGAGGAGGGAAGAAAAATAAAGAAAGACAATGAAGAAATAAAAGGTAGAGAACAGTAAAAATTTTAAAAATAGAATGAAAACAAAGGGGGCCGAGGTGGGGTAGAGGTTCTTTTCTCTCCTTACAGATGCTGCCAGACCTGCTGAGATTTTCCAGCGTTTTTTCTCTTTTGATTTCAGATTCCAGCATCCGCTGTAATTTACTTTTGTCATTTGTTACAAACTCGGAGCGGATTTGAGCAGTGCAATTGCTGTATTACACTCGTGTTTGTGTTCGTGACAGAAAAGGCAAACCCAAAAGAAAAATGTGCTAATTCAGATCAAGAAGTCATGCAACATTCACAAGCATTTGCATTAAATCCTACACTAGGGGCGGGTTTACTGACCCCCCTGATGTAAAAGTCAGGGATGAGCCTGCCTGTGTTTTGTTGGCTTGTCTCATTGGCATTAACAGTTGCCAAGCCTTTAATTGGACTGAGTCATAGAGTCATAGAGGTTTACAGCATGGAAACAGGCCCTTCGGCCCAACTTGTCCATGCCGCCCCTTTGTTTTTAGCCACTAAGCAAGTTCCAATTGCCCATGTTTGGCCCATATCCCTCTATACCCATCTTACCCATGTAACTGTCTAAATGTTTTTTAAAAGACAAAATTGTACCCGCCTCTATTACTACCTCTGTCAGCTTGTTCCAGACACTCACCACCCTCTGTGTGAAAAAATGAGGTGGGCCTTCTGCCTCATGGGAGAGGAAATCCTGCCTCAGAGATGGGGGGCCAATCAATTGGCCACCAGATCTTCCAGCTGTGTCACTGGGAACAGTGGCCATTGTTGGAGCTGCATGCAGCCCGCCACACTGAAGGTTCTGGAGCCCAGCAAGTCCAGGGTTTCACTGAGGTCAGGCAGACAGGACCCCTTGAGAGGAAGTCTGTATTGACAAGGTGGGGTGGGGAGTCATAGGGCAGCAGAATGCCTTTCAGGTTCCCTCTGAAGGGTATAGTTTGTCTGACCCAGATCACACACCCTCCCCCCTCCAAATCCCACCCAGGCCAGCCATAATGCCACCATATTCCATCCAGTGGCTCAGATGTTTGCCACTGGCCTCCCCTTCAATGGGTAAAATTTCAGCAGCAGAGGCAGGTGGTCCTTCAGTGTGTTAACTCCAATAATTGTATATGCGGAAGGAATCAGTCCAAAGCTAGTCTTTTGCCTGAAGCAAGTTTATTCTCACAATAGCAACAACCTCCTCCTATTTTCCCCACGCCCAACTGTTGCAGCTGTCTCTATTTATACTCTTAATCCAAAGCTCATTACTTATCTTTAGCAACTCAATTAGCTGAACAATGTGATTGCCAAAGGATGCAATTGCAAAGACATTGACAGAGTCCATTCTCTTTCTTTTAAATAAAAAAACACATTTTTCCCAACCCAAACGAATGGAAACAAAGATATGGACTTTAACATTATAGATCCCACATTCCCTTAACCACATTTATACATTGTTACAAAGCAACATTTTTTTCATTTTATTATGATATAAACTGTCCGTTTTCCAATACATTTAGCAATTTCTTGGAGCAGTCACTTCTTTTCCTAAAACAGTCTGATAATTGATGTCTTGTGTCAACTCATTGTATTTTAGAGATCTCCCTTCTCTCTAACATTTCTTTTATGCTAGCTAGTTCTATTCTCATCATTTTCCAGTGACAATTTTCATGGAGTGCATGTTGTCCCACAGGATTGTTATCTACAAAGCACTCTATTGCCAAATGTTTCTCACTTTTCCCTTTGTGTAGTATGTCAGTATATTGCATAAGTAGATCCATAAGACCAAAAGACCATAAGATGTAGGAGCAGAATTAGGTCATTTGTTCCATCGAGTCTGCTCTGCCATTCAATCAAGGCTGATAGGTGTCTCAACCTCATTCTCCTGCCTTTTCCCCTAGCCTTTGATCCCCTTACCAATCAAGAACCTATCTATCTGCCTTAAAACACACTCAATGACCTTGCCTCCACAGCCTTCTGTGGCAATGAATTCCATAGTCTCACTGCCCCCTGGCTGAAGAAATTCCTCCTCATCTTTGTTCTAAAGGGTCATCCTTTTACTCTGAGGCTGTGCCCTCAGATCCTACTCTCTCTTACTAATGGAAAGATTTTTCCCACATCCACCCCATCCAGTACTAAGTAAGTTTTAGTGAGATCCCCCTCATACTTCTAAACTCCATCAAGTACAGACCCAGAGTCCTCAAACACTCTATATATAGATCCCTATCTCAATTGCTTCTATTAATGCCTGTGTTTCAGCTGCTAATGTGCTTTTCTCCATCTTTTAAATTTTCTTGGCTTTCCAAGCGAATGTGCTACATTTATCATTCATTCCCACCAAGAATCTGATGAACCCTGCCGTGCTCAAATATCCATCTGGAAGATTGGCATGTGAAGCATCGCTAAAAATGACCAACCTCATAACCATCTGGTTCACCCAAGGCTGGAAACCTGACTGCGCATTTCTCTGAACTGAATTTCTTTGATGTTTTGTTTGCTCTCAGAACTTCCTCAATTGTAGTAAGCTTCATCATGGTACTCAGCTCCAAAAATGTTCGTAACTAGAATCAGGACAAGTCTTGAGTGCACAATCAACTCAACTGTCTAACCAAACTTCCCAATTGATCTGTTTCTTCCTTTAGAAGAATCTGACCCAATTTATTGAGATGCAACTAACATTTTCTAGATAAGATTGTTAGACCATAAGACCATAAGACATAGGAGCGGAAGTAAGGCCATTCGGCCCATCGAGTCCACTCCACCATTCAATCATGGTTGATTTCAACTCCATTTACCCGCTCTCTCCCCATAGCCCTTAATTCCTCGAGAAATCAAGAATTTATCAATTTCTGTCTTGAAGACGCTCAACGTCTCGGCCTCCACAGCCCTCTGTGGCAATGAATTCCACAGACCCACCACTCTCTGGCTGAAGAAATTTCTCCTCATCTCTGTTCTAAAGTGACTCCCTTTTATTCTAAGGCTGTGCCCCCGCGTCCTAGTCTCCCCTGTTAATGGAAACAACTTCCCTACGTCCATCCTATCTAAGCCGTTCATTATCTTGTAAGTTTCTATCAGATCTCCCCTCAACCTCCTAAACTCCAATGAATATAATCCCACGATCCTCAGACGTTCATCGTATGTCAGGCCTACCATTCCTGGGATCATCCGTGTGAATCTCCGCTGGACCCGCTCCAGTGCCAGTATGTCCTTCCTGAGGTGTGGGGCCCAAAATTGCTCACAGTACTCCAAATGGGGCCTAACCAGTGCTTTACAAAGCAATGTCAGTCCTGATTTGCTTTGCTTAATGTTTGAACCTACGTATTTAAAAGCCCCCGAAGCCTGGCTTTCAACCTTGAATTCCTTCTTGATTTTATTATCCATGGCCAAACTCATGGAAAAAGTACCATACTTGTGATGCACCATTCAATTCATAAACACACTCAATTATTCTTCGATTTCACAGGCTTCTTTAGATGGTTTCAAAAATAGTTCCCTTTGAAATTTGTCACCCTGCAAAAAGGCTACTTTTATATCTATCAATCTGCACTCCCTGGAGTATGTTACCAAAATGGCTAAATAAAGTCTTTAGCTTACTTCCCTTGCAGTCAGGGATCCGCACTGACATCTTGATTCCCCCAGTCTTTCCCCAATAGCCTGAGTTACTAGTCTAGCTTTAGCCTTGTGTGTGCCGTCAGAGAGCACCTTCACCGTGTATATCCACCCGTGTGACTAGGCTGGCTGTCACTGTCTGTTATTTCAGTACATACTCCAAATGCTTTCCCGCTTTCCAAATCTTTTTGTTTTGTTTTCTTTATCAACTTATTTTCCAATTTATTGGCAGCTATTACCATTTCCCGATCATGAGACCTTCTACGTCTAATGACATTCATAGTTTTTTCTGTATTTCTCTTTCTGCTTATGCTACAACTTCTACTCACTTCCTCCTCTCTTCCTGAACTGTTGCTACATGATCTTTCCCATATATGATCAGAGTCCTGTCTATAAGTCCAAGATCTTTTCCTAGTATCACAAAGCCTTTTTAGTTAATTGTCAGAACGTAATTTCTGACCTATCACATCTATACCTGATTTTTCCAATACATGGGTCTTATCTCCTGACCTTCATCCTGCACGTTTATCCAATGTTTATATTCACCAATGGTCTTTCCTGCTCTTATGATGGTGCCATCCTTCCACACATTGACCCCTTCAGGCATGTATGTTTAATTTGTCCATGTTTTGAGCAGCTGTCCTTTTGAATAAATAGCCTTATCCTGTGCTTCAGTGTTACTTTGTTCATCAATAATCAATTCTTTATTTGCCATAGTTGGTTCTACCTAATTACCCCTTATGTGCATCTGTGAAACTTTTTTTTCACTCTCTACATCTTGTTTAGAATCTGTAAAGGGGCAGTGCCAATTAGCCTCAAAGAGGGCAGCATGGTGGTACAGTGGTTAGCACTGCTGCCTCACAGCGCCAGGGACCCGTGTTCGATTCCTGACTTGGTTGACTGTGCAGAGTCTGCAAGGTCCCTCTGTGTCTGCGTGGGTTTCCTCCAGTGCTTCAGTTTCCTCCCACAGTCCGAAAGACGTGCTGGTTAGGTGCATTAGATGGGTACACATCTCCCTCAGTGTACCCAAACAGAGCAGAGTGTGGTGACTTGGGGATTTTCACAGCAACTTCTTTTTGATTTGATTTATTATTGTCATTTTGGAAGGTCTAATACAGATAGGAAATATACAGTAAATGGCAGGACCCTTAAGAGTATTGATAGGCAAAGGGATCTGGGTGTACAGGTACACAGGTCACTGAAAGTGGCAATGCAGGTGGAGAAGGTAGTCAAGAAGGCATACGGCATGCTTCCCTTCATCGGCCGGGGTATTGAGTTTAAAAGTTGGCAAGTTATGTTGCAGCTTTATAGAACCTTAGTTAGGCCGCACTTGGAATATAATGTTCAATTCTGGTCACCACACTACCAGAAAGACGTGGAGGCTTTGGAGAGGGTACAGAAAAGATTTACCAGGATGTTGCCTGGTATGGAGAGCATTAGCTATGAGGAGAGGTTGGAGAAACTTGGTTTGTTCTCACTGGAACGACGGAGGTTGAAGGGCGACCTGATAGAAGTCTACAAGATTATGAGGGGCATGGACAGAATGGGTAATCAGAAGCTTTTTCCCAGGATGGAAGAGTCAATTACTAGGGGGCATAGGTTTAATGTGCGAGGGGCAAGGTTTAAAAAAAGAGATGTACGAGGCATGTTTTTTTTTACACAGAGGGTGGTGGGTGCCTGGAACTCGCTGCCGGGGGAGGTAGTGGAAGCAGATACGATAGTGACATTTAATGGGCGTCTGGACAAATGCATGAATAGGATGGGAATAGAGGGATATGGTCCCCAGAAGGGTAGGGAGCTTTAGTTAAGTCAGGCAGCGTGGTCGATGCAGGCTTGGAGAGCTGAAGGGCCCGTTCCTGTGCTGTAAATTTCTTTGTTCTTTGTCACATGTATTAACATACAGTGAAAAGCAATGTTTCTTGCACACTATACAGACAAAGCATACCATTCATAGAGAAGGAAACAAGGGAGTGCAGAATGTAGTGTTACAGTCATAGCTAGGGTGTAGAGAAAGATCAACGTAATGCAAGGTAAGTCTATTCAAAAGTCTGACAGCAGCAGGGAAGAAGTTGTTCTTGAGTCGGTTGGTACGTAACCTCAGACTTTTGTATCTTTTTCCCGAAGGAAGAAAGAATGTCCGGAGTGCATGGGGTTTTTAATTATGCTGGCTGCTTTGCTGAGGCAACGGGAAGTGTAGACAGAGTCAATGGATGGGAGGCTGGTTTGTGTGATGGATTGGGCTACATTCACGATCTTTTGTAGTTCCTTGTGGTCTTGGGCCCAGCAGGAGCCATACCAAACTGTGATACAACCAGAAAGAATGCTTTCTATGCTGCATGTGTAAATATTGGAGAGTGTCATAGCTGACATGCCAAATTTCCTTAGTCTTCTGAGAAAGTAGAGGCATTGGTCGGGTTTCTTAACTATATAGTGTCGGCATGGGGGGTGGGGGGGGGGTGGGGGGGGGACAAGGACAGGTTGTTGGTGATCTGGGCACCTAAAAGTTTGAAGCTCTCGACCCTTTCTACTTGGTCCCCATTGATGTAGACAGGGGCATGTTCTTCTTTACGCTTTCTGAAGTCGATGACAATCTCCTTCGTTTTGTTGACATTGAGGGAGAGATTATTGTTGCCGCACCAATTCACCAGATTCTCTATCTCATTCCTGTACTCTGCCTCATCATTGTTTGAGATCCGACCCACCCACTATGGCAGTGTCGTCAGCAAACTTGAAAATTGAATTGGAGGGGAATTTGGCCACACAGTCACAGGTGTATAAGGAGTATAGCAGGGGGCTGAGAACACAGCCTTGTGGGGCACTGGTGTTGAGGATGATCGTGGAGGAGATGTTGTTGCCTACCCTTACTGATTGTGGTCTGTGAGTTAGGAAGTTCAGGATCCAGTCGCAGAGGGAGGTGCCGAGGCCCAGGCCACGGAGTTTGGAGATGAGTTTCATGGGAATAATAGTGTTGAAGGCTGAGCTGTAGTCAATAAATAGGAGTCTGACATAGGTGTCCTTGTTATCTAGATGTTTCAGGGTTGAGTGCAGGACCAGGGAGATGGTGTCTGCTGTGGATCTGTTGCGGCGGTAGGCAAACTGTAGTGGATCCAGGTAGTCCGGGAGGCTGGAATTGATTCATGCCATGACTAACCTTTTGAAGCACTTCATAATGATGGATGTCAGAGCCACCTGCCGATAGTCATTAAGACACGCTGCTTGGTTTTTCTTAGTTTTGGGGATGATGGTCGTCCTCTTGAAGCAGATAGGGACCTCAGATTGTTGAAAAGAGAGGTTGAAGATGTCTGTGAATACCTCAGCCAGCTGATCCGCACAGGATCTGAGTGCTCGTCAAGGTACCCCATCCGGGCCAGTCACTTTCCATGAGTTGACCTTCGAAAAAGCTGCTCTGACGTCCGCAATGGTGACCCCAGACACAGGTTCATCCAGGGCTTCCAGGGTGGAGGGCACTTACCTCTTGTTCAAAACGGGCGTAGAATGCATTGAGCTCATCAGGGAGGGGTGCGTTGGAGCCAGCGATTTTACATGCCTTCATCTTGCAGCCTGTTATGTCTTGCAGACCTTCATTGCAGTGTTAATGTAAGCCTATTTGTGACACTAATAAATAAATTTAAAGAATGAACCCTGACAGTTGATTCCCGTAATGGTACAGTTACTGCTTTCCCTTCACTGCCTATTACTTTGCCAGGATCTTTCTATTCTTTCCACAATATACCAGGTCTCCTCATCTAAACTGCATACCCATTGGCCTTATGTGGTACCCCAAGACTCGCCAAATTTTCTCTGAAGACTGAACCCTTAACGAAAGCCTTCTTGCTTGTATGCAAAACATTCAGATATGCAGCAAAGGTAGAACTAATGTTAGTCCCTTGAAGAGCAGGGGGAGTATCTGATAGGACAGAAGGCAATCCTGCTGTACACCAACTGATATGGACTATACCCCCAACCATTTGCAAAGAATTCTTTGCTTGTACTCCCTGTGCCAGGGCAGTTTTGCAATGTACAATCTGGTTGATAAGCCAATATCTTATGTAACACGTCATCTATCACGGCATAGTCTCTCTTGCACAGACCATGCTGAATGGGCTCTCAGACGCAGCTATGATTTTCAACTTTTCACACATGTATGGAAATTCCTCATTGGCCAATTCCCCATCATTATCTGTCAAGAATTTAATTGGTGTTCCTAAATCCTGTTCCCACCCATTTCTTCATGAAATGATAGCTGATGGTCTGTTTGTCCTTATCATGCAATATGCTAAATGTGATTGCCATATCTATACAGTGTAGCAAAGAAATACCCCTATCTTTGTCCCATACTTTGAAGTCCATTGCCACTGCATTGTTAAGTTCCCTGGCTTGTTGCAAGCTCACAAACATACGTGGTGCAATCTGATTCTTTATACAAATTTTACACCAAGCGGTGAGTTGTTTAATAAGGTCGTTGTATTCTTTATCAGGAATTCCAGCGTCTCACAGTAAGGCTTTCAGTTTTTATGGCACCCAATGAGCAAACTGTCTATGCAACTTCCAAATAATCTTCATTTTGTCCACCAAATTCTTATTTCCAGAAGTTAACAAGACTTTGTGAATTTTCTGATGAGATATTTTTGGCTTCCTCAATGGCTGGCAGTAATGGCCTGACTTAGTAAAATGTAGATCCACTGTCTTCACAAACACTGTCATTCTTCATGTCTAGCATCATATGTGCTTTTCTCATCAAGGATCTACTTAACAATAGAGGTATGGCACCAGATGGCCCATCTGTACTGATGAAAAGGCTGATCCCAGCTATCCTCCGAGGGAAGACTACCCTTTTGCAAGACGTTAGCGTGTTATCAACTCCAAACCTGAAGCATGTTGAGCTTTCATACTCTTTGACCTTCTGTCAATCTGCCTCATCAAGAGACTCCAGTTGGCAGTTAGGCCTATCCACCCCACACATTGTGGAAATGCAACCACTATCTAAAACTGCACAGTTGAATGAATCGGCCATCAAAATACTCATCACTGAATACAAACTCTCAGTGACCCAATATAATTCCTTCGTGGCAGTCCCCATCATCATTATCAGCCTTGAATTTATCTGGTTCACGTATTACTTGAAAAACTTGATTCCTTTGCTGTGGACAATGCATTGCATAATAATACAAGCAAGTATATTGATAACACCGATTAACCATTCCCGTGAACTTCTTGGGTTTAAGTGCTTACGGTCACCATTCCAGACCCCATTTTTGGCTGAACTCTGATATCAACTATAAGTATTATCATTTTCAGACTACCTATCAGTAAACTTTTCTTTGTATTGGAATCTGTGTTTAATGTTTTGTCGATCTCAACCCTCAGCCACCACCGAATCTTCTATCTTTCGCTTTACCACAGAGTTGCCTGTATTCAGTAGAAAAGTGGCTGGAAATTACTGTCTCCCTAAACATTTTTAGGTCCAGGAACATAGTAACACGAGCAGACCAATCAGCCGTTTGAGCCTGCTCTCTACCCTTTAACATGATTTTAGCTGATTGGACACCAATGACTTTCACACACACTATCCCCATAACCCTTTAGGTTATTGTTAATCAGAAATCTATCAATCTCCACCTTAAACAGCTTTCTAGGGTAGAAATTTCTGAAGATTCACAACTCTGTGTAAAGAAATTTCTCTTCACCTCAGTCCGAAGTGAATTTTTTGAATTTGTGCTCTCTGGTTCTAGACTCCCCAACCAAGAGAAACACCTTATCTGCATGTACCTCATCTACTCCTTTAAGTATTTTGCAGGTTCCAATAAGATCACCTCTCATTCTTCAAAACTCTGGAGAATTACAGGCCCAGCTTGCCCAATATTTCTTCATAAGACAGTCCTGCCATCCCTGGAACACGTCTGGTGAACCTTCGTTGCACTCCTTCTATGGCAATAGTATCCTGAGGTAAGGGGACCAAAACTGCACACACTACTCCAGATACAGTCTAACCAAGCTCCTATGCAATTGAAGCAAAACCTCTATAACGCTGTAGTCAAAAGGAGAGTGTCTTTACTGTGGAAGTGAACCCCTGTGCATACCAAAAGCCAATCAACATGAAAAATACGTGCACAGTTGAATAACTTAAATGCCAATACAGATTCCGAGATTTCAAGCTCAAATCTCTTCAGTCTCTTATACCATTTATCAAAGTCTATAATACATTCCTCCATGGAATGATCATATTTTCTTGAATGTGTTGAAGGTTAACCATGCTTCATATGCTTCCAATAACTCATCCCTTTTGTAAAATTTATCCAAAAACTTTAACAGCAGGTCCAATCCCTCTTCATTACCCAGGTCCAATCCCTCTTCATTACCCAAATTGTTTACTTCCATTTGAGCCTATCTTGTTCATGAACTGATTTTATGTTTTGGATACTGGTGAGAGGGATGCTACAACCAGGTCCAAGTCCATCGTACCACAGGTGGCTCTGCTGCACAAGATGGGAGGAAGAACAATAGTGGTAGGGGAGCAGATAGATGTTTCTGTAGATGTGATTCAAGGATGGTATATTGCCTCGATGGTCCAGAATCAACGATGTTAATAAGTGGCTGCAGAACATGTTTATGGGGGTGGGTGAACAGCCAAAGGTTGTGATCCACTTCAATACTAATGACAAAAGTAGAAATAGGAATGAGGTTCTGAAAATAGATTTTAGAAAGACATGGAAGAGATTGAGAAGCAGGACTTCAAAAGCAGTTATCTCAAGAGTACTCCCAGTGCCACATACTTCAGAGTACAAAAACAGGAAGATCGAACTAATGAACTGTAATAACTCCATGGAGGCGAAAGTCCTGTCACCAAGTTACTTTATTTACACCATACATCTGTACACAGTTGCTCCCTGCTGAAATGCAGGCTGGGAGTCTGACACACCTGCTTTAAATAGGGAGCATGAGGCTCCCTGATTTAACCATCAATTAAGGCTTATCTCTTTTCATACCAACCAGTAAATGAACTCAAATTAACTTAGGGACAAATTAAAAGGGGCAGCTCCCCAAAAGGAGGGGGAACAGCCCGAACAGAAAACAAAGTCAAAAGGAAACTTAAAACATCAAATCATAATGTGATTTTCAGGGTTGTTAATACACGCCAGCCCCTGCGGTGCCCAGCGGGCGCAGAAGGTAAGGCTCATCAGGTAATTCAGATTCTAACAAGCCAACCTCATTAGCCTGGCTAAAGTCATCACATGAACACATGGTTGGTGAGATAGTGCAGAAGGGAGGACTTTAGATTTCTGAGGAAATGGGGACTAGTTTTGGGGCAGATGGGACCTGCACAAGGCAGACAGACACCTTAACAGGACTGAGACCAAAAACAAAAGAAATTACAAAGGTATGAAGGCAAATTAGCAATGATAAATTGGGAAACTACATTAAAAGGTACATGGTAGACAGGCAATGGCTAGAAAAGGAGCAAAAACAGAAAAATGCTGGAAAATCTCAGTAGGTCTGACAGCATCTGCGCAGAGAGAGTAGAGCCAATGTTTTGAGTCTAGATGACTCTTTGTCACTTTTTTTCTGACATGAACCATAAGAATGCAAAGAGGCTTCAAGGGAATTTAGACAGGCTAAGTGAGTGGGTGAGAACAAGGCACATTGAATATAATGTGTAAAAATGTGGGCTGGAATTCTCCGACTTCACCCACGGCTGGAATTCTCTGGTCCCGCTGCAGTGAATGGAGTTTTGACCGAGCGCCAAATTCTCTGTTCTCGCTTGCAGTGGTGGTGGGAGAACGAGATCAGAGGACCCCGGTTGTGAAGTGGAAAAAAACAGAAATGCAGGTTATTTCTTGAATGGTGAGAGATTGGAAAGTGGTGATGTTGAAAGGAACCTGGGTGTCCCTATTCATGAGTCACTGAAAGTTAGCTTGCAAGTGCAGCAAGCAATTAGGAAGGAAAATGGTACGTTAGCCTTTATTGCAAAAGAGTATTTGAGTACAGAAGTAAAGATGTCTTGCTTCAGTCGTATCGAGCTTTGATAAGACTGCATCTGGAGTATTGTGTACAATTTTGGTCTCCATACCTAAGGAAGGATGTACTTGTCATAGATGAAGTGCAATGAAAGTTAACCATACTGCATGCTGGGATGACAGGGTTTTCCTCTGAGGAGAGGTTGAGGAGACTGGGCCTGTATTCTTTAAAGTTTAGAAGAATGAGGGATAACCTAAGTGAAGGGTACAGAGCTCAACATGACAGATGCAGGATGGATATTTCCACTGATGGTTTGGGGGGGCGGGGCGGGGGGGCGCGGGGGGGGGGGGCGGGGTGGGGGGGGGGCGGGGCGGGGGGGGCGGGGCGGGGGGGGGCGGGGCGGGGGGGGGGGGGCGGGGGGGGGGCGGGGGGGGGCGGGGGGGGGTTTGGTGGGAGAATGGAGTGCATCTAGAACAGGATGCATAGTCTCAGAATACGGGCTCAGTCATTTAGGACTGAAATCAGGAGAAATTTCTTCACTCAGTGATAGTGAATCTTTGGAATTCTATAACGTGAGGGCTTTGGAAGTCCAGTTATTGAGTATATTCAAGCAGTGATTGGTAGATTCCTACACCTTAAAGACACCAAGTGATATGTGAATAGTGCAGGGAAATGACGTTGAGGTGGATGATGAGCCAAGATCTAATTGAATGGCAGAGCAGGCTCGAAGAGCCGAATGGCCCATTCCTGCTCCGATTTCATTTGCTCTTATTGATCCCATCATTTACCATGACTTTGCTGTGCTTTATAGCTGCATTTCCAACAATTTACAATACAAATTTCCATCGGGGTAAAAGATACAAAAGCCTGAGGTCACGTACCAGCCGACTCAAAAACAGCTTCTTACCTGCTGCCATCAGACCTTTGAATGGATCTACCTTGCACTAAGTTGATCTTTCCCTACACCTTAGCTGTGACTGTAACACTATATTCTGCACTCTCTCCTTTACTTCTCTATTAACGGTATGCCTTGTCTGTACAGTGCGCAAGAAACAATACTTTTCACTGTATACTAATACGTGACAATAATAAATCAAATCTAAAAATAATTTCAGCTGCAAGGTGAGGCAGACAGCACAAGTTCTGGGTCATCATCTGCTTTGCTACTTAATGTGGTAAATCCAATGTCATGAGCGGCATGGTGGCACAGTGATTAGCAATGCTGCCTCACTGTGCCAAAGACCCGGGTTCAATTCCATCCTTGGGTGACTGTCTGTGTGGAGTTTGCACATTCTCCCTGTGTCTGCGTGGGTTTTCTCCGGGTGCTCTGGTTTCCTCCCACAGTCCAAAGATGTGCAGGCTAGGTGGATTGGCCATGCTAAATTGCCCCTTAGTGTCCCAAGATGTGTAGGTTAGGAGGGTGAGTGGGGTAAATACGTGGGGTTATGGGGATAGGCTGAGGGGAGGGGGTTCCTCGGTAAGGTGCTCTGTAGGAGAGTCAGAACAGACTCGATGTGCTGAATGGACTCCTCTCCACATTAGGGATTCTATGAATAAGCTTTAACGTTGTTGGTTTGGTTGTATTGTATTCTTACAAATATCTGGGAGTACCCGGTTCTGATGAAGGATCTTCGACCTGAAACATTAACTTTGTTTCTCTCTCCTGATGCTATCTGACAGCTGAGTATTTGAGCATTTTGTGGTTTTTTTTGGGAGGTCGTTGCTGTCTTTACTCAAACATTCTGCAGCCCTAATTTGACTTTTGGTCAAATATAATATTTGTACAGCAGAGATTTATAGGCGATGGGCCACCAAAGTGACAATGAAAATTGGTCAAAAAAATGCAGAAAAGAAAAATGGCCAAAGCTTGTGGTAAACTAAGACTTGAAGATAGCCTGACTGGTTACTTCATTGGACTGTGAAAACAATGGAAATTTGAGTCTAGAAGTTAGGAGAAGCATCAACTCTCCAACTAAAATACCACTGCTGAAACCCAGGAGAAATCTCTTCGAGGCGAGAATATTTAACTGAGCTCTAATGAAGAGTCATTCAGACTTGAAATGTTGGCTCTATTCTCTCTCCACAGATGCTGTCAGACCTGTTGAGATTTTCCAGCTTTTTCTGTTTTTGTTTCAGATTCCAGCATCCGCAGTACTTTGCTTTTATATTTCACTGGTGTAGCTCAATGGGCCAAATGGCCTCTTTCTGCACCGTAGGGATTCTATAATTCTATAAAACATAGCTAATAAGATACCTAAAAAAACAAACCAAAGCATACCAAGTAGAGATAACCAGAGGCTTTTGTAAGATATTGCATTTCATCTGCTTTCACCAGGATTCTCAACTTCTATTCTTCAACTGTGACACATTTGATTCATAGAATCCCTACAGTGCAGAAGGAGGCCATTCGGCCCATCATGTCTGCATTGAAAACAATCCCACCCAGGCCCTATCCCCATAACCCCACATATTTACACTGCTAATCTCCCTGACACTCTTGGGAAATCTAACAAGGCCAATCCACCTAACCCGCACATCTTTGGACTGTGGGAGGAAACCGAAGCACCCGGAGGAAACCCGTGCAGACATGGGGAGGAATACAAACTCCACACAGACAGTGACCTGAGGCAAGAATTGAACCCTGGCAATGTGAGGCAGCAGTATTAACCACCGTGCCACCGCACAGCCCTAGCTTCTTACAGCTTTAAAAAAAAAATCTAGCTATTTAGCTTTAAAAACTGTAGGTTGGATCTTGTGATTTGATTTCATAAAATACATCATCTGATGTTTTACACTCAAATTTCTGATTGTCTAAATGTTCTTCAAATTCGATGGAGAACAGTTGTGAAAATACTGGATACACAATAGCTGAGCTGTTGGTCAGTCTATGCCAGTGGAAGTTTTTCCACTACTGCTCAGCTCTGTGGCTTTTCTAGCTGGTCCAGCAATTTCTAAAACTTCCAATAACATAGAAAGAAAGGAGCTCAGGCAATGATTGAATATTAACAGTGGCTTCTCTTTGTGATATAACCACACTATACAGGCTAACTTCCAGTTAACAGGCAGGGTGCTGGATTGTAGAATCACCAAGAGTTCAATGTTCTTTATTTTATGATTCTGAATCAATCTTCTGATTCCATTTTGTACATTATTTCCCTTTTAGATTTTTTTTGGAAGGAATTCAGGATATGCTTTTGCAGAATTATACATTTCACCCAAAATAGAACAGGGTTGGCTTGAAAAGAGAGTGCATGCTGTGCTCCAGGCATCTGCTGCCACATTGCTGCTGTCTCCAAGAGATAATTAATGGTGATGGTAAGACAGATCCCAGAGGGTGTGCTTAGATTAAGAGCGGATGCCACTTTGACACAGGCTGCCTTAAGGACTGCAGCATAGAGAACCAATGATCATCCTCTTTGGGTTTCTTGCCTCCCACATATGCACGACCTAAGAGATGCCTCGCACTGTCCTGGGAGTGTGAAATTTCATACACAGAGGTAATAATCATGGACTGATTAATAACGGAATCTGACACAGTGAACAGAATAACTTCATTAAACACGGTTATTTCAGACTTTGGCTTTGCTGGTGTCTTCTGGTGCTTCACTTTGTGTTGATTGACATAGAAATCGACTCTTGTGTAAATACCTGAGAGGAAAAGAAGCAACAAAAGGTCAGGCTGGAATTTTGCCAGGCAACCGCAATCCCTGTAGGACATGACCACAGCCTCAACACTGCAGGAGATTTTCTATGTACATTCCAAGTTGATAATTCACAATATTCAGTCGGCCAGCAATGCAATGAATAATTTTCAGCAACCCATTTGTTTTTATAACTTCTAATGTTTTTGGTAGAATGATTTGCAATTTCAGAGCAGATTTAGTTCAAAACAGGCTAACGATCAGTCAGACTAATTCCTAGTTCTCATCAAGTTCAAATTATGCACGCAGATACACAGGTAAAACACCTTGCATTTACATAGCAAAATGTCAAAAGCCCTTCATGAGAGGGTAATCACAGTCAAAATTTTACGCCAAGGCAAAGAAGGAGAGATGACCAAAAGCTTGGACAGAGCAGAGATAGAGAAGGGTAGGAATCTCAGCTGGCTAAAGACACTGCTGTCAATTTGGTGCAAAGAAAGGGGAGGATCCACGCAGCAGCAGAGTTCAAGCAATGTGTACTTTTCAGCTGGCTTTAGACCTGGAAGGAGATACAGAGATAGGGAGGAGGCAGGCAATGGGGGATTTGAACACAAGGATAAGAATTTTAAACTCAAGGCATTCATGGACAGCCAATGTAGATCACCAAGCACAGGGGTGATGGGTGAACAGGACTTGGTGAGAGTTAGGATGTAGGCAGCAGTGCTTCAGATGTGCTGATCCTTTACAGAGGGTGAGAAATGGAAAGTCTACCAGAGAGGATTGAAATGATCCAGTCTGGAGGTAACTAAAGCATGGATAAGGGTTTCAGAGGCAGGAGAGGAGATAAGCCATATTACAGACATGGGCAGTCTCTGTGATGGAGAGGATTTGGGGTCAAAAGCTTAGCTTGGCTTAGCATCGGATAAGGCACCAAGATTTGAACACAGCTGCTGAGACGCCTAAAGAATCAAACCAAAATGTACCAAATAGAGATGACCAGAGACAAGCCCACACTTGCAAAAACACAGATACACATAAATAAAGAATGCATCCAGACATACAAACTATGATTATAAACATGCAGATATACACATCACGGAGTATTATTTGGTAGATTGGCGATTTTTAAAAAATTCACTACTTGTTTTCTGCCTCTGGTTAATATTTAGTCTGAGAACGTTTTATAAAAATCCTATTACAGTATTGAAAAGGAACTAAAGTAAAAACAAATCTTCGAAATAAATTGTTTCTAGCCAGAAATAGAAGTAGCTCATATGTTACCATAGAATCCCTACAGTGCAGAAGGAGTCTGCACTGACCACAATCCCACCCAGGCCCTATCCCCGTAACCCTACTATTTACCCTAGCTAGTTCCCCTGACACTAAGAGGCAATTTAGCATGGCCAATCCACCTAACCTCCACATCTTTGGACTGTGGGAGGAAACCGGAGCACACGAAGGAAACCCATGCAGACATGGGGAGAACGTGCAAAATCCATACAGACAGTGACCCAAGCCGGGAATTGAATCCAGGCCACTGGCGCTGTGTGACAGCAATGCTAACCACTTGCTGCCATGCCGCCTTTCAGACAGTTTTTTGTACTTTATGGTAAATGGGCAGGGGACAAATAAAACAGGTTAAAATTCAGGTTAGGGGACACAGAGGTGAAAATGTTTGTAATGAATGATGCTAAATACCTGTTTTGTGCTAGAATGTAACCGGTGACAACTTTGATTGGATGTAATGTGACCAATGGGAACAAGATGTAAGTGTCAGCTGACTCAGTAAAACATGGAATCAATCACAGAGTGATGTAATAGTCAGCTGACTCACTATAAATAAGGAAATATGTAGAATTGTGGGTAGCTTGGAGTGGCCCAGGGTGAAGCCCCAAGTTTGAAGTAATGATGCACATCTTTGGACTATGGGAGCACCTGGAGGAAACCCACGCAGACACAGGGAGAATGTGCAGACTCCACACAGACAGTGACCCAAGCCGGGAATCGAACCCGGGTCCCTGGTGCTGTGAGGCAGCAGTGCTAACCACTGTGCCACCATGCCGCCCCTTCTTTGGACTATCAGAGATGCAGTATGTTCTAATAGACCAACCGGACTACAAGATTACCAGCTCATTAAAAATAAACTGGAGAGATTGGATCATCCAGTGTATTAGATGCTGCCATTTCATTTCTGGCAAAACCAGCTTCAAAACTAGCCCAGACTCATGGAATGAAAATCTCCTCCATCAGCTGGTTGTAAAGGTTCGGTTCCAAGTAAATGTGCACCATAGCACAAACACACACAATTCAGGACTAAATTAGCATTCTCACTTCGCAGGTCACTGTGGGGAAAATATCAGATTATTGCAGCAGAGACTAGAGTTGAGACAATTCTTGGATTCTATGAAGGAGCTTTCCTCTGCATTTATCCATACTACACCCAGCTAAAGAAGTATCAGAAGTCTCAAATGGAAATGTTCTATTCCCAGTGCTTGCATCCATTGCCAAATATGTCAAAGAATTAAACAATAATTGATTGATGGAAAATAAAAGTTGCAGTTAGCTCTCCTTGTTGATGTGAGTTCGGACACAGTTATCAATATATCACTTTCCATGTGGGTGGCAGACCAGTGGTATACTTAGAATGGGGTGTAAGGATTTTATAAAGGAACAGTTCAACCCAAAACTAAGATTAACAGAACTGGAAAAAGCTTCAGCATTTTCTGGCTGAACCCAAACTTAACCAATTTATTGCACTTCAGCTTCTGCGTTTGGTTGTTGCTCATCCCTATCTGACAAAAGTACAAATTTCTCAATATTTTCCAACACCGTTTTCATCCCTACTTGTGGCTGTTGTTCTAATGAACATCTGAATAGAATCTGAAATCTGTTTCACAGCCAATGCAGACTCCCATCTCCCCATTGCCCATTCCATAACATTCAGACGGTACAGTTTGCAGAACAACAAACTTATTTTTACAAATCCCACTTAATCAATCCCTATTAACCTTTTCAATATATCTCCCAGATGTCAATGAGACTGTTATTGAAAAGAGGTATGTGATTATAGTTCCCATGCGGTGAAGGATCTTGTTTGTCTGTGAGTGAAATAATTGGCTGATTAAATCTAAGTGGAACTAATTGTTTAGACTGAATTTCCTTGTGAATCTTCAAATGACTGGATGATGAGAGAGTATTAAGTGCATCATAAACTTCTGCAGTCCATCTGCTCAGGGAAAAGGGGGGCCTTGAGAGGATACTGTAATTATTTACTGAATTTCCAAAGCTGAAATTATGTTCTTATATCTTCTTGTATTCAGGTAGCATGTTACATTTGTCTCCAAGTGCAGGAGATATGTTGGTTCTTCAGATTGATACAATTTCCTGAGAATTCAATTTTCTCATGGGCTTTCCCTCTGCATAAGAAATTTCCATCATTTTCATAAACTTCCCAGAAACAACATTCCAACCTAATTGCCTTGTGTAGTCTCTTAGCTCAGTACAATATGAATTGGTGACAATTATTGCACTTAGATTGTTCTAGTTGATTTCTCATAGCATTGCATGTTCTCCCCATGTTTGTGTGGGCTTCCTCCGGGTGTTCCGCTTTCCTCCCACAGTTGGAAAGACGTGCTGGTTAGGTGTGGGAGGAAACCAGAGGAAACCCATGCAGACACATGGAGAACCTGAAGATGCTGCGCAGACAGTGACCCAAGCCAGGAATTGAATCTGGGTCCCTGGCACTGTGAGGCAGCAGTGCTAACCACTGTGCCACCCAGAAGTGGGGGCAATTGAAAGAATTTGACATTAAACATTATTAGTTTTGAAGTAGGTAAATGTAGTTATGAGCATTAACGGCTTTAAAGGAATAGCTATTAGAATCTTTTCTCAGCATGATGGTAAGGGAAAGTAACAATCACAAACTTAAATGACCTAAACAGGGTGGGTAACCAAAAGTGTGATAAGAAGCATGGACCTGAGTTATCAGTGAGAAAAAAGGGATAGCTGCAACCTGTATAATTCGGTTATTAGGATTTTATTGTGTAAGTGTGATAACCAGGAGATATAAATATAATACACAGTCTTTGTATAAGAGAGACACCCTGTAGGAGCTGGTTGTGTCTCCCAAGCATGCTTGTGAATAAACATCTCTGTTCCTGCAACTTACAGACTTGAGTGGTTTCAATCTTTTATCACAACAATTTGGTGTAGTCGGCAGGATCCTCGCAATATTGGACCCTGGCACTTGATTGAATGCTCACAGCAGAGGATAGGTAAGTAATTCATTTACACCCACTTGATGGGGCGGTCAGCATTTGAAACAAGAAGCCGATAGTTGATTTGAGGATTTGAGCAAGCATATGAATCTGTGAATGCAGTTACCAAAGACAGCTTGGTGCCACGAGCATGATTGGCTTCCTTAGTTAAACAAAAAGGGAGGAATTGTTGTATTTGGTTTCCAGGGTAAATTTAGCTATTGAGAAAACTAGTGCAATATAAGAGTGTCAACCGTTTCCTAATTTTTGGTGCAGTGAGAGAACTAGTGGGGCAGAATGGTATCGACCTTTTCCTAGTGTCAGGTGGAGTGAGGGGATAAAACATGGGACAGGGAGGGATCAGTCTCCTAGTAAGAGGCAATAATAGTAGTCATTCCAGCAACAGAGCAATAGCCATAACAGATAGAAATTGGGGACCCAAAGGGTCACTCACTGGATATTTGGTGAATAAAAATAAAAAGATCATAATAAAATGGCTAACAAAAGCTGGGATCCATCATGGAGCCCAGACAAGCCGAAGGAATGTTAGGATAATAGATGAACAGGAAAGAGGGGAAAGGAATAGTGATTCTGTGTAAATGTTACCTTGGGTTGGAGAAATCAGAGGTAATCAGAGACTGATTCAGGAAAAGGGACAATTATTAAAGGAACAAGAGGCACTTTGAACCAAAATTGTCCACATCCGTCAAAGGGAACCTGGAGTCTCTGCAGAGCGACTGTTCTTTCAGGGTGATCTGGGGCTAAGTGAGGGGAATTAGGGAGAGATTATGGAGGCATATGCAGATGGACATGGAGACACTCAGAATCCAGGGTCTGGCTTGGACACACCATCCCGATGCGAAACCACTCAGCCAACGGTCCCAGCAATGGCTATTTACCCAATCCTTCCTGTCAGAGCTGCACCTATAGAGACGAGATGAAGGGAGGTACTGAACCCAACAGTAGGCAATCCCACATGCATCTGGATACCGATCACAACTACACACACCATTCACCCCAGGGGAGAAACAAATGACATTAAAAGACCTACACCATCTCTGACCCAACTGCGGCAAAATGGGACTTTGGAGAAGGTTGGAGGAAACGCATGAGATCCATAATGTGCACTTAAAAGATGTACATGTCCTCATGCGAGCTAACTGCCCCTGACACATATGGAACCGATGCCCAGCCAATATCAGAGCGGGAACATGGGCCACATTCAGGCAAGATACAAAGGATTTAAAAATGTAATATAGATTGCAGTGATGGGCAGAAGCTGAGGAAATATTTTGATTGTCTCCGTAGGTGGAGGTCTCGAAGATTCCTTTTTTCCCCATTGTTACTTGAAGTTTTGTTTAGATTAGGAAAGCTTTAAGTTGTTTCAGATAAATGTTATTGGAATGAAAATATACAGTGTATGCAATGAAGAAGCTTTAATGTGTTTTCTTCCCTAAATTGTCATTTGGTGTGTGAAGTTTCCACACTTTGAGTTAAAGATCTCACCATGAGGTTTATGAGTTGGATTAAAAGGAAACAAACCAATGTTGATTCCAAGCCAAAATCACAATCAAATGTCCTCTAAAGATGCAACATGTTTTTCTATGTATCAAAGGATTAGTCTTTGCAACACTCTCTTGCAGATTTGCAGGGAGTTAAATCTTTCTAATAGAAGCTCAAAGTTTTAGAGTAACGAGTTGATCCACTCTACCTCGAGCACAATGGGCCCTTGTGCTTTATTTAGAACTTTTGCCAGTGTTCTGCCAATGGTTTTTAATCAGCCTCTTCTTTCATTTTACATCCTTTTAACTATTTATATGCCTATCGAAGACTTCTGGCGCTGGATATTACAGTCCTCCCACTGGCATATTTGTAGGTGGGGGTTCGTAAGTTAAAGCTGTGGCCTTCTCAATGTCTTCCTGCCCAATCCTGACCTCTTTCCAATATTACGGCGGACAGGAAAATTCCAGACAGCTCTCTGCCCTGAAGCCTATTGAGACCCCTGAATGGCCAATTAATGACCACTTAAGGGACTAATTATGCCTCCGCTGCTATTTCACATGTAAGAAGTCTCACAACACCAGGTTAAAGTCCAACAGGTTTATTTGGAATCACGAGCTTTCGGAGTGCTGCTCCTTCATCGCGTGGCAGAGGTAGGTGGAGACAAGGCAGGGATTCCAGAAGCTTTTACCGCATGGAGTACTATTGGGCAGGAAGGAGATGGACCTTTTTTGAGTGATCTCCTGTGTCCGTCAGACGCAGACCCCACCAAGATCTTTTTAACCCTCCCCCAAGCTTCTTAAACCTGCCCCTTTCACTTTGCCTTGCTTGGATCCGCCAGCCAGACAGAGCCAAAATCACAGATTTTCTTTTAAACCTGGCCTGTATCAGTCTACTTCTTGGGGACTGCCTGTAGTCCCAGCTGTGGCCACCGCTCGATCCTGGCGCTGCTGGGAGTATAGAGCTGAGGGTTAATCTGATTGATTGACAGCTCTCTGAGGCGGGACATCCTCCCAGATGGGGGTGGAATTCCCACTCTGAAACAATTAAGGCTGCTACCAATTTAATATCGGATGGGCGGACTGACAATTGACCTTTTGATCGAGGGAGGGAGTGGCGATTATGGTGCCACGTAAAATGCAGCCCTTGGACTCTCTTTGGTGTTAGTTGCTGTGCATGTTCCACAATGAAGATGTAAAAATGCATTTTATTGTCAGAATGAGTTGCATGTCTGGGAGAAACAGTCACTCTGAACGAGCTCCCGAAAACTGTGCATGTGCTCCTTCTGATACTGAGCAATTTATTCCAAACTTGCCTACAAATGATTCTTTATCATACTAACAATTAATTGTTGAGAGGGTTTTTATCCCTTTCTTTCTGCATTATTTTTGTTGCTTTTGGACAAATAGACCTCCAGAGATAATGGTTAAACAATTGAAAAAGGAACATGAACATTCCTGAAATCCCTTTTCTAGTTAGAACCTAAATTATTTCTCCTAATATCCCCTTATCATATGAGAATTTGGTCATAATGAACCTTCTCCATATTGTTTTAACTTTAGATCATTTTCTTTATTCTTCTCTCTGCATGTTTGCACACCCACACGGCCCTCCCCACTCTGCTCACTGTCATCAATGTGATTTACTCATGCTTGTAAGTGTTCTTTTCTCAAACCCTATAATGTTCAATATGTTCCTTTTTTAAAAATTCATTAATGGGATGTGGGCATTGTTGTCTGGGCCATCCCTGAGGGCAATTAAGAGTTAACCACATGATCAATATGAGACTTTTAATTCCAGATTTTAAAAAAAATTCAAATTTTAACCATCAGCCACAGTGTGATTCAAAGCCAGGTCCCCGAGCATTACCCTAGGATTACTAGCCCAGCAACAAAACCATTACATCATTGCGTCCCCTATTTTATGATTCTATTGTTTGCCCAATTTCCTCAAATAATTGTGAAAACATATTTAAATTTTCTTCATTGTGGGAATAATTTTTGCTCATAGTGAGTAGTGTATTTCCATAGCACTAGAGTAACAGTGACCTCTAGTGCCACTACAATTATTAATACTTAAGTTCTATTACTTTGTAGTCTTTAACTTTCTCATGTCTAATGTTCATTGGCTTATTATAAAGGCTGAATAGATAAGCAATTAATTGATGGTAAGTTCCACTCAGAAACATGCTTTTTTAAAAGAAAAACAATTTTTATTTGCTCCTGCTACTTTCTTTGCAATTTCAAGTTCAACACCAAATTTTAAGAATGAAAGTCAACATGACGCTAGGACTGCCAATGGCACCCACCCCCACTCAGTGATTATTTCTCTACATTTCAGAGTTTGGGAAGTAAAGAAACTTTCATTAGGTGACAAGTGGCTTCCTCGCTTAAAGTTTTCACCACCGCGCTAACTGACTCAGGGGTTTGCTCGTTTTGCATTAATGAAGGTAGCAGAACTGCTTCTGCTAATCATTTGAGTTACATTGATGGATCCTACTGCTGTTACCACGATGTGTTCTGCTGTTATTGCCCTTGAAGGATACTGCTTGGACATCATGAAGCTGTCTTCTACCAGTTACAAGGAAGTCTTTATTAGCAATACTTAACCATGTACATGTTTACATTAGGGATGGAGAGGACTCCATGCTAGATCCTTACACATTGCTATTCATGTCTAGACTGGGCTTAGTTCTAGGCCATGTGCTTTCTTATATTACCATGTGGATGGCCCAGTAGTCAGTCTCACATTAATCTTTTAGGTACCAGATCCTTCTACTACACACATCACTGTTATTCACCTATCTTCTCTGTGGGCATACAATTGGTTATATCTACCTTTTAGTTCATGGTGTAGGGGGTAACATATTGGCAGGGATAGTAGATTGGCTAGCTAACCGGAAACAGAGAGGGTCTTCTTGTGGTTGGCATGATGTAACAAGCGGTGAGCCACAATTATCAGTGCTGGGGTCTCAATTTGTTACAATTTATATGATTAGCTTGGATGAAGAGACCAAAGTTATGGTTGCTACATTTGCTGATCACACACAGATAGATTGGATAGTAAGATGTGAAGAGGATACAAAGAGGCCACAAAGGGATATAGATAGGTTAGATGTGTAAACAAAGACCTGGAAAATGGAGTATAATGTGGGCAAATGTGAAATGGTCCGTTTTGATGTGAAAAATAAAACAAAAGAGCATATTATCTAAATGGTGAGAGCTCTGAGATACAGAGGGATTTGTGAATGAATCAGAAAAAGCTAGTATGCAAGTAATTAGGAAAGGTAAGAGAATGTTACCATTTATTGTGAGGGGAATTGAATACAAAAGTAGGGAGGTTGTGCTTCAGTTATACAGGGAATTGGTGAGACCACATCTGGAGTACTATGTACAGTGTTGATCTCCTTATTTGAGGAAGGATGTGAATGTGTCGGAAGCAATTCAGAGAAGGTTTACTAGACTAATACCAGGAAGGGGTGGATTATTTTATGAGGAAAGGTTGGACGTGCTAGGCTTGTATCTGCTGGAGTTTAGAAGATTAAGAGTCGACTTGATTGAAACATATAAGTTCCAGACAGGTCTTGACAGGGATCTTTGAAAAGGATGTTTCCTATTGTGGGAGAACTTAGTACTAGGGGCCACTGTTTAAAAATTTAGGACAGAGTGAGGACAAATATCTTCTCTCAGAGGATTGAGAGTTTCTGGCACTCTTTTCCTTAAAAGGTGGTGGAAGCAGTTTTTGAATATTTTTAAGGCAGAAGTAGATAGATTCTGGATAAGCAAGGGGTGAAAGGTTATCAGGGGTAGTTAAAATGTGGAGTTGAGGTTACAGAAGGATCTGGGTGTCCTGGAACATGATTCACCAAACCTTAGTATGCAGGTACAGCAAGAGATTAGGAAACAATTGGTTATTGCAGGGGAAATTGAATTGCATCCTGCCCTATTCCTGCTCCTGTGAAACTGGGAAGTGCTGTATACAGGGCTGGGATTTCTGATTTTCAGACATTTCTACTGATTTCATCATGAGAAGCTCTCTGTTATGGCAAAAATCTGGGCCTGTGTGTGGACTTGACAACTTACTTTGCTACCAATCTTTGTGTCAGCAGCAAATTTAGCTACCATACATTAGGTCCCTTTGTCCAGGTCACTGATAGTGATTGTAAATAGTGAAGGCCCCAACACTGATTCCTGTCTGGTTATGGCTTACTAATCTGAAAGTGACACATTTATTCCTGCTTCTTGTTAGATAACCAATCTGCTATCTATACTAATATGTTACTTCCTACACCATGAGCTCTTGTTTTGTGCAGTAACCTTTTATGTGGCACCTTATTGAATGCCTTTTGGAAATCCAATTTCACCACATCTACAGGTTCCCCAATTGTCCACCTTGTTTGTTACTACCTTTAGAAACACTATTTCTGCTCTTGGGTGACTGTCCATGTGGAGTCTGCACGTTCTCTCCATGTCTGCGTGGGTTTCCTCCAGGTGCTCTGGTTTCCTCCCACAGTCTAAAGATGTGCAGGTTAAGTGGATTGGCATGCTAAATTGCCCCTTAGTGTCCAAAGATGTGTAGGCTTGGTGGATTACCATGAATCATAGAATCTCTATGGTATATTTACTATGGCTATGGCTATAGGATTAGTTGTGGTAAATGTGTCAGTTTACGGGGATAGGGTTGGGTTTGGACCTGGAGGGGAGGTACTTTTGGGCCTGGGGGGTATGTTCTTTTGGAGAGTCAGTGCAGACTTGATGGGTCGAATGGCCTCTCTTTGCAATGTAGGGATTCCAAGGAATAATGGCTAAGCTCTACCCTGTCTGAACTCATCTATTTGTAAACAAATATGGTGTTGATCATCTAACAGGACCTAAGATTATAGAGCTGAATTTTCATGGAAGAGGTGGTAAGGTTAGGAAACGTCTTGACCCAGCAAAATTGTCTCCTTCAAAATAATCTCTACCCACCTTATTTTCAATCTGAGAAGGTGGCGGTGGGATGAAATCCAAAGGATGTTGCCCTGAGGTGGCAATGGAAATGGATGGATGGCCAGGCTAGACCGCTCATCTCTGGTTACTGGGACATTGGCCTAGTTATATTGATGAACATCAGGCCCTCAAATCTGCACCCATTATTCATCCCACATGCCCTCCATCCCTTCTCATATCACTCATGCTGTCGCCATACCCCTTCATGCCATCTTGCCACTCTCAAGCGCCTATTCTCCATGCTCCCTCATATTGCATCTGCCCCCTCTATGAGGCATCACGATCCTCTGCCCCCTCATACAGGCATTCACCCTTCATGCCCCTATGTACTCTCCATAGTTACTCACCCAGTATCCACTATGAGCAGACCTCGAGATGTCTTTGAAATGGACATTAAAAATTGAACTTTTAACAAGCTAATAGCAATGTAATTTTGTGTACTGAAACATCTCTCAATCATAAAGGTCATTCAAAAAAACCCTCTCAAATGGTCATTCTGTTGTAAAAACAAAAACACATCCCTTACACATCTAAGACAAATAATCCTTTAATAACCTCTTAACGGCTATCAATCCAAATGTGAACAAAGCGTTTTGCTGAGATAAGTTCATCAGCTTTTGAAACTCACTCAATAATTCAGAATAGGCTCAGCTGTAATAACAAACCATGGGAAATATAAACAATGCAGTTTATTGAGACTGAAATCCAGATGGACATTTTTCTTCTAAGCTACAACAGATATTCTTTTTTCTCTAACTGAAAGTTGCTGAAGGCATTTTCTTTAATTTAATACAATTACGAACTTTTAAATCACTTCAGATTATTACATGCGGGGTGGGATTTTATAGCCTCACTCGTCCCAAAACCTTAAAATCCCACCTGAGATCAACGGACCTTCTGATGCGCTATTCAGACACGAGGCTCGAAGCTCAGTAAATGAAGGCTTTTATTTACTGTAATGAAGCAGCCAGTAATTATATACACTATCCCAGACTGAAGGGGTCCCGGCCAGAGCAGGGACTCTTATACCTCTCCCAGGAGGCGGAGCCCGACTGGGATGTGCCACAACACTACAATACAAAGGTGTAACAACCCCACCCTAACCCAACAGCAACAATAGCACAATCCAACAGTAACATATGTACATCCTTGTAGTCCTGGCCAGCCCCTGGCTCAGCACTATCCAGTGGGAACCAACGATGGTTCACCACACCTTCCCATTGTCTGCCCCTCACCCGTTCCGATTCCCATGGCAAGCGCGGCAGTAAAATCCTGGCATAGAGACCCAAAACAATGTTTTCTTCTGCTTTGAATTCATAACAGTACTTTATTCCAATGGAAAAGTATTTGAATGCATCTCAGTACTTACACAGTGCTGATCAATGTAATATTCAACTTACCTTTGCAGGATAGAGTCCTATGATTAATCCCCATGGTAAAAACACATCTAATTTACAATACAGCATTGAGCTATTGAAGCTGGAGGAACATTTTTAAATTTGTATTTCAAAGCCTGTCAATGAAAGAATTCCAGGAGCAGGTGGTTGGTTTTTTTTGGTTCCCCACACGGGACTGGGAATCCCCAAGGTTTCATGACTCCCCTGAGAGGCCATAGAAGGGGCCTGACTGCACTAAAATTGTGAAGGGGTTTGCCCTAACCATCCTGCACTGGAGCCAGCAAGGACAGGCGAATAGTGTATGGATGGACTGTGCACAATGTATCCTGCACCAGTGAAAATGACCAGAAATGGGAATGAGGCAAGAATCCCAGGGCTTCTGAGCTGGCCCACCTCAGCCAAAATCCAGGCCTTGGTCTCCAATACCCTAAACAGGAGGCCATTGCACATTTTGATCACTGTTTACATGAAGATACTTTTCTCAACATCAATCCTTGCATCAGTTTTCTCTACATCCCCTTGCTCTAACGGTGTGTCTTTATTTGGTACTCCAGATTGTTTCCTTTCTACCCCATGTTCATTCAGCACTCAGCATTGCAACAAAGAACAAAATCAAAATGCATTAATACTGATAATGTAGATAAGAAACTCTGTACCATATTTACAAAGTAAAAGGCAGTTAAAGACAAGTAATCTCATCTTGGGGATCATTCCAGTTCTGTTATTTCAATGTTTATGATGTCCTTTCCAACCCTTCTATATTATCAGTGTTTTTGAATCACTCCCTTGTGTCAGTTATTTTATACATTAAGTTTTCTGTGAGATTCTCATAAAAGTAGTATGCTGCCTAATGTGCTAGAACAGTTTGTGAAATACTGTGGAAAAATGAATTGCATTTAAAACATAAATCACCATTTAAGATTCATATTTTCCATTTTATCTCATCTGCCTGGCTGGCATCATTTTAGATATCTTCTGTTTCTGGATGTGCAACTATTTATTTTATTCTTTCACATGATTATGGGTATTTCGGACAATGCCACATTCATTGCCATTCCTAATTGTCATGAGAATGTTGTGGTGAGCTGCCTTCTTGAACCACTGGTGTGACAAAGGTACTCTGACAGTGCTGTTGGGTTGGGGGGGCTTGGGGGTTGGGAGGGCGGTTGGGGTGTAGTTCCAGAATTTGGCTCAGCAACAGTGAACAAATGGTAATCTATTTCTAAGTCAGGATGATGTATGACTTGGAGGGGAATTTACAGGTGATAGTGATCCCATGCACTTACTGCCCTCCCTTGATTGTTGAAGCCAAATGGTTTGGGAAGTGCTTGGCGAGTTGCTTCAATGCATCTTGCAGATGGTAAACAATGTAGCCAGTGGTGGACAGAATGAATGTTTAGGGTAGGGGGTGGGTTGTCATTCGTGTGGCCTGTCTTGTCCTAGTGGTGTTGAGTTTTTTTGAGTGTTGTTAGTGCTTCACTCACGCAGGCAAATGGAGAGTATTCTATCCTACTCCTGACTGGGCCTCGTAAATGGGGGACGTCTTTTGAGTGTCAGGAGATGGGTTGCCCACTGCAGAAAGTTCAGGCTATGGCCTGCCCTTGTAGGCCACTATTTACATGGCTGGTCCAGTTGGGTTTCTGATCAATGATAACGTCACAGGATGTTGACAGTAGGGGGTTAAGTCATGGAAATGCCATTGCTTGTCATGGGGGGGAGGGGGGAATGGTTAGATTCTCTCTTGTAGATGGTCTTAGCCTTTCCCTTGAGACACAAATCATTGTCACTTGCCACTTATGACCCCAAGGCTGAATGTTATCCAGGTCTGCATGAAGTGACAAAACTCATCTTAAACTTATCTTTACATGGTATGGAAAAATCAGTGCATAAGCAAAAATGTCTAAAGTCCAAATAGAATGTTTAATGATTCAGACTTAAACATCCATTACAAACACCTCAGCGTTAGAAAAACAGTACAGATAAGATCACCCGAGTGGTAAAGGTGTTATTGATTACAAATAGTTCTATTATCATAAAGCATCATCCCCAAATAACCAAAGAAAAATGTAATACGCAAATTAAAGTCTTAAATACCTGTATCTGGATTGTTGCTCAGGCAGCCAATTTTCACCTTCAGCAGTGTAACTTCTAATTTCCGGGCTGTTGGAAGATATTTGAGAGACACAAAGATTTCCCCAACAACCTCCTGTAGGGAACAAAAACAAATAAAATGATAATGACCCTGATGTCATGACATCAAAAGGCACTACATAAATTTAAGTAGTGTTCTTGTTGCTGTTCACACTAGTGCCTGAATCAGTTCACCTTCTGTCAGTTTTAAGCTATTATGGAATCTAGCGGACATGCTATATCTTCCGGCACATTTTGATTACTGGAATTCTGAAGGAATAGCTTCTGAAAGCAATCTCTTGCTAGCTTGTACGTTCCAGGGACAAAAATCACACTGAATTACATTAGTGTTTATTTTTGATGTTGCCTTTGGTAACTTGAGGCCTATGTTCCAGTCAAATGAATCTCAATTTATTTGTAAAATCATGCCAGGAGTCAGCTGTGAACAAACAGTACTTTTATTGCACAAAACGAAGGAAACAAAAACCGCAAGCCTGTGGTGGACACAGCTGGTCCTAACCAGGACTAAAAGATAGTGGACCCACTCAGGGGCCTGCTTTATACAGGACTCTGTATACTAGCTCCACCTACTTGGCTAATTACCAATCCCCAGGGAGCTTGTATTCAATGAGTCTTACAGGGAGGTCAATTAGTGATTTCCCCATGCAAGTCATGGGGATTCTCACAATTTGCTACCTCTGACTTGCTGTGGGATGTTGACTTTCCTCTCCTCGTGTTGTCAATGTTAAGGGGAGCACAGTCATCCCATACAGCAAATAAAAGGGCTCAATGAGATTGGATGTATGAAGTGGAACTATAACACTGGTAACGTTTTTTTTCTTTTCCTCTGGAAAAGTCCTTGGCCTTAACTCAGCAAAACTCTATCGTGGCATAAATCTACCATGTGGCAAATTGCAGGAACAGGCAAGTTTCCCTTCACGTCAACTTGTATTCTTCAATGTATTTCACTGGGAAAGATGTTTTAAAATCGAACTGTGGAGCTCAACCAACGGCTGCTAAATAGCACTGGAATTAAAAATATTACTGCCACAGAGAGGCCAGGTAATGACATAATTTGTACCTTTTGGACCTTCTGCAACTTCTCACAGAACTCGACTGTGTTTGGTAATTCCAGGTTGCTAAATGACATGCACACTTCTCCTAGAACATCACGGCGTGAATACTTGTCAAAATCCCAGGCCTGGCAGGAGAATATTTATTTAGAATTAGATTACACAAAAGACGCAAGATCAGAAAAAACAGACCATTAAATGTCTGTAAGAACTGCACATATAGACTGACATCCTCTGTTGGTGGATTTAAAGTGCGTTTCTCCAGGCAGAAGAGTGAAGTTTAAATAGTGTCAAAGAAAACAGTGAAATTATTACACACATGTAATCACCAGACTGTTGGTATGTGGAGGAGGAGAAGTAAATAGCAGAAGGTATATATACATTAGACATTTTGAACACCATCAGGGATTGTTATGAATGATAAAATATTTCATGCAGTTTTCTCCAATCGTTCAGAAATGACCACAGACGCCATTGGATCTCAACATCATTTTGGAGAATTATGTCTAAATGCAGGAGTGCTAAGATTTACAGATTGGACCTGGAAATTTGACATAAAGAAATAGTGAGTGTAGAAAATCAAATGATTTCTATTCTTTCCTGTTACTGGCCATGCCAGTAAGGAGAGATATTGATCAGAAAGGTACAACCTCACAAGGAGGGTTAAATAAGCTCTTTCACACATCTCCTCAAAGCTGGTTACATGAACATAAAGTGACATAAGCCTGTGAATCTACTCAACCTTTTAGCTGGTGAAAAGTGAGCAGTGCTGGGGTAGTTAAAACCAGGGATGAGGCAGGGTGGAGAAGAGATGCCAACAAATTAACCATCTGGTTTGTTGCAGCTTTCTCATATTTCAAACCTTGCGCAGCTTTGCACGGTGGCACAGTGGTTAGCACTGCTGCCTCACAGCGCCAGGGACCTGGGTTCAATTCTGGCTTCGGGTCATTGTCTATGTGGAGTTTGCACATTTTCCCCGTGTCTGCGTGGGTTTGCTCCTGGTGCTGCGGTTTCCTCCCGCACTCCAAAGATGTGCAGGTTAGGTGGATTGGCCATGCTAAATTGTCCCATAGTGTCAGGAGGATTAGCAGGGTAAATGTGACAGGTTACGGAGATAGGGCCTGGGAGGGATTGTTGTCGGTGCAGGCTTGATGGGCTGAATGGTCTCCTTCTACGATGTAGGTGTTCTATGAGGGCATAGAGTGAAAATTTACAGCCCTTCCCACAGGCGAGATCTTCTGGCCTCTCCTGCTGGCAGTTGCTCTTACAGAGAGCCAGCAAAGAAATGATGGGATGAATGGCTTGCTTCTGCGCCATAACCATTCTATGAGTGAAATTTAATGACCTCCCCCATGAGAAGTTTCATGGTGGGGGTGTTTACTCAGATGAGAGGGCATTGGGTGGGGACTCTACTGCCTTCCCACCTCCATCCTGATTGAGTCTGTGGTGGGAAGACCTGTGGCTAGCGTTCCCATTCTGTCGCCAATTTAGGCTTTTGAGTGGACAATCAATGATGGTGATTGGGTGGATATTGAGATCTTGAGTCCACTGTTACAGGGACAGAGAAAGTGCAATGGTTTGCCTAGCCCATGCAGGCAGCATGACAACCTATGTGGTGTTGCTTGTGGGGTCCTGGAGGAAGTAGGTTCCTCATTCAAAGCCATTCAGTGCCTGATCAAGGGACCCGGTGGTGGGACAGGAGGCAATGGGTCTTGCTGAGAACCCGTCCAGGCCCTTGCCCCCCTTCACCTGAGACCCCCACTCTGCGACCCTTCTCCCACCAACATTCACTTGGGCCAGGCATCCAGCAATGATTCTAGGTCTTGGGTGGGTATAGTGCTGGCAGCAGCCACTGCCTTGTCAGTAGTGTTGCTATTCAATAGAGCTGCTGGTCTCTGATCAGCTGACAGCTCTTGGCATGCAGAACTTTGGCACCTGGGGTCCTTGATCCAGGAGAAGACCCACCTTTGTCTAATTAAGTGCCTGAGTGAGCCTTCCCTCAAGGAGGTTACACAGGGCTCCTGCCGGCTCCCCAGCCAAATAACGAGACACCCCCCTCCCCCACCCCATCACCTCCATTAAATCCAGCTCTTTGACCCTATGATTATTCATGGTGACTAATAGTCACTATCATAGTCAATGGTGATTCCCAAGATGTTAATGGTGGGGGATTTAGCGATAGTGGTGCCCTTAAAGAACAGGGGGAGATAGATGGGCATTTTAATTTTTGAAATGGTCATTATCTGCTGCTCATGAATCTTACCAGCTATTTGTCAACCCTCCTCAGACCAGGGATCATTATTTGAATTAAACTGAGCAGTGAACAGTCCCACACCAGAGCTTATGATGGAGGGAAGATCACAGCAGAAGCAGCTAAAGATAGAAACATAGAAAAACTACAGCACAAACAGGCCCTTCAGCCCACAAGTTGTGCCGAACACATCCCTACCTTCTAGACCTACCTATAACCCTCCATTCTATTAAGCTCCATGTACTCATCCAGGAGTCTCTTAAAAGACCCTATTGAGTTCGCCTCCACCACCACTGACGGCAGCCAATTCCACTCGCCCACCACCCTCTGTGTGAAAAACTTACCCCTAACATCTCCCCTGTACCTACCCCCCAGCACCTTAAACCTGTGTCCTCTCGTAGCAGACATTTCCACCCTGGGAAAAAGCCTCTGAGAGTCCACCCGATCTATGCCTCTCAACATCTTATACACCTCTATTAGGTCTCCTCTCATCCTTCGTCTCTCCAAGGAGAAAAGACCGAGCTCCCTCAGCCTATCTTCATAAGGCATGCCACTCAATCCAGGCAACATCCTTGTAAATCTCCTCTGCACCCTTTCAATCTTTTCCACATCCTTCCTATAGTGAGGCGACCAGAACTGAGCACAGACCCCACGGAGTACCCAAGTGGGGTCTGACGAGGGTCTTATATAGCTGCATCATTATCCCCGGACTCCTAAACTCAATCCCTCGATTGATAAAGGCCAGCACACCATACGCCTTCTTAACCACCTCCTCCACGTGCGGGGCCGATTTTAGAGTCCTATGGACCCGGACCCCAAGGTCCTTCTGATCCTCTACAGTACTAAGAGTCTTACCCTTTATATTGTACTCCTTCATCCCATTTGACCTACCAAAATGGACCACGACGCATTTATCTGGGTTGAAGTCCATCTGCCACTTCTCCGCCCAGTCTTGCATCCTATCTATGTCCCTTTGTAACTTCTGACATCCCTCCAGACTATCCACAACCCCACCAACCTTCGTGTCATCGGCAAACTTACCAACCCATCCCTCCGCTTCCTCATCCAGGTCATTTATGAAAATGACAAACAGCAAGGGTCCCAGAACAGATCCCTGGGGCACACCACTGGTGACCGACCTCCATTTAGAGAAAGACCCATCTATACCCACTCTCTGCCTCCTTTGGGCAAGCCAGTTCTGGATCCATGGGACAGCAGCCCCTTGGATCCCATGTCCTCTCACTTTTTCTAGAAACCTTGCATGGGGGACCTTATCGAACGCCTTGCTAAAATCCATATAAACCACATCTACCGCCTTCCCTTCGTCAATGTGTTTAGTCACATTTTCGAAGAACTCCACCAGGCTCCTAAGGCACAATCTGCCCTTGACAAAGCCATGCTGAGTATTCTTGAGCATACTAAAACTCTCTAAATGCTCATATATCCTGTCCCTCAGGATCTTCTCCATCAGTTTACCAACCACTGAAGTTAGACTCACCGGTCGGTAATTTCCTGGGCTATCCCTATTCCCCTTCTTGAAAATAGGAACCACATCTGCAATCCTCCAATCCTCCGGCACCTCTCCCGTCTCCATCGACGACGCAAAGATCATCGCCAGAGGCTCTGCAATCTCTTCCCTCGCCTCCCACAGTAACCTGGGGTACATCCCATCCGGACCCGGCGACTTATCTATCTTGATGCCATTCAAAGATTCCAGCACAACCTCTTTCTTAAAGTCCACATACTCAATCCTTTCAGTCCACCGCACGCCTGCAGTACATCCACCCAGGTCCTTCTCCTCTGTGAAAACCGAGGCAAAATACTCATTGAGCACCTCTGCCATTTCTACTGGTTCCGTACAGACTTCCCCGCCTTCACCTTTTATAGGCCCTATTCCTTCACGTCTCATCCTTTTACTCTTCACATATTTATAGAACGCCTTAGGGTTCTCCTTAATCCTACCTGCCAGGGCCTTCTCGTGACCCCTTCTGGCTCTCTTAATTTCCTTCTTTAGTCCCTTCCTACAAGCCGTATACTCTTCTAAATCCCTATCTTCCCCAAGCTCTCTGAGCCTTTTGTACGCTTTCCTTTTCTTCTCGACTCGGTCCCGCACAGCTTTCGTGCACCACGGTTCCTTTAACCGACCAACACCTCTCTGTCTGCTTGAAACATTGTCCTGTAGAACTCTAGACAGACATTCCTTGAAAAACTGCCACCTCTGTTCAGTACATTTCCCCGAGAATACCTCCTTCCAATTTACTCCTCTAATTTGCTGTCTAATGTCTTCATATTTCCCCTTACTCCATATAAACACTTTCCTAGCTTGCCTGATCCTCTCTTTTTCCAATGTAAGCCTAAAGGAGATAGAGTTATGATCGCTATCCCCAAGATGCTCTCCCACTGAGAGATCTGACACCTGTCCAGGTTCATTGGTCAGTATCAGATCAAGTACAGCCTCTCCTCTTGTAGGCTTGTCCACATGCTGTGTCAGGAAACCCTCCTGAACACACCGAACGAACTCTTCCCCATCCAATCCCCTTACCCTAGGGATATTCCAATCTATGTTTGGGAAATTAAAGTCTCCCATCACAACAACTCTGCTATTACTGCATCTCTCCAGGATCTGTTTCCCTATCTGCTCCTCCACCTCCCTGTTACTATTGGGCGGCCGATAGAAAACTCCCAGCAAAGTGACCGGCCCCTTCCCACTCCGAACTTCCACCCACAGAGACTCGGTGGACAATCCCTCCACAGCATATACCTTCTCTACAGCTGTGACACTATCCCTGATCAGCAGTGCCACTCCACCCCCTCTCTTGCCTCCCTCCCTGTCCTTCCTGAAACATCTGAATCCCGGCACCTGGAGTATCCAGTCCTGTCCCTGAGACATCCAAGCCTCCGTAATGGCCACCACATCATACTTCCAGGCATCAATCCACGCTCTGAGCTCATCCCCTTTATTCACTATACTCCTGGCATTAAAGTAAACACATCTCAATCCTTTGGTCTGAGCTCTCCCCTTCTCTATTCCCTGTCCATCCGCCCTCTTGCACTGCCTATAACCCTTCTCTGTTTGCGAGCTACCTTCCTCACTCTCAGTCACCTCATTTTGATCTCCTCCCCCCAACCTATCTAGTTTAAACTCTCCCCAGTAGCCTTAGCCAACCTTCCTGCCAGGATATTGGTCCCCCTGGGATTCAAGTGCCACCTGTTTTTTGTGTACAGGTCACACCTGCCCCTGAAGAGGTCCCAATGGTCCAGGAACCTGAATCCCTGCCCCCTGCACCAGTCCCTCAGCCACACATACATCCTCCACCTCACTCCATTCCTGTCCTCACCTTCCCGTGGCACAGGCAGCAATCCTGAGATTACTACCTTTGCTTTCCTCCTTCTCAGCTGTCTCCCTAATTCCCTATACTCTCTTTTCATGACCCCTTCCCCCTTCCTACCCACATCAGCGGTACCAATATGTACCGCTACCTCCGGCTCCTCTCCCTCCCTCCCAACCAAAGATGGTTGGCCAAAGACGCTTTGCTGTGGTACTCCTGCAGCGATCTGTTTGGCCTCCAACAACCACGACCATCTTCCTTTGTGTCACAAATTATTCAAACCACTGAGTGTGTGACCATTATTATAACTCAGTTTTGCTAGTTCCAAATTTCTCAGTCCCAAACTTGGTTTAATGCAATATTGATGTTAGAGACCGATATACTACAGCGCTCCTTCAAGCCATTTGGTTCGAAACAATCGCCACAAGATTTAAATAAGGCATAACCAGGGATTGATCTGCAACTTTACATGACCATGGCCATCCAAACTGACATACTTTCCGTTGAAGGATTTTCTCTTTCCCAGTTTGTAATCCTCTTGTATCAAAAACCATCTCTATGTGAGAAGGTCCGCTTTTTCATTTCATTTGCTGATCTGAGTGACTTCAGGACTAATATACTGATTTTAATAACGCAGAGAATAACATTGATTCTCACCAAGTTAGGGTAGTGACTTGTCCAAGTAAAGGTAGGGCTGATCCACTTAAGGATTGATAGTACTCTGTATTAAGGGTCAGCATTAACAGCAATCTAATCTATGTTTTTAAGTTTATTTATTAGTGTCACAAGTAGGCTCACATTAACACTGCAATGAAGTTACTGTGAAAATCCCCGAGACACCATACTCCTGTGTCTGTTCAGGTATACTGAGGGAGAATTTAGCATGGCCAATGCACCTAATCAGCATGTCTTTCAGATTGTGAGAGGAAACCGGAGCACCCGAAGGAAAACCACGCAGACACAGGGAGAATGTGCAGACTCCGCACAGACAGTGACCCAAGCTGGGAATCGAAACCATGTCCTTGGCGCTGTGAGAAATCATAGAAATCATAGAAACCCTACAGTGCAGAAAGAAGCCATCTGGCCCATCGAGTCTGCACCGACCACAATCCCACCCAGGCCCTACCCCCATATCCCTACACATATACCCGCTAATCCCTCTAACCTACGCATCTCAGGACACTAAGGGGCAATTTTAGCATGGCCAATCAACCTAACCCGCACATCTTTGGACTGTGGGAGGAAACCGGAGCACCCGGAGGAAACCCACGCAGACACGGGGAGAATGTGCAAACTCCACACAGACAGTGACCCGAGCTGGGAATCGAACCCAGGTCCCTGGAGCTGTGGGACAGCGGTGCTAACCACTGTGCCACTGTGCTGCCCAGTCTGTACACTATTTCATTTGTTTTCTTGAACACACGGCAGCAATACGCAGAGGTGAATGTCACATCAAGTCCTTGGTAAGTAATGACTTTAGTTAAAGACAATGAGTTTTATTACAAAGTATATGGAGGAGAGACACAACAATTGATGATTTCTCTGAAAAAGCTGAAGTAGTATAATTACATGCAGCCTTCAGTTTAATGGTGGATATGATTTTCTTATGTAATATGTAACATTACTATAGCTTATTTTAGAGTTTTGTTACTAAAGGAAGCCTGAAAGAATGTTGACTGAGAAAAAGTTGTTGAGGATAAATAAGTTTAAAGACCCCATAGTATCACAATGATTCAAAGTTCAAATACAACTTCTGATACAAGGAGGAGAAGCAATCAAAGTTCAAATATGATTAGTCGCTGTGTTCATTCGCCTATTTTAATCTCTCCTTTGGTAAATGATATGTAATAATAAACCATTAAGTCTATGATTGTCACACACGGGCAGCACGGTGTCACAGTGGTTGACACTGCTGCCTCACAGCGCCAAGGACATGGGTTTGATTCCCGGTTTGAATTACTGTCTGTGTGGAGTCTGCACGTTCTCCCCGTATCTGTGTGGGTTTCCTCTGAGTGCTCCAGTTTCCTCCCACAGTCCGAAAGTCATGCTGTTTAGGTGCATTGGCCATGCTAAATTCTCCCTCAGTGTACCCGAACAGGCGCCGGAGTGTGGCGATTAGGGGATTTTCACAGTAACATCATTGCACTGTTAATGGAAGCCTACTAATAAATAAACTTTAAATTAAACAAAGCAAGAGATGTATAACAGGAAAATGATAGCTGCAATGAAAGACAGTGTGGCCAAGATACAATAACCTGAACTCCAAACTCAATTGCTTGTTGAAATTGGTATAAACATGACTTATATGAATAAATGTAAAAAGGCAGCAAGAGGATTTAAAAATGTTTGTTTAAAGTACCTCAAGTTTTAAAGTAGCCTTCTTGTAGTCATCCTTTTCAATAAAACAGCTAAACTGGTCTCCGAAGCAGGGATTTCTCGTGTTCTTGACAATCATCGTGTCCCATTGGTGAAGGATACATTGGTATCGACGTAAACTTGTAAACAGCTTTACCCGAATGAAGAAGTCAGCGCGCTGACTAAAGTGTCGGGCGGGTAGATTCGATGCTTCGATAACTGTCAATTCTAATTTTGATAGTTTTTTATCATATGACAAAGAAAATTTCAGATTTCCCGTAAGCTCAACCTTTGAGTCAATGACGAGATCGTCGTTCGATTGAAGCAGCTTAAAATTGATAGGGTCACTGTTTTGAAGATAAAGACTTAGCTTTTGTATACTCTCCTGGAGTTTGTGTACCTTCAAAAAAAAAGACACATATGCACAAAGATTGGAGATGGGAAGAATATATTAACCAATGTGTCATGTAATTTTTTTCAAGGTGTGAAGTAAAAGTGCCAACAATCCTGAACTCCACTTGCCTTGGAACTGTGTTTTTTCACATCTGAATACTCATCTTCATCGGACATGCTCAGGAAGTCTGTAGAGTTGCTGCGAGTTGATAAGTTGCTCTTTTCTGTATATTCTTTCTTGGGATCAGTCCCACCCACAGCATGTTTTGCTACAAACACAACATTAGTTGAAAGTTACGCAAGAAAAGTATAATAATGGAATGATTAAGAACAGACATTCACTAACTGGGAAATCACAGTTCCAATCCTGGGGGTCCCACCACTCCCTGTGCAGCAGGTTGGATTAAGAGTAACCCAGATGAAGCCAATTCTTTTGCAAGCACCATTTTTTGTTACATTATTATGCAAATAGTCAGTAACACCCACGGTAACACAGTGGTTAGCACTGCTGCTTCACAGTGCCAGGGACCTGGGTTTGATTCCCGGCTTGGGTCACTGTCTGTGCGGAGTTTGCACGTTCTTCCCGTGTCTGCGTGGGTTTCCTCCGGGTGCTCCGGTTTCCTCCCACATTCGGAAAGACGTATTGGTTAGATGCTTTGACCTGAACAGGCGCAGGAGTGTGGCAACTCGGGGAATTTCACAGTCACTTCATTGCAGTGTTAATATAAGCCTTACTTGTGATTAATAAATGAACTTGAACTTGTGCAATATTCAATGGCATGCCAAGAATGATATTGTGCCCCCACTGGCGATACAGGCAATTTTAATATTATGTCCTACATCTTGGTGTACAAAGACTAGAATTTGTTTCTGTTTTGTTACAACATATTTCACAAATTCACATGACAGACTTGCGGAGGCAAGCTTTTAATTCATTTAACCACAAATAACTCACAGAACTGTAACATGGTATCTAGCTGTTCTTGAATGATTCCAAGGATTCTGTTTCCACTACACTTTCCAGAAATGCACACTGTCTGTTGATAACTCTGTGCAAGGGGAACTTCCTGGCATCAATTCTGAATTTGCCGTCTGCTATTCCAAACCTTGCCCGACTTGCATTTGAAATCTATTCAAAGTGATGTTCCAGATTTACTGTTTTCCTACTAATCACTATCTTTTGCAGCTCTATAAACTGCTGTCCCATTCTTTTCCTTTGACCCTCAAAATCCTGAGTTTCTCCACACTTTCCTCAAGCCTCAATCCTCTGATGTTAGCGTGTGAGCCAAGCAGGTAGGCAGTTGAAGTACCACTTGTTACGTACCCACCCTCTACCCTCTGTGTGATGCATTCTGATGACGTCTGAGTGATGGCTGCAACTTCAACTCAGGCCCGACCAGGAAGCCTGAGCTTACTCCTCGATTTCACCAGGACAGCAGGCCTGGGAGAGACTAACAACAGATAAGTTTGTGGGTCAAGGAAGAGCAAGCGTGAAAGAAAAGTGAATGCCACCCTGCCAGTGGTAGCCTTTCAGAAATTTATCTTTACCTTCGAACTATTAAACTCTTCAAAACAATAAAGGAATATGAGGTTAAATAAGTTGCAATGGGTTCTTCAGTGCTCTGATTTGTGTTGCTGATCTCATTTCATAAGCTTGTAGTAGCGATATTGGTAAAATCATTTTATGATTTTACCAATATCGCTACTACAAGCTTATGAAAATTGTTATGACAGCTGAACCTTATAAGATGGTTATATTGTAATCGGTCTCCTTCAATGCAAGGTAAAATGGAATAGTTTGGAGTGGGGCATGTGACTTCCTACAAAATCTGCCAGGAGACTAGCTTATGTGGCCTCGTACTAAATCTGCCAGGAGACAAGCCCATGTGACCAGTCTTCATTGAGACAATCACCTGGGTTGAAATGTATTGAAAGTAAAGTGCGGGTTTTAACACCTTGACACAGTAACTCACAGACAAATGAACACAGAAGCACAGGAGTCTCAGTCAGACAGGGAAATCTGAAGAGTGAGTCTAGAAATGGGTGCTGCCATGCCAGGTAGAGGAAAGTAACTGTTTTCAGTTTACCCACCAAGATAAGTCCTGGGGAGGATAGATTCCTGGCTCAAAGAAGTCTTGTGAAGAATTAAAGACCATGGAATCATCAGAGGGTACCTTGCGAGTGAGGGTCCTTTTGATTATGCTCAAAGGGTTGACTGAAGGAATTTTGTTTAAAAGGACACTGGAAGATCCTCTCTAGTGGGGCAGGGAGATGAAATCTTGTTAAAGCCGAGTGGGGCTTGGGACTTCAAGAACAAGACTATATTTATGCTGAGAGTGAAGTGTAATGTATAAATATGGAATCAGGTTTTCATTTGTATTGAGGTGCCAATAAGGAATACCCTTCCTGTAATTTAGTGTCTTAGTTGCCTATTAAGGAATGTTTAGTCAATGTGGATTTTAGAGTGTTTGTTACAATAAAAGTCTTAAAGTGTGAGATCTTGTTACGAGATGCTTGGAGTTGGTCACTGGGCAATTCAGATCTCTTCTTCAAAGTGATTGGTCTCTGCAGGGATTGTAACAAAACATTTTGGGGAAATGAAACAAAGCTGTTACTCTTCTAACTGGCTCCTCCCTCTGTGACTGAAGGTTGTTTCTGACCTGCTGTCATACTCTTATCATTTTGCAAATGTCACAGGGCGGAGAATGGATTTGTGTGACACAAGCAACCATTTCCTCCCTCAGCACAGTTCCCCGTGATAAATAGCACAAATCACCAACCATTCTGGGTCTGGCTTGACTTGTTGCCCTTTACTTGTGTTGTCCTCTGGCTGGATGAGGTTTTGCTTACTCTATGAGTGATTTGGAGATAGTATTGTTTTTCTCAAAATTATTTTTTTTTACAACTATTTATATCTGAGGTCTCGTGGTAAGTACATTCGTTATTCTATGGGCACAGAATGTTTCGGGTCTTGCTCCCTTGGAGTAAGATTTAGGAGCACAATTAGGCCATTCGGCCCATCAAGTCTGTTCCATGATTCAATCATGGCTGATAAGTTTTTCAACCCCAATTTCCCACCTTTTTCCCGTAACCTTTGATCCCCTTACCAATCAAGAACCTATCTCTGTCTTAAATACACTCAATGGCCTGGCCTTCTGCAGCAATGAATTCCATAGATTCACCACCCCCGGCTGAAGAAATTCCTCCTCAATGACCTGGCCTCCACAGCCTTCTGCGGCAATGAATTCCATAGATTCATCACCCGCTGGCTGAAGAAATTCCTCCTCATCTCGTTTCTAAAGGGTCATCCCTTTATTCTGAGGCTGTGCCCTCAGACCCTAGTTTCTCCTACTAATGGAAACATCTTCCCCATGTCCACATTATCCAGGCCTTTCGGTATTCTGTAAGGTTCAATGAGATCCCCTTGGTTATCTGACCCAGTTGTCATGCTTACATCATCATTAACATCATTGTCTAACTGACATAACCATTAACCGTTTAGTCTGCAAAATAGGACATGCTCCTTGACCTTTCTAGGCCAACAGAACTTAACAACATGGGACATAATGATATAATATCATTGTGATACGGCCTCAAAAGTGGGAGCAAGAGTGTTGGGGTAAGATTGTGGTGACTGTGTTGTGGGACTGGTGCACTGCTAGAAATTAATGCCACTCGGATTTCACTCACTCTCACTGTCCCATATTACAGCAATGTACTAATTTAGTACTACAATTAATTGGGGGGTCTGTTTAACTCAGTTGCAGGATGGCTGGTTCATGATGCAGAGTGACGCCAACAGCGTGGGTTCAATTCCTGTATTGGCTGAGGCTATTTATGAAGGCCTGCCATCTCAACCCCTCGCCTGAGGTGTGGTGATCCTCACATTACGTCACCACCAGTCAACCCTCCCCCTCAAAGGGGAGAGCAGCCTATGGTCATCTGTGGCTATGGTAACTTTACCTTACTACAATGAATGAAAGGTAATATGGCTTCCTTGTCCATGCTCCATGTGCCATGACAATCAATAGCATTACTGGCAGAGATTATGGTGGAAATAGTTCTTAGAGTTGTGTTTAGTGTCAAACAGGGAATGATTGACATGAAATGCTATGCATTGAATAATCTCAGACATTTCCACTTGAGAATATACCCAGGACCCACCTTCTGTTTTCTTTGCTTTTCTGTGTTTACAGTATAAGTAGATCTGCCACGCAAGAATTATCATGGATACCAAGAAAAAAAGGACTGCCACCCCCACCACGATCATTTTCATTGTGTTACCCAGATGAATGTTCAGGTTTTGAATAACAGCCTGGAATTTGCTGGCAAAACCCATGTTCCAACTGTGCCTGAAAGACAAAATAAAATTACATAAAGAGAACACGTCGTTAGTGAATGAACTGGGTAGGTTCCCATTAATAGGTTTTTAAGATGTCCTAAAAAAATTGGACAATCATCTTAAATCTTGTTTATAGTGCGTCCAGGTATATGGAAGCTTAGAGTCTTATATTTCATGGATGTGGGTATTGTTCGCAAGGCCAGCATTTATCACACATCCCTAATTACCCTTAATTGAGTGGCTTGCCAGGGCATTTCAGTGGGCCATCAGAGTCAACCACATTGCTGTGGGTCTGGAGCCACACCTTGCCTCAGCCAAACTGGGTAAGGATGACGGATTTTCTTCCGCAATGAGTGAACCAGATGAGTTTTTAGGACAAGCAGTAGTTACATAGCCACCGTTATTGATCCAAGCTTCTTATTCCAATTTTATTTAATTGAAATTCCCCAGCTGTCACTCATGCCTGCAGGCCTCTGGATTACTAGCTTGGTCCCATATCCAACATCCCACTGTTTGATAGTCCCAGGAAGGGAAGGATTTTGGCTGCAGGCCACTTTGCAGCATGATACAGACCCATTGTCTCTTTCAGAACATAACCTGCATTGGCACAGCTCCTGTGATAGATGGAGGAGTGTGTACCTTAGTTTATAGATTCGGTGCAAGGATAGCTATGCAGAATCAGCCTCGCATCATTCCATGCTGCCACGTAGCTGATCACCACTGTAAAGGATGGGATCCAGGCTCTGTACAATGACATGTGCTCCATTGGAGCTGGACTCCTTCATGCTTCTTGACTGTGACAGGAGACTGATTGCCAGACTTGCCAATGCCACCAGCATCACAGTCTGCACGTTCATCAGCGTTCTCCTGTATTCTGCCCCAACAAAGTCCTTATCTGAGCCCTCCGCAGCAGAACACATCTGTGACTTCACCCTATAGGGAGTTGACACGTGGGCTGTCCTTTCCCCATGCTCTGAATTCAGCCCACTCGTGCCTGGCAACTCACCACTATACTGGACTCTAAGGTCTTCACTGTGCCAATGTCTGAAATAGCAAGTGTGAGATCAGGTGATGATGCATCCTTATTGCTTTTGTGGGGTAGCTCTTCCTCCGGCCCATCTGAATCTGGCCAGGCAGCAAGTTTTTCTGAAAGAACACAAGCACAAGGGGTGGGTTGGTGTGATGGAAGGAGAAGTACCACAATCTCACCAGCTTCAGCTTTCACTGGTTGTCACATCTCACGATGAGGATGAAGAGGGAGTTGAAAAGGAGCATAAGGCTGATAATTACCATCATCCTGGACTTTCTATGGGTTGTGTTGCCTCTGTGAAACCCCTGTCCACCACTCCCCAGTCTTCTGCCTCACCCTGGTGTTACATGTACTCTTTTCCTGCAACTGAGAGAGCAGGGATTGTGTGGTATTGTGCTAGGGTAATGTGCCTACCATAGCTGAATATCTGAAGGTAGTGCTAGAGTTAGGGTGGATCAGAAACCCTAGGTTGTATTATGAAGTTAGACTAGACTCCAATTATTTGCTATTTTTGGCATTAATATGAGAATAAGATGACTCACTCCAGGCACAATTCTGCTGAAAAACTAGGAAGCTTATATCAGGACAAACTTTATTTAACAACACAGTTTTAACTATAACAAATGAATTAGCTTAACTGTTAACATTGAACAATACCTAAATATGGCAAGATACAATTCTTAACTGCTAACCTATCCTTATGAGTTCCAATTCAAGCAATATTCCTCTTATAGACCGAAAACCTCTCTTCATAAGCAGTCAGTAACAGGCTTACGTTCTTGATAGCTGTGAGGGGGGGCGGGGTGGTGTGGGGGGGGGGGGTGGGGTGGTGTGTGGGGGGGGGGGGTGTGGGGGGGCGGGGGATGTGAGGATGTCTGCGTTGAGGCCGGCTGCAGCAGCAGAAGGCTGGACAGTCTCTCAGACGGGTTTCTCTCTCAGACCTGTCAGACCTTTGCTGGTTGCCATTGCACATGTGCAGCACAGTGGGAGGAAAGGAGGAGAGAATCAACACGACCCCCTTCTAGACTGGATATCTGTGAGTGAATCACCCAACTGTGGTGGTGCCTAAAGCCTCTCCAATTGCCCATTCATAAACACCCCACACCTCACTCTGCCACTGAATCTCAAATTCTTTGCTTGGTGACAATGCGAAAGTAAAGGTCACCACAAAACAAACATTTCAAGTCAAATGTATAAATTAAATCATGCTGTATTTCAGACAAATGTCAACTAATCACCCTTCTGCATTCCCTTATGCCTTCTTTCCATGTGTCTTTGCCTATCCAAGTGTACACAGTGCTACCCCAGTCATTTCAGCATGGCTGTGACTTTCAAGGCTGACTTTCTGTGACGGAGAATGCAGATTGGTCTTGTGGGCGGGGGGGGGGGGGGGTGGGGGGGTGAGATTTAGCAGATCTGAGTCTAAAAGTTCAGGCTTCAGACTGCTCCGTTTTGACATGTGTGACAGCAATTACCAACTGGCTGACAAGTAACATTGAGGACACTCGTAGAGTCGCAATAATGAGAGGTCAAATTATGTCACCCTGAGAGAAGACAGCAGGTTTGTGCTACATGGAGCCGGTACCACTCACCTGGGGGGGCAGCATCTCAGCAATCTAGTAATTTGCTGGACAGGTTGCACCACGCAAGGAAGCGCCTTTGAACACCAGTATCCACAGACATGATGACAACACCCTGATTTTGTAAGGTGAGATTGTGCTTGCAATGGAAACTGAGACGTCAGCCATCCATCGCTGTATCATGATTGAGTCCACAAGTATTCTGTGGGGCTGGCCAGCACCTCCACATGGGCTTCGAGCTTTGTGCAAAGCCCTGTGCCAAGTTGATGCTGGACTCATCCAGACTCCTTGGCAGTGTCTACAAGCTTGCTGCCAGGTCGCCAATACCCCAGGCATCTTGGGTGTGTGTACCTAACATCATTCTTGCGCCTCAAAATCCTCATTTGAATCCTCTGTAGTGGAACTCATGTGTAACCCTCCCTTCTGCCATTGATGCTGCCAGCTCAGTTTGGCTTAGCTTTTCTAGCAACTGCACCTGCACTACCTTAGTCTTGTTCCCTGGCTGCCAGCCACATGTTCCTGGTGTCTCACTACATGTTGATCCAACCTGTAACTATCGTCTAAAGCAATGGCCACAGGTGGGTTCTGAGTGCAGCCCACGAGACATTTTGTTGCCTGTGGCCCATTCACAGGGGTTGCCAAATTCCGTTGATTTCTGTCTGTGTAGTATTTTTTCCTACCAGTATGACTGAAGCAATAAGTGCGGTGCAATAGTTAGCACTGTTGCCTCACAGTGCCAGGGGCCCGGGTTCAATTCGGGCCTTGGGTCACTGTCTGTGTGGAGTTTGCACATTCTTCCCATGTCTGCGTGGGTTTCCTCCGGGTGCTCCGGTTTCCTCCGACAATCCAAAGATGTGTAGGTTAGGTTGATTGGCTATGCTAAATTGACCCCAGTGTCAGGGGGATTAGCAGGGTATATTTTGGGGTTATGGGAATAGGGCCTGGGTGGGATTGTGGTTAGTGCAGACTCAATGGGCTGAATGGCCTCCTTCTGCACTGTAGGGATTCTATGATTCTATGTGAAGCTAGGGCAAGTGAAGTGAGGGGCATACTGATTGCGCACAACATTGACTGTGAGAGCTGTCCAAAGTGTAAATATTTCTTGTGTTTTCACCACTTGAAGTTGATGATAGTCCTATTAAGATAGAAATGTTTAAGCATTTTCTATAACTCATATTGAAATGTTCGGCATGTATTAATTGTATTGAATCTTATTCATGGGGCTATGGTGAGTGAACAAGCCCGATTTCAATCTTGTGGCCCACTGAAATGAAGGAGGCCACTCATGCAGCCACTCACTAGCCTAGATTGCCCATCACTGCTCTGAAGTAAAAGTTCTCAAACTGCTGTTCAGGGCCGGGCACCAACATGAGCTAAACACTGGTGCTTCACTTTGGTGTGGAGATGCCGGCGTTGGACTGGGCTTCACTTTGGCACAGTGTGCTGCCATCCTGTGGTTCCTAAGGGAATAGCAGCTATAAGGGTCTCACATTGAATGAACATAGGGTGCCATTCTCCGAAAAAAAAAACAAAGTGTTGCCGCCAGCAGGAGAATTGGCGTCTTTCCCATGGGCCCTGCAATGTTAATCAGGTGCTATTCCATAGCACTTTTTTTGAGAGGGGTAAGATTTGCACTGGCCTTGAGGGTGAGGGGGAGGGTTTGGGGGGGTGGGGGTGCTTAAACGCGCTGACAGATGAGGTAGGGGCACACTTTAAAAAGATCTCAAAGAACAGTGACTACCCCTCCTCCCCCCCTAATGCTCATGTGACCCACCACAGACAAGGGGAACACCCAATAACCATTCAACACACAGGGGCAATCTCCCCCTCACCACTAAATTCTCATTCACCTTCTCCCTGACCCGTTCCCCCTCAACGCAGGCATCAGGGTGACCTGAGTCCTCCCCCCTCCTATCTTCACCCTAAGTGAGTGACATTCCACAATGGGATCACAAAAGGCCATGCCCCCTTTTGACATCCCAGGCCCCCTTTCAAACCCCTCCCCCCCCCCCCCCCCCCCCCCCCCCCACCCCCATCACCTTGGCAGAGCCAACCTGGTACTGCCCTCTCACACCCTGACATTTCCAGCCTGGCAGTGTCAACCTTTCACTGCCAGGTTGACAATGCCAGGTTGCCAGGGGACAGTGGCTGGGAACTGTATAGCCATGTCCCTAACTACCCAAGGGGGCCACAAAAGCTTCTGAGCCTTTCCCAATGTCGTCATCATGTCTATCCACAGATTTGTACAGTGGCTACAACACAGTCCTCATTGAGGAACACCTGCGCTTCAATGTTGTTAAGGACGAGATCAGAAACTCCGAGGTATTTTATGAAGTTAGCCCAGACCCTGACTTTTACATGTGTGGCACGGTGGCACAGTGGCACTGCTGACTCACAGCGCCAGGGACCCGGGTTCAATTCCTGGCATTGGGTCACTGTCTGTGTGGAGTCTGCATGTTCTCCCTGTGTCTGCGTGGGTTTCCCCTGGGTGCTCCGGTTTCCTCCTACAGTCTGAAAGACATGCTGGTTAGGTACATTGACCCGAACAGGTGCTGGAATGTGGCGATTTGGGGAATTTCACAGTAACTTCATTGCAGTGTTAATGTAAGCCTTACTTGTGATTAATAAATAAACTTTAACTTTTTTAGGGTGAGCATAAGGTATGATTTAAGTGACCCACTAGGAAGCCTTTATCAAAACAAACTTTATTTAAGAACACAGTTAGAATATAACAAAGCATAACTTTACCAATTAAAATACTTAAACATAACAAAGTATAATTCTTAACAGCTAGCTATCTCTATTGTCAAAGTCAGAAGTCAAAGATGCTTCCATAGGTACTAGATTTCCAGCCTTTTGACACTTCTGGAGAGTGATTCAGACAGACACCCATCTTCTAATTCTCATGCAGCAACTTCCAGAGAAAGCTCCACCCCAAACAGTAGGTTCTCATCGAAAGAGTTTTATTTCCTAGCAGATTCCGGTCTCCAGACCTCAGACAGAGCAAGAGATACAGAGAAAGTGACCACGCTCTAAAGATCCCCAAAAGCAGACTGCTTTGAATTCTCTGTGAAAGCCTGGTTGTTCCCAGTCATATGACCCAACCTAATCAAGCCCTACTCTGCAATCCTAGGGGATAACACAAAACAACAGAACCCTTCATTAATTCAGATCAAAACAACACTGCATCAATTAAGATCAATGATGTTGCTTCAGTAACAATACAGTGCTTCTGGATCCAGAGAAAATGTCTCCGAGTGCATAGAACAGACCTTGCACAAGAAACATGACTAAACTACATTTCTTAAAAGTACAGTTTCATCAAAATGTATTGAGTGGTGCCAGCTACTTGAATAGTGGAACACCACCTCCAGTGCTGGCATTCTGATCAGGCAGATGAGGTTCTGAAATTTCAGCTTTAAAAAAAATGGGGTTAACCAGAACACCTGCCCTTACTGCAATCCATTTCAGAATTGGAAATAACCCACTACAAAGAAAACTGCAGTTAGTGAACACCTGCTCCCCCCTCTTAAGCAGTTCAGATGAAAGTTTTAAAGTTTATTTATTAGTGTCACAAGTAGGCTTACATTAACACTGCAATGACATTACTGCGAAAATCCTCTAGTCGCCACACTCCGGTGCCTCTTCTGGTACCACTGAGGGAGAATTTAGCATGGCCAATGCACCTACCCAGCACGTCTTTCAGAGTGTGGGAGGAAATTGGAGCACCCGGAGGAAACCCACACACACACACAGAGAAAACATGCAGCCTACACATAGACAGTGACCCAAGCTGGGAATCAAACCCAGGTCCCTGGCGCTGTGAGGCAGCAGTGCTAACCACTTCAGTAACAATACAGTGCTTATGCCGCCCTGGGGTTCTCCCTTAGAAAAAAACTGGTTAGAGAACATAGCTGCTCAAAAGAGGAAGCATTTCATAGTTAACGGACCATGAAGAGCTGTGTAAATAAATAGCCCCACTGCCGACTTTGAACTAGCCTGAACCTGTCAATCAAAAGGGTTGTGAAAACTAATGGGGCGTGAAGTGATTCTATAAACAAACACAGCTACTGGCTATTTTGAAATGGACTGGAGCTGTCAAACCAAAGGAGTTCAAAGAACTTAATGGACCAACTGTGACTGTTCTATACTGCCTGAGGGATTCCTGCTTTGAAATGGACTGGAGCTGTCAAACCAAAGATTTTTAAATGTTAATGGGGCATGAAGGTTTATTTGATTTAAGGATTCAAAGCAATTCAAAGCTACAGAGAGATGAATCTTCAGGTCAACCCAAAAGCTTTTTTGAGGATTTTCAGGGTTACATGGAGATGATCAGCCATGCAAACCCCATCCCGGGGGAGATCCCCGTGGTCAACCCCTTCCCACAAGCCTGAGCCTTCAATATTGCTAATTAGATTTAAATGAATGCTAATGAGCTCTGATCAAGTTCTCGCCATTCCTGGATGAGAAACTGATCTCGCCAGGGTGAGCAGGCCAGGAGGATTTGCAACAGGTTCAATGCCAGGTGAGAACCTCATTTTGGCCATCACACCCGATTCAATGGACCATCGGGAATCCCGACTGGGGCTAACGGCCTCAAACAGTCGCCCCCATGGTTTCAGACTCTGGTTTATTAATTTTAACAGAGCCTGTGACTGCTCCTCACCCTAAACTTCACAGAGGTAGGGAACTGATTTACAGGCAATTCCCTGTCAGTTGGTGGTGTAGATGATTGCCTGGTGAACTAAGAAAGCGGATTAAACTGTTGCTCAAATTCATCCATTTAAATTGTGTTTCTGATCAGAAAATAGGAATATAGAAACTACCTGCGCCTGTCCCATCAATCATTGAGATCACGCTACAGAAGCAAAATACTGTAGGTGCTGGTAATTAGAAATTGAACAGAAAATTTGAAAATACTCAGCAGATCTGGCAGTATCTGTGGAAAGAAAACGGAGTTGATGTTCTGATCAGTGATGATCCCATTTAAAAGAGTAATTAACTCTTTGGTGCATGGTGTGAATAGTAAGCGGTTATTCCTGAAGTGTTTAAATTGCATTGTTATCAATATCAGGAAGTAAGCCTCTTTTCTGTGTAACACTACCCCAAAGCGCCTAAATCATTGCATGATAAAATATACTGGCCTCAAGGAGAAGCCTTTTACTGTGACCTTTTCAAAAGTCAATTGTTAACAAAACCTTCTTGGACACATTTTAGACAAAGGATTTACTGCTTGAAGGACTGTTGCTTGTGGTAACTTCCCTTAATGAAGTATCTATATTGCGTGATGGCATGCAGTGTAAGTCAAGATGATCTGAGTAGGCCCCAGTTCATGTACAAATGCTGTTAAAAAGCCTGCATACTTCTGGGGCCCATAATTATGATTTGCACTTCACGTTTATAGCAACCCGCAGCATTTCACATGTAATGATCCGTAGAAATGACAACAGAAAAAAATACACCATTTGGAAACAAAGCATCATTTTTTATATTCCTTTCATGATTACTTCACAATTGCAATTAGTCAGAAAATAACAAGTGCTACCCTGAGAAATATTAAACTCTGCAGAACACAATCACATTTGTTGTGATCCGGTTAGGGACCAGTATCTTTTTGTTTGAAGTAGGCAAAGTTTGAAATCTCTGTTACCCAATAAGAAAATAAAACCACACGATTCCATGGTCGTAAACAAAATAAACTTTACTCTACAAAGTCAGAAAAGTAAAACAGCTTACAATATCTATCTCATGCTCTAACATTCGGAATTATTGAGGTGAATATGAATTAGCAGGGAACACACCACAGTGCACATTAAATGGCAGATGCAACCAAGACAGATCCCATGGATTTCTCATTAGTCCACCTAGGTGTTAGCGACCACTGTGAGTCACAAAATCTTGTTAAAACTCTGGCTGGAATTTTCTGGCTGTTCATGCTGGTGGGATCTTCTGGTCCCACTGATGGCATATCCCCGCCTCGGGTTTCCCATCAGTGTGGGGTGCAATCACTGGAAAATCCCATTGACAGTGGCAGGACCAGAATATCCCATTGCAGGTGAACAGCTCATCATTGCCCGCTGTGAAAAATATGCTGTGGGGAGGCTGGAAAATCCTCCCTCTATTTCCAGTGATATCTGGAAGTGATATCAACTCTTCTTTTTTTTAAAAACCTAGTCTTTGAATTTTCTCATAATCTGCCCCGCCTTGCATTGCTTCAATTATTCCTCACCTCCCAATGGTTCATTCTCTTCACCTGAGACTCTTTGCTTCAGATTCGCAAAGCTGTGTTTCCACCTCTAATTACTAGCACGCAGCTAACTATTTTGCAGACTGCAAGCTTCACTAAACTGGTAGTAACCCAGGGTATTTCTGCACTCCAATCTCCCAGATGCACTGAGATATAAATGGCTCCCAAGGTTTCCCTGAATCCTGGCATGGAACAAGGGCCATTCCACCACCTTCTCAGCTCCCAGGGACTTTGCTGTGTCCTAACTGCCTGAAGCCTACTAACAACCTCCAGGGCTTCTCTGTCAAGGCGGGTAACTACAGGCCGGTTAGCTTAACGTCTGTAGTTGGGAAAATGCTGGAATCAATCATTAAAGAAGAAATAGCAGGCCATCTGGATAAGAATGGTTCGATTAAGCAGACACAGCATGGATTCATGAGGGGAAAGTCGTGCTTGACGAACTTGTTGGATTTTTATGAAGATGTGACTAGTGCGGTTGACGGAGGGGAACCGGTGGATGCGGTGTTTTTGGATTTCCAAAAGGCGTTTGATAAGGTGCCTCACAAAAGGTTGCTGAAGAAGATTGGGTCACACGGAGTTGGGGGTAGGGTGTTAGCGTGGATTGGGGATTGGCTATCCGACAGGAAGCAGAGAGTTGGAATAAATGAGTGCTTTTTTGGTTGGCAGATGGTAACTAGTGGCGTGCCGCAGGGATCGGTACTGGGGCCTCAACTATTTACCATTTATATAGACGATCTGGAGGAGGGGACTGAGTGTAGGGTAACAAAGTTTGCAGACGACACAAAGATAAGTGGAAAAGTGAATCGTGTGGAGGGCGTAGAAGGTCTGCAGAGAGATTTGGACAGGCTGAGTGAGTGGGCGAGGATCTGGCAGATGGAGTAAAACGTTGACAAATGCGAGGTTATTCACTTTGGAAGAAATAATAGCAAATTGGATTATCTAAATGGAAAGAAATTACAACATGCTGCTGTGCAGAGGGACCTGGGGGTCCTTGTGCATGAGACGCAAAAACCCAGTCTGCAGGTGCAACAGGTGATCAAGAAGGCAAATGGGATGTTGGCCTATATCGCAAGGGGGATAGAATATAAAAGCAGAGATGTCTTGCTGCATTTGTACGGGGCATTGGTGAGGCCGCAGCTGGAATACTGTGTGCAGTATTGGTCCCCTTATTTGCGGAAGGATATATTGGCCTTGGAGGGAGTGCAGAGAAGGTTCACCAGGTTGATACCAGAGATGAATTCGGGGGTAGTGCCGGTTGATTGGAAAACGGCTAATGTCACGCCGCTGTTTAAAAAAGGAAGGAGACAAAAGGCGGGTAACTATAGGCCGGTCAGCTTAACGTCTGTAGTAGGGAAAATGCTGGAATCCATTATTAAAGAGGAGATAGCAGGGCATCTGGATAGAAATGGTTCGATCAATCAGACGCAGCATGGATTCATGAGGGGAAAGTCGTGCTTGACGAACATGTTGGATTTTTATGAAGATGTGACTAGGGCGGTTGATGGAGGAGAACCGGTGGATGCGGTGTTTTTGGATTTCCAAAAGGCGTTTGATAAGGTGCCCCATAAAAGGCTGCTGAAGAAGATTAGGGCACACGGAGTTGGGGGTAGTGTGTTAAAGTGGATTGGGGACTGGCTATCCGACAGGAAGCAAAGAGTCGGAATAAATGGGTGTTTTTCCGGTTGGAGGAAGGTAACTAATGGCGTGCCGCAGGGATCGGTACTCGGGCCGCAACTGTTTACCATTTATATAGATGATCTGGAGGAGGGGACGGAGTGTAGGGTAACGAAGTTTGCAGACGACACAAAGATAAGTGGAAAAGTGAATCGTGTGGAGGACGGAGAAGATCTGCAGAGAGATTTGGACAGGCTGAGTGAGTGGGCGAGGATATGGCAAATGGAGTATAACGTTGAGAAATGCGAGGTTATACACTTTGGAGGAAATAATAACAAATGGGATTATTATCTCAATGGAAACAAATTAAAACATGCTACCGTGCAAAGGGACCTGGGGGTCCTTGTGCATGAGACGCAAAAGCCCAGTCTGCAGGTACAACAGGTGATCAAGAAGGCAAATGGGATGTTGGCCTATATTGCGAAGGGGATAGAATATAAAAGCAGGGATGTCTTGATGCACCTGTACAGGGCATTGGTGAGGCCGCAGCTGGAATACTGTGTGCAGTATTGGTCCCCTTATATGAGGAAGGATATATTGGCATTGGAGGGAGTGCAGAGAAGGTTCACCAGGTTGATACCGGAGATGAGGGGTTTGGATTATGAGGAGAGGCTGAGGAGATTGGGTTTGTACTCGTTGGAGTTTAGAAGGATGAGGGGGGATCTTATGGAGACTTATAAGATAATGCGGGGGCTGGATTGGGTGGAGGCGGAGAGATTCTTTCCACTTAGTAAGGAAGATAAAACTAGAGGACACAGTCTCAAAATAAAGGGGGGTCGGTTTAAGACAGAGTTGAGGAGGAACTTCTTCTCCCAGAGGGTGGTGAATCTCTGGAATTCTCTGCCCACTGAGGTGGTGGAGGCTACCTCGCTGAATATGTTTAAAGCGCGGATGGATGGATTCCTGATCGGTAAGGGAATTAAGGGTTATGGGGATCAGGCGGGTAAGTGGTACTGATCCACGACAGATCAGCCATGATCTTATTGAATGGCGGGGCAGGCTCGAGGGGCTAGATGGCCTACTCCTGCTCCTATTTCTTATGTTCTTATGTTCTTATGTTCTTATGAAGGGTGTTGATTATGAGGAGAGACTGAGCAGATTGGGTTTGTATTCGTTGGAATTTAGAAGGCTGAGGGGGGATCTTATAGAGACCTATAAGATAATGAAGGGGCTGGATAGGGTGGAGATGGAGAGATTCTTTCCACTTAGAAAGGAAACTAGAACTAGAGGGCACAGCCTCAAAATAAAGGGGATCAGTTGTTTAGGACAGAGTTGAGGAGGAACTTTTTCTCTCAGAGGGTGGTGAATCTCTGGAATTCTCTGCCCACTGAAGTGGTGGAGGCTACCTTGTTGAATATGTTTAAATCACGGATAGATGGATTCCTGATCGGTAAGGGAATTAGGGGTTATAGGGATCAGGCGGGTAAGTGGAACTGATCCACTTCAGATCAGCCATGATATTATTGAATGGCGGGGCAGGCTCGAGGGGCTAGATGGCCTACTCCTGCTCCTATTTCTTATGTTCTTATGTCAGCTGCAAACCACACAAGATCCAAACTGCAGTTAGCCCTCAGCTGCAGTGAATAACTCACAGGGCTTATTCAAGCCCTAGGAGCCTGCTAACAGCAGTACCCTTTCAGTATAGCTTATTCCCCTGCTGCAGAGCATTAACTCTCCCAGCAAACATGCAGATAATTTGAAACTAGAGAACCTTCTTAAGCTCCACACTTCTCCATGATGACACGGCTTTCAGGGTTCACTGAATGCTTTTAAATTAATTCAGCTCTAATTCCCAAAACAAAGCATCTCTCTGGACTGCACTTCTTTGCAAGCAATGTAGATATTGCATCTTCAGTTCTCCAGCTAAGTAGCCCTTTTTGATGTTTTATGGTTCTTACCCCATATGTCAACATGGCCCCATATCTTTAGCTATAAAAGACTCCAGCTTCTTTGGTTGCATTTATACCATTTTCTACAGTTAAACTTTAATCTTCTCAGAACTAAATATGACCTCTAGAATATTAATTATACGGAACTTCTCTGCTACCCAGCGAACCCTCGAGAGACCAGATACAACTTTCAGAGTTTTAAATTGGCCCTTATTCAAGCTATGGTGAAGTCTGCCTTCCACGTGGTGGCATACTGACATCCTGAGTGATACATGGCATGAGCAATTATACTTTTGGTTAGCTTACAAGTAATTTACATATGCTAATCATAAGTATACATTTGTCCTGAAGTCATTGAAAGTCATCCAATTATAGCTAATAGTTCTGACTAGTTCATTTATGTCAGGTGAATATAGTTAGCCAGTTACAGCCTCTACATGCTGTCTAATGATAGTGATTAATTACCAACAGGGTATGCCTACATGGCTAAACCATCCAAACATCCACATCTGCGGTTGCGGCTACATCCTGTGGTTATCAGAGTTCCCATCCTCTTGTCCCTTGTTCAGCTTGTTTGTGCTGCCCATCTGTAAGTGTGGGAACTGCACAAAACCATCTTCACAGCAGCTTCCCAGGAAACTGTGCTGTATTCAATCCACAGGACAGCTCTGCTGCATTCAATGATTTTAACCCCTTCAATTAGCATCAACCATCAACTAGATTTTTGTGACACATTTAGTCAGATTTTTCTCTACTTTCTAACATTTCAGAAGATATACATTGATAGAGAAGCACCCAGTCTTCTTCTTCCTCTCTTGATGAGTGTTGGATACAATGTTGCTCATTTCTGCTGTAAACTATCCTCCTGATAGCTCATCTTTTACAATTCCTCGATGTTGCTTAACCAAGGAATGCTGGTCTTCCTTGGCTCATTTTACCATTGATATGGCCTTCAAACAGTCTATATTGTCCTGTCTATATTGTCATGCCTCATCAGATGCCCAAAATAACTCAATGGTATCCAGCATGTCTCTTGATTTCTTTCTCCTCAGGATATTCTCATTGTTTACTTGTCATCCGATAGTAGGCCCAAAACATACTGGCACATTGAACTTTGCACTTGAAGAAAGCGATCCAGGACCATCCTAAATGCATCCTCGGGCCATATTGGAATATCAACCTGTCGGTCCCTTCCACAAATGAAGTTTGATTTGCTGAGTGTTTCCAAACAGATCTGTTTTGTTTCAGGTTTCCACAGTCTGTACTTTTGTGAGCCTTTAAATTAATTTCATCTTAGATTAAGAAGCATTATTTTAACTTTCAAATCTATATGGCCTGAATTCTCTTACCTATAAGTGTAACAATACACTCCAGATGTGATTTCTGCTAAATGTATATTTGTCATACAAACATGCAAAAGTACAAATAGGAGCAGAAGTAGGCGTAAGTGACTAGTTTGCACATGTTATTTTCACCAAAATCCTAGTTTGTGTTTTAATATTTGAGTTTATTGTTTCAGCATATAACACTGTTATGAACAAAACATAGCTGGTCTGATTAGCTAGTTTGCGGATGACACTAAGATTGCTGGAATTGCGATGGGTAGTGTTGAAGATTGTCAGAGAATACAGCAGGATATAGATAGACTGGAAAATTGGGTGGAGAAATGGCAGATGGAATTTAATCTGGTCAAATGCGAGGTGATACATTTTGGTAGATGCAATTCAGGTGGGAGCTATAAAATAAATGGCAGAACAATCAGGAGCATAGACACACAGAGAGATCTGAGAGTACAGGTCCACAGATCCTTAAAAGTGGCAGCACAGATGGAAAAGATGGTGACAAAAGCATATGGCACCAAGTGAGGTGGTTGAGGCAGTTACGTTCGCCACATTTAAGACTTATCTTGATAGGCATATGAACAAATGGGGAATAGAGGGATATAAGCGGTTGGTTTAGATAGGTAAATGTGATCGACGCACGCTTGGAGGGCGGAAGGATCTGTTCCTGTGCTGTACTGTTCTTTGTTCTTTGTTCTTAATTCTATGACGCCAAAGGCATGCTAAGCAGTATTGATTTAACATTTAGGAGCACCATAAACTTTAAAACTTGTTGAACAACTATTGAGATGTATAGGACGAGGAAGAGAATAGCTAAAGTAAATGTTTACCTTTTAGAGGATGATACTGGTGAGGTATTAATGGGGAACACAGAGATGACGGAGGCACTAAACCAATATTTTGCCTTCACGGTAGAGAATAACTAATGGGATTAAAGGCATATAAGTCTCCAGGTCCTGATGGCCTGCACCTTAGGGTATTAAAGGAGGTGGTAGTAGCGATAGTGGATGCATTGGTTGTGATATTTCAAATTTCCTTGGATTCTAGAAACGTCCCAGTAGTTTGGAAACATGTTAATGGGACGTCCCTATTCAAAAAGAGAGAGAGACAAAATGTAGGTAACTATAGGCTGGTTAGCTTGACCTCTGTGGTGGGGAAGTTGCTGGAATCAATCATTAAGGAGGAAATGACCGAGAATTTGGAAGGACAAAGCTCAATCCATCATTGTCAGCATGGTTTTATGAAGAGTAAGTCATGCTTGACAAGCTTGCCTGAGTTCTTTGAGGACATAATCAGCAAGGTGGATAATGGGGAACCTGTGGATGTGGTATATCTAGACTTCCAAAAGGCGTTTGACAAGGCACTGCATAAAAGCCTGATCCAGAAGGTGCGGTTGCAGGGGATTGGGAGTAGGGTACTGAATTAGATTGAGGATTGGAGGACTGACAGAAAGCAGAGGGTTGGGATCGATGGGTTTTTCTCTGGCTTGTGAAATGTAACTAACGGGGTGCTGCAGGAGTCAATCCTCGGACCTCAACTGTTTACAATCTATATAAGCAAGGACAGGGTGTAACATAGCAAAATTTGAGGATGATTCTAAAGTAGGTGGGAAAGCAGGCTGTGAAGCGGATATAAAGATTTTACAGTTGGATATAGATAGGCTAGGAGAATAGACCAAAATTTGGCAAATGGAATTTAATTTGGATGAGTGTGAGGTTATCCATTTTGGCAGAAAAAATAGAAAGGCAAATTATTATCTATGTGGAAAGCGGATTCAAAATGTGTCTGGGCAGAGGGATCTGGATGTCTTTGTTCATGAATTGTAGGAAGTTGGTATGCAGGTGCAGCATGTAATAAAAAAGGCAAATGGAATGTTGGCATTTATTGCAAAAGAACTGGAGTATAAAGTAGAGAGTGCAATTGTATAGGGTGTTGGTGAGACCACACCTGAAGTATTGTGTTCAGTTTTGGTCTCCTTATTTGAGGAAGGATGTGGTGGCATTGGAGGCAGTTGGAGGTTCACCAGATTGATTCTGGGGATGAAAGAGTTGACATACGAGGAGGAATTAAACAGTTTGGGGTTATACTCCTGGAGTTTAGAAGGATGCGAGGGGATCTGATCGAGGTATATAAAATTCCAGAAGGAATAAATCCTGATCAATGCGAAGTGATGCATTTTGGTGGGAATAATGTAGGGAGGAGGTACACGATAAATGGAAGAACCATAAAGGGTGTAGAGACGCAGAGGGACCTGGGTGTGCAAGTCCACAGATCTTTGAAGGTGACGTCACAGGTGGAGAAGGTGGTGAAGAAGGCATATGGCATGCTTGCCTTTATAGGACGGGGCATAGAGTATAAAAGTTGGGGTCTGATGTTGCAGATGTATAGAACGTTGGTTCGGCTGCATTTGGAATACTGCGTCCAGTTCTGGTCGCCACACTACCAGAAGGACGTGGAGGCTTTGGAGAGAGTACAGAGGAGGTTTACCAGGATGTTGCCTGGTATGGAGGGGCTTGGTTATGAGGAGAGATTGGGGAAACTGGGGTTGTTCTCCTTGGAAAGACGGAGGATGAGGGGAGACTTAATAGAGGTGTATAAAATTATGAAAGGCATAGATAGGGTGAATGGTGGGAAGCTTTTCCCCGGGTCGGTGGTGACGTTCACGAGGGGTCATAGGTTCAAGGTGAAGGGGGGGAGGTTTAACACAGATATCAGAAGGACATATTTTACACAGAGGGTCGTGGGGACCTGGAATGTGTTGCCGGGCAAGGTGCTGGAGGCGGACACACTGGGAACGTTTAAGACTTATCTAGACAGCTATATGAACGGAGTGGGAATGGAGGGATACAAAAGAGTGGTCTAGTTTGGACCAGGGAGCGGCGCGGGCTAATTGTTCTTTGTTTCTCGTTTCAAGGCTTCATTCTATGATCATCTTGCTGGTGCCAGTACAGAGCGAGACTGCGGATAGTTGGGAACCTGTCTCGGGGGCAGGGAATTCAAATGGTGTTCGTAAAGCAGAAGTGGAAATGAATAGGGTTGGGAAGCATTTTCTGATCAGGGCCAGTGTGATCTCCTGGACTTGTTTCGATCGCCTCAGGGGGTCGGAGAGGAATTTCCCAGATTTTTTTTCCCCATATTGGCCCTGGGGTTTTCACTCTGGGTTTTCGCCTCTCCCTGGAGATCACATGGTCTGGAATGGGGGGGTGGGGGTGAGTTAATAGGTTGTGATGAACAAAGCATCGTAGCTGTGAGGGACAGCTCGGTGGATAGGATATTAGGATGTAGCTAGGCTGGAAAATTGGGTGGGGATCCTGGGTTCAGGATTCAATCCTGGACCGGGGAGCGGCGCGGGCTTGGAGGGCCGAAGGGCCTGTTCCTGTGCTGTATTGTTCTTTGTTCTTTGTTCTTTGAATTGATAGAGTAAACGTGGACGAAGGGGGCAATTCTCCCAAAAAAAACTGAGTGCCCAACGGGCAGGAAAACAGGACTGTGTGGGCAAATTCCCCTCCAACTCAATTTTCAAGTTTGCTGATGACACCTCCGTTGTGGGTTGGATCTCAAACAATGACAAGACGGAACATAGGAAAGAGATAGAGAATCTGGTGAACTGGTGCGATAACAATAATCTCTCCCTCAATGAGAACAAAATGCAGGAGATAGCCATTGACTTAAGGAAGCATAGTGGAGGACCAGCCCTGTCTACATCAATGGGGATGAAGTGGAGGGCTTCAAGTTACTAGGTGTCCAGGTCACCAACAACCTGTCCTGTCCCTCCGTGCTGACGCTATGGTTAAGAAAGCCCACCAATGTCTCTACTTTCTCAGGAGGCTAAGGAAATTTGGCATGTCCGCTACGACTCTCACCAACTTTTACAGATGCACCATAGAAAGCATTTTTCGTGGTTGTATCACAGCTTGGTATGGCTCCTGCTCTGTCCAAGACCGCAAGAAACTACGAAGGGTTGTGAACGAAGCCCAGTCCATCACGCAAACTGGCCTCCCATCCATTGACTCTGTCTACACTTCCCCCTGCCTCAGAAGAGCAGCTAGCATAATCAAGGACCCCACGCACCCCGGATATATTCTCTTCCACCTTCTTCTGTTGGCAAAATGATACAAATATTTCAGGTCCACGTAACGACCGACTCAAGGACAGCGTCTTCCCTGCTGCCATCAGACTTTTGAATGGACCTACCTCGTATTAAGTTATCTTTCTCCATACCCTAGCTATGACTGTAGCACTACATTCTGCATCCTCTCTTTTCCTTCTCTATGTACGGTATGCTTTGTCTGTATAGCATGCAAGAAACAATACTTTTCACTGTGACAATACATGTGACAATAATAAATCAAATCAAGGTAGACAAAATCCCCAGGACCTAATGGGATCTATCCCAGAATACTGAGGGAGGTGAGGGAGGAAATTGCTGAGGCCTTATACAAAATCTTTGTCTCCTATTTAGTCACAGGAGAGGTCCCAGGGGACTGAAGAATAGCCAGTATTGTTCCTTTATTGAAGAAGACCAACAGGGATAATCCAGGAAATTACAGACCTACACCAGTGATAGATAAATTATTGGAGAGAATTCTTAAGGATAGGATTTCCTCACATTTGGAAAAAATGGATTTATTAGCGATAGGCAGCATGGCTTTGTGGGGGGGAGATCATGTCTCACAAACTTGATTGAGTTTTTGAGGAATTAACAAAGATGATTGATGAGGGTTGGGGGAGCTGTGGATAGTGAGGAGGATTGCCAAATGTTACAACAGGATATAGATAGACTGGAGACTTGAGTGGAGAAATGGCAGATGGAATTTAATTTGGACAAATGCGAGGTGATGCATTTTGGAAGGTCTAATGCAGGAGGGAAGTATACGGTAAATGGCAGAACCCTTAGAAGCATTAACATACAGAAGGATCTAGGCGCACAGGTCCACAGTTCCCTGAAAATGGCAACACAAGTGGATAATGTGGTCAAGAAGGCGTATGGCATGCTTGCCTTCATCAGTTGGAGCAGAAAGTATAAAAATTGGCAAGTCATGTTGCAGTTGTATTGAACTTTATTTTGGCCCCGTTTGGAGTATTGTGTACAGTTCTGGTCACCAGACTACCAGAAGGATGTGGAGACTTTGGAGAGGGTACAGAAAAGGTTTTCCAGGATGTGGCCTGGTTTGGAGGGTATTAGCTATGACGAGAGATTGGACATGCTTGGTTTGTTTTCACTTGAACATCAGAGACTAAGGGGTGAGTTGATAGAAGTTTACAAAACTGAGAGGCATGTATAGAATGGATAATCGGAATCCTTTTTCCCAGAGTAGAAATGCCCATTACTAGGGGACATAGGTTAAAGGTAAAAGGGGGGAAAGTTTAAAGGAGATGTGGGAGGCAAGGTTTTTACACAGAGGGTGGTACGTTCTTGGAATGCACTGCCAGAGGAGGTGGGAGAAGTAGATACAACAGCAACATTTAAAAGGCATCTTGACAGATACATGAATAGGCAGGGAATAGAGGAATACAGACCACGTAGAGGCAAAAGGTCTTTGGTTTAGAAAGGCGTCATGTGGCAGCGCAGGTTTGGTGGGCTGAAGGGCCTGTTCCTCTGCTATATTGTTCTTTGTCCGCTTTGATTGTCCAAGTGTCCATTTATCACATCCTTTATATACATGCTTCGTTGAGTTCACACTGAGAACGTCTGAATTTATATATTCTGAACAAAGGGACGAGCTGAGCCCAGGTACAGCAATAACATGTGCAAGCTAGTTTTCTTAATTAACTATTTCAGCTGTTGCCAGTGCATAGCTTCTAACTCCCTGCCTAGGCCCATGGATTAAATTTAGAATTTAAACTTGCATCAAATGTTCACAGAATCACACAATTGTCACAGTGCAGTAGGAGGCCATTTGGCCCATTGTATCAGTACCAGCTCTCCATCATAATTTAGCATCATTCCCCTACCTGTTCCCCGTGCCCATGCACATTGTTTCTACTCAAGTAATCATCCAATGTTCTTTTGAATGTTTCGAATGAACCCGCCTCACCTACACTTCCAGGCAGTGAATTCCAGACCAGAACCATTTGTTGTGTGAAAAAGTATTTTCTCATATCACATTTGCTCCTTTTGCAAATTACTTTAAATCTGTGCCCTCTCATTCTTGATCCTGGTACGAGTGGGGACATTTTGCCCCTATCTACCCTGTTCAGTCCCCTCACAATTTGAACATCTCCAGTAATTCTCCTCTCAGCCTTCTTTTCTCCAAGGAGAACAGACCTAACCTCTCCAATCTATCCTCATAACTGAAGTTTCTCATCCCTGGAACCATTCCTGTAAACCTCTTCTGCATTCTCTCCAATGAGTTTGCATCCTTCCCAGAGAGTGGCACCCAGAAATGTACATAATATTCCAGCTGAGGTCTGTCTTGTTCAGCTTAACCTCCTTGTTCTTGTACTCTATGCCCCTATTAATAAAGCCCAGAAAACAATATGCTTTATTAACTGCCCTCTCTACCTGTCCTGCCACCTTCAATGATGTAAGCACATATACACCCAGGTCCCTCTGCTCCTGCACCCCTTTAAGAATTGTACCCCTCTTATTTAATACTGTCTCTCCATTTCACAAAATGCATCACGTCACACTTCTCTGCATTGAACTTCACCTGCCACATATCTGCCCACTCCACCAGCTTGTTCATGTCCTTTTGAAGTTCTATATTGTCCTCTTTACAGATGACAATACCTTCAAGTTCTGTGTCATCCACAAGCTTTGAAACTGTCACACAGCCCAAGGGGCAAAATGCCAATGCCCAGGGGCTACCTTGCCACAGCCCACCGGTCATGGGGCAGTGCCAAATGGATGGGGCCTGATGGGACAGGGCCTGATGGGGGTGATAAGTGGGGGTGGGGGGCCCTGCTGCCACTCTGCAGTTGGGATTGATGGGGGTGGGAGGCCAGCGATCGGGGTGGGGGATTGGTGGGCAGCCTGCTTGGGGGGGGGGGGGGGGTGCTAGGACTACAGTAGGAGGGTGAGGGGTCAGCACTGCGGGGGAGGGGTTGGCACTGTAGGTGGGGCTCGAGGCAGGCCGAGAGGTTGGGGGGGGAATGAGGCTGGCCTGGACATGTTCGGAGGGCCAGCACTTGGGCTGTGGAGGGGTGGAGGGGCCAGCAATGTGGGGGTCGCAGGGCTGGCCAGCAATTGGGATGCCTGCAGACAGAGGCCACTGCACATGATCTCGGTGCTGACAGATTGGCGCATGCGGAGTGGCCCGCTCAGCGCTATGCTGCCGGTCTCTCCAGCGGGAATAGGCCCCATCCCCAGCTTTTCAACAGGATTTACATGAGTGCACCCAGCAGTGCACAGAGTGTGGGAGATTCATTTTTAAACTCCCCCTGAAAAAACCAGTGAGATTTACTCCTGTTTTTACGCAAATTCAACACTTCAAATTTTTTTGGGTGAACTGCCCTTGTAATATGCCTTTACCGGGCATGATAATGTACATGGAAAGTCACGTAACACATTGGCCAAGATCTTCCGAGAAGCAGCACTCATTGTTGGATTGTCACTCCACTCGAGCATTCCTTCAACTCAACTCACAGGTCTTCTGGGACCTTCCGAGCCTGGCTTTCCCAGATATTTGAGTGCAGTGAGTCTCAGAGAGCTCTGTTACAGCAGAATAGAGTCAAGGGAACATAGGATGCCCACATTGTACAGCACCAACATTGTATGTTTAAAGGTCAAGTTTGAATGTTAGTGAATGGGTGAATACATGGTAGGGTGGGTGAGGTAAGTGGGTGGGTGGATAGAGTGCCTGAGGTGGGTAAATGGCTAGCAGATAGGTGAGCGAGGTGGCGGGAAAGTGAGCTGGAAGGGAGGTGAGGTAGTAGATGAATGAGATATTAGATGGGTAGGTGGCAGGTGGCAGGTGGGTGAGGTGACATGTGGCTGAGGTGGTAATTGGGTGAGATAGTAGTTGGGTCAAGTGGATAGGATGACAGATGGGTGAGGTTGTGTTTGGTAAGGTGCGTAGTGGGTGAGATGGCAGGTGGGTGAGGTGGTAAGTGAGTAGGTGACATGTGGGGTGGGTGAGATGGTAAGTGCGTTAATTGGTAAGTGCATGAGGTGGTAGTCAGGTCTGGGGCTTAACAGTGTGGTAATCAGGTCGAGAGAGTAGTCTGGTCGAGTCAGGTGGCTAGTCCGCTTGGATAGAGTTGGGTCAGAATGGATGGTGCTTGGGTGGTTGTGGGGTAGTCCAGTATTCAGGGTTAGCTAGGTGGTCAGGAGATCAGTCAGGTGATAGTGGGTAGTCAAGGGTGGGAGGGAGTGGGCTGGGGCTAGTTGCGGGTGTCAGTTGTCTAGTTACCCAGGAGTTAGACTAGTTCAGTCGGCGGGATGGCTGGTTCGTGATGTAAAGTGAAGCCAACAGCATGGGTTCAATTCCTATACTGGCTGAGGTTATTCCTGAAGGCCTGACTTCTCAACCTTACTTCTTGCCTGAGGTGTGGTGTTCCTCAGGTTAAAATCACCACCAGACAGCTCTCCCCTCTGAGGGGAGCCTATGGTCATCTTATGGTCAGCCTATGTTCATCTGGGACTATGGCAACTTGACCTTTTAGACTATGTCTTCATCGAACATTTTTCAGATAATTATTCAAATAAGTGCACCAAAACTGTCGAAGGTCTCTGAATCCAACTCAGAGTCAAAGACATTCGCGGAGGGTCCCAAGAAGAAGGAGAATTGCCCATCAGAATTTGAAACTTCCCGGACAATTCCCATGTAGATCAGCACATCAGGACTTCTGCGGGATCCTGACACACATCTTCAATCATTTGTCCAGTCTCCAACAATCCAGAAACCAGAATATTTGGGCTAGTATAATAACAAAGTTACCACTGCAGTAATCAAATGTCAATGTATATTTTGTACCGTTTAGCAACTTTCTCACCAGTATGATGTATACCAGAGAATGTAGACATAACGACTCAATTTTAAATCCCTTTCCCTTCTCACTCAAATCTCCACCCCCCCCGCCCCCCCAGTATACCTATCCAAATCATTCACCAAGTCAGATAAGTGAGAAAGAACATAGAAATATACATTGGTAAGTGCTTATGTTACCACAAGCCAGGCTTGCTACACTTATTTTCCACTTTCAAACTTGATGATTACATTATGATCAAAAATTATTACATTGAGAAAATATTCTAAATAATAATTAGGCTTCGGTTCTTTAATTAGACAACATATCCTCAGTAGTTTATGCTTCAGCAACAGACTACAAAGAGGACTTTTTGCAGGCTTTTGCAAATTGAGAAGCAAGCAGCTGTCTTATAAGTTTATTAAAAATATTTATGAACATTTGCCAACATGCAAGGAAACATATTGAAGTGCCATGGCCCCTGAGGCTTTCTCAACTTAATTCATACTTGCACACCGTGTATTATGGATAATCTACAGCTCTTGACATTTGCCAACAACAAAGGATTTTCTAAGTTAGCACTTCTGATAGTTTAATGCAGAAATAACAGGTTATGCTACATTCATACACAATTTGCCTGGTTTGTCTGCAAGGCAAGGATAATGATAGTGTTCTATGTTTTCAATCATTCATCATTGTGGGTCGCTCAGAGAATCCAAAGTCTTGGAAAGATGCACATTCAAGATCCTAGGGCAAGAAAAACAGAGCATTGTCTTGGTGCATCGGTCAGCATTCTTCCTTCAGATTATCGCTCATTCAGTTGCTTTTTGTAGGATCTTGCTGGACAAAAATGGATTTTTTTTGCATTTGCTCATCTAAAAATGTCACTGCACATCAAGAGTAATCCACTTGGCTATATATGCCTCACGTAGCCTAAGTGGTAATCTGTCTCCCAAATCAGGTAGGGAGCAGCAAGGACACGTCACCTTTGTTCCCTTTTGTTTGAAGTTATAAGAACATTAATGGCTGTTCACATAAGTGACAAGTTTATCATTAATGACTATAAATGAACAGATCAGTTCTTTGTGCAAATTTTTGCCTGTCACATTGAATTGATTTGATTTATTATTGTCACACGCATTGGCTGACTGTGAAAAGTATTGTTTCTTACATGCTATACAGAAAAACATACCATTCATAGAGTACATAGGGGAGAAGGAAAGGAGAGAGTGCAGAATATAGTGTTGCAGTTACCGATAGGATGAGAAGAAAGATCAGCTTAATGTGTGATAGGACCATTCAAAAGTCTGATGGCAGCAGGGAAGAAGCTGTTCTTGAGTCGGTTGGTACGTGTCCTCAGACTTTCATATCTTTTTCCCGATGGAAGGAGGTGGAAGAGAGTATGTCTGGGGTGCGTGGGGTCCTTGATTATGCTGGCTGCTTTTCCGAGACAGCGGGAAGTGTAGATGGAGTCAATGGATGGGAGGCATGTTCACACAAATTCTGATGAATTGTCCTTTTTCACTCAACTGCCACTATACAGAATGCTTGTGTTGGGTACCTTAGTAACCATCTTTAGTTCCAAAAATCAGTAAATAATGTTTTACTTGATAAATACAATAACACACAGGACAACATTTTTCTTTACAGAAACATGCAAAATTTGAACCAGAAATGCATTGGGGATGTGTGGTGCACACCATGCCAAAGCTGATAAGGATATGCACATCGGAGATATTTAATTGGAAGTCATTTGCATTCTATAATAAAGCAAATCAGCAAAATGCATTCAGCTGGCTCTATTTGCTTGGTATCAAACATTCACATCAGCAACATACTTTTGTTACCAGCTGTTATTTGGTATGTGATCTACATCAACCAGTGCTAGAAATAAACAGAGACAGAAGTTGGTTCCATATTCACAACAAAGCCACACACAGGTGTTTGTGCTAAAAGTCTCTTTTCACAGTTTTACAGCACAGAAGGAGGTTTTTTCCTTCAGTGAATTATGATCCTGTAGACCGATAATTCTTTGAAAAGATTTGAATTCCCAGTAACCAACTTAAAGGACAAGATTTCAAATTTTAAGACTTTTACTGCAGAAACAAATTAAAATTAACATCCACTAAACATTACTTAGGAGGCAACTAATACTCTAAACTTCAGAAAAGATATCCCTTATTAGGGTTTTAACACACTTAAAAACCAACATTGCATTTATACTTTGCAACACACCGTCTGTAGTATTGGGGTCTTTACAGGCACCAGTCCAAAGTTACTCCCAATTTGGGCTCAGTGCACCTGTGTTACAACAATCAATGACAATCAAAGGTCATGTCCCTCAGTCTTCCGAGAATTCCCAAACAACTTCCAGCAGCAAAGTTCACTCTGGTGATTCCCTATCCCAGATTTATCAAGGCAAATCTTCCAGTGCCCTTAAATTTCTTCAAATTCCTTCTCTTCACCCAGAGTACAGGCTTACAGCAGCATTCTGCCTGGTAGCTAACAGAGGGCAGCCTCTCCCCCAGCTAATTGCAACAGCTGTCATTTCCCTATCTCTCTCTCTCTCGCTCTGGGACACATTCCCTTTCTTTCTCTCTCTGTCCAGTGTTTTTTAATCAGATTAAAAAATCTGAGTCTGGCATTCAACCAATGGCAAAGCACTGGATTTCAATAGCATTTGACATGGGTCACATATTGCCATGATAACTAGGTCACCTCAGCTTTTCACTGGGCAGAGTCCAATAAAACTTCACACCAACCCCCCCTTTCCAGAATATTCTGTGTTTTCCTACATTAATAGAGACGGTGAAAAAATAACCTTCTTGTAAAAGCTTGCATTCATAACAGAATACAGTATTTATGGACAGAAAATTGAGTGATTTTACTGCTGGGGAAGAAAGCACTTTTTCCCATCTTTGACACCAATTCCTGGAGATTCCGTTTAGGTGTGAACTTGAATGGAAGGGGTGTAGAGAGGTGACACTGGTGCGATTCCCAGTATCATATGATGAATTGGAAAAGATACATAACAGATTTAAAAAATTTAAATCAGGAGCACTAAGGCCAAAGTAACACGGTACTGTGGCAAGCCTCTGTGCTTAGATGACTTTCCATAGAAACCTTCCACTCCCACTCCAGGTGCTCACTTCAGTTGAGGAGGAAGAGGTTACCATGGATACTTGTTTGGGGATTCCAAAAGTACTGAATAAGTGAGATTCCAAAAGCAAATTCTTGAAAGGTCAACAATTGTGATTGTAATGATCTCTGAAGCATTTAGGCCAAGTGAATCACTATCCCAAAGCCTGCATGTGGACATGTTGGATAATGGAACTATCATGCGATTTTGGTGGCAGGTCTCCAGAAAGTAATTGTGATCCTTTTCTCATGTGGTGATCCATAGTGACTGCATAATTTAAAGAAGTTTAAATACTAGGCAGATAGCAATTGTGAAAGCAGAGCTATCCTCCACACCCATGGCTGCTGAGTCAATCAAGAAGGTTCCCAATAGCAAAGAAGCACCTCAGCTGGACACATCACCATCTAATTGCTTTTCTTAAGCTGCTACCTCCAGCTGCTACCCCCACCATCAACAAAGGTGTGCCATGCAAGACCATGCAATTGAAAGGGTGTCTATTATGTTGAGAAATGGTACCTCAAAGAGAGTGTAGCAGTTCCCAATTAAGGACATGATTCTGCAGGCCCCTTTGCCACAGGCGCAAATCCTGTTCATGGCTGCTAAAACTTGCGAGAGGGCTATGATGGGATTTGTGGTGGCGACTAAATCAAGTTCACGCCCAGAAAGGGCATGAACCTGATTCCCGTGAATTTGGATGAATTTGAATATCATAATACGGCTTAACGCCATAGCTTCTGGCACCGTTAAATGGTCTTGTCACATCGGTGGAATCACCACTGGTTTTCGAAAATGAAAACAAGTCATGATGACCATGTTGGGGGCACAGAGGTAAGTATAGCCCCCGAGCAGTGAGGGACTTGGCAGGTTTCCTAGCACTGTGCCCTGGCACCCGAGCAGTGTCAATCTCCCTCCATTTAGCTGCTATCTATATTTTCATTGGAGGGTAGCCCTCAGTCCAAGAAAAGGCACATTCTTTTTCTCCTGCAGCAGAACCTCCAACTCTTCAATATCGAAAAGAGAAGTGTCTCCATTGTGTCCTTTGAAACAGAAGGGTAAATGTTCAACTTAATCACAATGAAAACCAGGTTACTGTGGGTGAGGTGTCCAAAGATGTGCGGGTTAGGTGCATTGGCCATGCTAAATTGACCCTTAGTATCCTGGGATGCATAGGTTAGAGGGATTAGCGGGGTAAATATATGGAGTTACAGGGATAGGGTCTAGGTGGGATTGTTGTCAGTGCCAACTTGATGGGCTGAATGGCCTCCTTCTGCATTGTAGGGTTTCTATGATTCTATGATTTCTATGCTATTACTGTCAGGAAATCACTGAATTAACTTTTATTGTCACCACTCGGCACTATGTTCACATTTTGCCAATACAATAACTCACTTTAATGATGAGCTGAAGCCCTTCAAGTTATTTCCTCACCTTAATTTGCATTTCTTAACTAAATATGCCAAACCCTCTCTACACCTACACTGATTGAAAACAGGAGCCAGGCTAACATTGCATGGTTCACCGCCCACTACACACCCTCACTATATGGATCCAAGTGTGCAAACCTAAATTTTCAGTATTTGCAAAATCAGGTTTAATTGATCTTGGAAAGATTTGGAAATTGCTTTTACCAGGTAACATGAACGAGAAGCTTGTTGAATTACTTGAAGGGAAGGGTCTGCAGATGATGGTATATTTTTAAATGAAATAAGGAAGATATAGACATCATTGTTAATAAGGTGGTTGATATGGAATTGAAAAAAAGATCTCATGTATGAGAGTGGCATAAATGTCTCCTGGAACCAACAAAAAGTTGCCTTCCATATCTTCTTTCTCCTCCAGTGATTCCATCAAGAGGTATCTTAGCAAGGCAATCTTAGGTAACAAGAATATATAGCAGGATGGCCTTGGATCAACCCAGGCACTTGCAGCACACCAACACCAATCAGTCTGTTCTCAGTTTTCCCTCGGGTATATGAAAAGATCCATCTTCAGCTCATGGCAGACTTCATAATCCGCCATCGCAGAGGAGAGCCTTCATCTCTCAGAATTCAACACAGGCCTTTCTTTTCAGGGATAAAGTGAACTGGCATAATGAACTGATTAAATAAATCAAAATGGTTCTTATCAAAGTCACAAATGACATCTACGGGATTCCCTCCTCATTCTTGTTGACATAACTGCTGCCTTTTAAATCATTGACCACCTCACTCCCCTCTAACGCCTCTCCACAGTCATCCAGCTGGGTGGGACCAACTCTCACATGGCTCTGTCCTTATCTATCAAATCACAGCCAGAGAATCACTGGTAATGTCCTCTCTTCCTGATTTCCTCACACTATCTTTCATGTCCCCCAAAGATCTATCCTTGGCCCCCCCCTTCTATTTCTTATCTATATGCTGCCATTGCTGACATCATCTGAAGGCGCAGCATTAGTTTCCACAGAATGTTGGCGACACCCAAACTCTACCTCACCACCATCTTCCACGACTCCTACATTGATGTATAATTACCTAAATGTTCATCCAATGTCCAGTACTGAACAAGCAGACATGTCCTCCAATTAAGTAGTGGGAAAACCAAGACCATTATTTTTGGTCCACTCTCTAAACTCCATTCTCTGGCTATACTTCCACCCCACTGGCTGGCAACAGTCTGAAGTTAAGCCAGTCAGTTCACAATTTGTCACACTTGGTGTCCCAAAAAGAGCTTCTAACATCATATTAATACCATTGCCAAAACTGGCCTATTTGCACCACCATAACATCCCCAAACTTCACCTCTGTCTCAGTTCATCTGCTGCTGCAACCCTCATTCATTCCTTCATTACTTCTAGACCTGGCTATTCCAACACACTCCCACATTCTATCCTCCATAAATTTGAGGTGATTGAAAATTCTGCTGCCCAAGTCCCATTTCCCTATCACCTCTGTACTCGCTGACCATCTTTGTCTCCCGGTCAAGCAATTGATTTAAAAATGCTCATCCTTTCATTCGCTGCCCATCAGGAAACAGCAGATGGTTGAAAGTTTACTTTTGCACATTTTGTTGCAAGTGACAAACTTCAGCAAGTTTTGTATGTTAAAATTTGCTGTTTTAACTTACCAACTCCAGCCAGTCAGGGGTACAATGAAAAAAGGGCCGAGCAAACATCTGACTTAGCAGCTACAAAATGCATAGCTTAGTTGTTGATTTATATCTTGGCATTAAGACAAGAATCTATGTTAAATATTTGACTTCTCCAGAATATACAAGAGGTGCAGCTCTTGATTCTCAACATGAAGTTAAAACATGCTAATGACATTTGAATGAACTTCAGCTTAAGGCAGTTCAAGTATTAGCAAGACCTCAGAACTTGTGAAATATCTTTCTGTATTTCAGAACAATGTACAAATGACATTGTTTCAGAAACTGTTTATGTTCAACATTGAACATTAAAGCAGTAAAATCTGTGTTTTTGTACTTTTTGTTTCTTTAGTCAGCAATCTTCTTTCCTTTCCTTGTGGCAACAATTATTTAATGTTAAAGCTGCCATGGTCCCAGATGACCATAGGCTGCTCTCCCCTTTGAGGGGGAGAGCTGACTGGTTGAACCTGAAGATAACCACACCTCAGGCGAGAGGCAAGGTTGAGAAGGCGGGCCAATGATTTTTTATTGTTACACAGCTATCACCCTCTGATACTCCTAAGTGGCCATTATTCACATGTGAGCTTTGACATCAGTCAAATTAGGGAGTTAATCAACAGCCACAATGGTTAGCACTGCTGCCTCACAGCACCAGGGACCTGGGTTCAGTTCCCGGCTTGAGTCACTGTCTGTGTGGAGTCCACACCTTCTCCCCATGTCTGCGTGAGTTTGCTCCGGTTTCCTCCCACAATCCAAAAGATAGTAAGAAGTCTCACAACACCAGGTTAAAGTCCAACAGATTTGTTTAGCATCACGAACTGCTCCTTCATCAGGTGAGCGGGTCCAAAAGATGTGCTGGTTAGGTGCATTGGCCATGCTAAATTCTACCTCAGTGTACCCAAACAGGCGCCGGAGTGTGGCGACTAGGGAATTTTCACAGTACACTCATTGCCGTGTTAATGTAAGCCTACTTGTGACACTAATAAAAAATTAACATAAACTTTAAACCAAGCCTGATTCAGGTCTAATTCAACATCCAAATGAAATTCTAGTGGCAATAGCTGGATTTATAGCCAAGAATGGGAAGGCATCATGATTTTCTCCTTCCCAAATCAAGGTACTGAGACCAGTTGTAGCAGCTCTAACAGCACAGAGCGAACTTCAGATTTCTTGGTCTGTAAGACTGAGCTGAATAAATTCACTGAGCAATAAGTGAGCCTGTAAATCACCATTTATTAGTTTACAAGTCATACTAATTCCAAGGTGCCAAGTACTGCAGGTAGCCACAATAACTAAATCCAGAAAGGTGCGACAGCAGACTGACGTAGCAATTACGCAGGCTCACCTACACAAAGTTGCTTAAATTTTAACACATAAAAACATTAATAATTAATCAATAAAAAGAAAAATAACTTGAGTGTTTTAGCAAAATAGACTCATTATTGTCAATACAGCCTTTTACCTACATTAGGACTTAACATTGCTACGAAAAGTAAACAGGTTAGCAAATCGACATTATGTGGTCTGGTCTCTGGCAACAAATTTCCATAATCTTAGTTTAGATTCATACACAGGCAATAAAACATGCTAAATCTAATTTTAAGTTTAGGAATAGAGAAAGTTCATTTACTTTACCTGTGAACTTAAGACTACTGGAAAAAAGAGTCTTCGCTCATCTTGTCAGCCATACTCTGTCCCTGAGAGCCAAACAGGGATGAACACAAGCAAAGCAATATTCAAATCAGCCAGTGAACGCCTTAGTTAATATTTAAACTCTTCTCCATTAGTTCATTCTGCCCTCATTCCAGTTCAGCAAGAACAAAAATGTACTCCTAGTGTTTTGGAAGTCATTTGACACCACATTTCAGTGAAGTGAATCAGGAAGCAAGATGCAAAATAGTAAAAGACCAAAATGTTGGCAATAGTTAATTGGTTATCATGTAATTTACCAGGGTGAATGTGTGAGGTCCAAGTTTATTTTAATTATGGAAAATGTTCTCGGATTCTGAGTTAACACTGAAACAGTTTGTCTGAAAACACTGTTAGGTTTTGTCATTTATTGAGTGACTGGAGTAATACCATTCTATTCTTTCCTTTGGCCACATGAAGTGGTTCAGTGACTCTGACCCACTTTGGATGCTTTCCAATGCCACCATTGATTTAAAGTTGTCAGAACTAAACCAGACCACACTTGTGCTTTACATGTTGGTACAATCTTTAGTGGTTTTCTGTAATACATTGGAAATAGCAGTTTCAGTGAAAACAACCTCCCATTTTGTCTACCAGACATTCAAGGTCAATCACATTTATGGACAATCAACTTCAATTTTTAAAGTACACATATACTTATCTCATTACTTAATGTACTGATATAATTCGTTTCAAGGTTATGCTACAGCCCTAAATTACTGGGATTCTTAAGCAGCCTCTAGATATCCAGTAACTTTAGCAAACACTCAGCCTAGGCTGAGGGCAAGATCATTCAAAGTTTATTTCTGAATTTCTGATGAAAGGTAACTGATGGGGTATGAAATCTGCAGAAAGAAGAACCACAACTTATGGTTAAAACCTGTGCAAGTTATCCAACCATGATGAGATTATGTGAAAGGCTTAAGCTTGCCTAAAAGAATCCATCATGCTTGATTTTATTTATTAGTGTCACAAGTAGGCTTACATTAACACTGCAATGAAAATCCCCTAGTTGCCACACTGCGGCGCCTGTTCGAGAACACTCAGGGAGAATTTAGCATGGCCAATGCACCGAACAAGCACGTCTTTTGGACTGTGGGAGGAGGCTGGAGCACCCGGAAGAAACTCATGCAGGCACAGGGAGTACATGCAGAGGCTCTGCACAGTGAGTGACCCATGCTGGAAATGTTGGCCTCTGGCGCTGTGAGGCAGTGTGCTAACTCCTGTGCCAGAACGGGGCTGGTGGGAAACAATTTGTTTTGCTCAAGTTTTTGGATTGTGGGTGTCGTGTGAACGAATTTCCCCACATGGGAGCTGAAATGTGTTGTCAGGAAAGAACAAAGAAGTGTTATTAAAAAAAGGCTAAAAACAGACTTTGAAGATTTGAATACCTATCTGTGTCAGTGCCCTGAAACCTGTTAAGCACAACCAATTACTAGCCAACAAATGAAGTAGGCTTCATATCTGGAAAATTGCCAACTAAGTGAACATGAAAGCGAATTCAGCCGGAGAACATCGGAAAGTAGGGATCCAGCCCAACAAAGGACATGTTGTTAAAACTTTACTGTTTAAAGACAGTCACTGATTTTCCGTTGTCAACAGAGAGAGAGGTGATTTGGTCAATCGTTGAAAATATAATCAACTTGTAACTGGCCATCTGGGTGTGACTTTTAGGTATAAGCTCCTTCCAACTCTATGGATTGGATCTAGAGCCCACACTTTCTGTGAACAAGATCACCAGAGGGGGCTCAAAATCCGGTGAAAACCAGAAATCGGAAATCTTGCTGGTGAGATCGTGACCTCCGATTTTCCCTAATCCTCGCCAGTGACGTAATCAGGTTCATGCCCATAGTGGGTGAGACTCCGATTTTAATAGATTTCAATAAATTTAAATATAATTATATACACCTCCCTCGCCAAATTATCGCCCCTCACTAAATTTTCATACCTCACTGACACGGCGTCATGTCAACAAGGTTCTCGACAGGTTTGGCCAGGCATAAACCTGTTGAGGGATCCCTCGGGGGACACAGGGCAGTGCCCTGGAAATGCACTGTGCCAGCTCAGCAGTCCCAACCAGGCAGAGCCAACCAGACAGTGCCATCTTGTGTCAGGGCGCAATGCTGGGGTGGGCCCTAGGGAGAACATCATTGGCAGGGCTCAATTATTTGTGGTGGGGGGGTGATGCCATTCCCACCGCCTCCCCCCGCCCCCCTCAATTAGTGGACTGATTCCAGATGTAGCGGACAGGCAATATTCATCCACCCTCGCTGCGGGACGTCATGGGGATGTAATTTGGTGTTACTCTTGAAAAGCGGGAACCTGGAGCAAGGCATCCGAGGGGGAGCTAAAGGGTAAATGGTCATTCTTAAACTTTTATGTCCTGCTTGAGGGGCATGTCTGTCTCAATGGAGGCAACTGGGGTTCGAGTTGGAAGAAAGGGGATGACCTCGGGAGGGGTGGTGGGGGGGGGGGGGGGGGGGGGGGGGTGGGGGCCTTGCTGGACTGCTTCTATTGACTATTTGAAGTGTTGCAGCTAACCTGATCCATATCAGTTTCAGGCACCTGAATGATAAAGGTGTTGTTTCCTCCCTGTGTCCTATCTCAGCTCTGACCTTCTGGTTCTATGGGAACCATGCACCGAGGACATCTGGATCCTTACATACCCGTCTGTACCTGTTAACCGCTCTCAGTCTGGCATAGTCCTGTCCTCATGCAGAAACCCCCAACTCAGACCAGACCTGTCCTAACTCCCCTCGCACACAGTAAGTGTCACTGACCCAGCACCTCTCTCCCCTCAAATCCTACATGAGCACTGGACTTTGGGGAACCTCATGCGGGCTGCAGCTGCAGTGCCTCTGGGTCTACAACGCACCAGGCAAATCAAGTTTCTACAACGCACCAGGCAAATGGAGCAGAGGCTGCGGAGAAGAAAAGCTCTGCACAATACCCTCTGCCATGCTCAGGCTGGGCTCTAACATGCTCCTTGACAGTGACAGAAGGTTGTCTGACAGGCCAGAAGAGGCACTCAGCATGCCCTGAAGAGGTCACATGCACTCGAATCGTTAGCTCTGTTTTTCTCTCTCCACTGGTGCTGAGTCTTTCCAGCATTTTCTGTTTTGAATTCACCCAGCATCTCAGTGCACCGCCTCATCAGCTTTCTCCTGTATGCCGCCTATTTGAATCTTCTGCATCAAAATTTCTCAGCTGCCAGTGAACTGGCACTCACCATTCCTCCGGTGTGGCTTCAGCCTACTCGTACCTGGTGACTCACCATGTGCAGATCCTGACTCTTCATAGCATCTAAGGCATTTGCAGTACCCATATCTGATCTGTTGGCTGATTGTCAGATCAAGCGTTGGGATCTTCTAATCAATGGTGTGGTGTTGCCCTCTTACCTCCATCTAGGGGTGCTGTAGCTGGGCAGATGTCTAAAAGCTGAAAATCAGAAGGGGAAAGTTGGGGTGAGGAAGTTGAGTCTAAGGTGACCGCATTTGCAATTTTTTCAACATGCTGGATTTCAGAATAAAGCTGAGCTGGGAGGAACATCCTGTCATTCCCAATGTATTCAATTGCTCTGCCTATCTTGGGCTCTGTCACTACTGTCCACATAATGCCCTCCCTAGGGCTCAGTAGATGCAGATATTCTTGTTCCCCAGTGGTTCTGCTCTGCTGCTTTCTATTGTGAGTTACCGTGTCCTGCAAGAGAGATGGATGAATATTCGTGATTGTGTTGCAATGTATTTGGGTGATGCGCTTTCCACAGTTGAATAGTTGGAGGAATTTGGAAGCAATAGGACTTGAGTGTGAAGTTGGCATCATTGGAATATGTGGGATGTGGAGTATCTGGATGTTAAACGAGCATCCTGAGTGCCAAGGGTTTCTGGCTGTTAAGTATCGGGAGATGGTACATTCAGAAGTATGAGAGGCTGATGAAGAGGGAGCATGAGATGTCCATCGAAGATAGATTCATTCAACGACTTTAACCACCTGCCTGCGGTCATTAATATTCCTGTGGTACTGCTGACAGGTCCTCCGTTTAAGACACCAGGAATTGGCCTCCCTAAGCACTAGCCTCCAATCTCTTCTTGGTTCTTGAGAGACTGCTGGCCCCTGTGTAACCTCTACTGTCCAGTTCTATCACATAGATTTCCAGCACTGCATCCATGTCCCTGAAACCATTTATGTGCTCTGGTGTTTCATTTCCTTTATTTACATTAGCAATAATAGCATTCAGCCGCAGCCACCGGTAATTCAGTACAGCTGCCCTTTTAACAGGAACAAACCATCTTTAAGAACAGAAGGCGAGCTGCATCACATGCTCTTGGTATGCACAGCTTGGCTCACTAGCAGCCACCAGTGCCAGACTCACTCAGCATAATCAGGTAAATGATTTGGCAGCACTAAATTTGGGAGTTGCCTACATCCATCTCAATTGATCAAAAATTGCAACCCATGCCCAACAAGAGGTGCAAACCCATTCTTAGCCTGTAGTTTCTTTCTTACTCAACGCTACTATCTTCATGTAGCTATTTCTCTCTCTCTGTCTCTCCTCTTCTGCTTCTTTTCCTTTATCTTTTGTTGTGAAAATGTTTTAATTTCATGATTTACATGTTATAGCAATGTAACTTTCAGTTTTGGGGAAGTTAAGTTGTCAATGTAAGGTTGTTATATATTTGTCCCTTTTGGCTCACAGTGGAGCCCTGCTCTATTGATGTAGGCAGGGAAGTGATGGGATGTGATGCAGAGCGGGAAACAGAGAAGCAGCAAGTATGAGAGAGAACACACCACAATAAAGTTACATTCATTTATCGAGTGTTCCAGAGTGTCATTCTCCAAATACACAACAAAACTGGCGACAAGGATAATGGACATACGTTTGCTAAACTGCTCAGACGAAGAAATTTAACCAAAGTCAGAAAAGGGAAACATTTCATCTGTGCATTGCTGTCTATGGAAAAAATGAGTTGGATGGTGTGGGCATGAAGATAAGATACTCTGAAAACAGATTCTAGAGTTGGCTGTGGCAAATGACAGACTGAACCTCAGACTGTTGCCTTGTGTAAATATTATGGAAGATTTGTCCCAAACTTGGCAACAATCCTGAATTGTTGCGACACGACGGACTTCCTACAAAAACTCGGCACACATGGAGCAGTTGAACCAGGAGCGCTCCTCGTCACAATGGATGTCTCGGCACTCTACACCAGCATCCCCCATGACGATGGCATTGCTGCAACGGCCTCAGTGCTCAGCGCCAACAACTGCCAGTTTCCAGATTCAATTTTACATCTCATCCGCTTCATTCTGGACCACAATATCTTCACCTTCAACAACCAGTTCTTCATCCAGACACACGGAACAGCCATGGGGACCAAATTCGCACCTCAATATGCCAACATCTTCATGCACAGGTTCGAACAAGACTTCTTCACCGCACGGGACCTTCAACCGATGCTATACACTAGATACATCGATGACATTTTCTTCCTTTGGACTCATGGTGAACAATCACTGAAACAACTCTATGATGACATCAACAAGTTCCATCCCACCATCAGGCTCACCATAGACTACTCTCCGGAATCGGTTGCATTCTTGGACACGCGCATCTCCATTAAGGACAGTCACCTCAGCACCTCACTGTACCGCAAGCCCACGGATAACCTCACGATGCTCCACTTCTCCAGCTTCCACCCTAAACACGTTAAAGAAGCCATCCCCTACGGACAAGCCCTCCGTATACACAGGATCTGCTCGGATGAGGAGGATCGCAACAGACACCTCCAGACGCTGAAAGATGCCCTCCTAAGAACAGGATATGGCGCTAGACTCATTGATCAACAGTTCCAACGCGCCACAGCGAAAAACCGCACCGACCTCCTCAGAAGCCAAACACGGGACACAGTGGACAGAGTACCCTTCGTTGTCCAGTACTTCCCCGGAGCGGAGAAGCTACGGCATCTCCTCCGGAGCCTTCAACATGTCATTGATGAAGACGAACATCTCGCCAAGGCCATCCCCACACCCCCACTTCTTGCCTTCAAACAACCGCACAACCTCAAACAGACCATTGTCCGCAGCAAACTACCCAGCCTTCAGGAGAACAGTGACCATGACACCACACAACCCTGCCACAGCAACCTCTGCAAGACGTGCCGGATCATCGACACAGATGCCATCATCTCACGTGAGAACACCATCCACCAGGTACACGGTACATACTCTTGCAACTCGGCCAACGTTGTCTACCTGATACGCTGCAAGAAAGGATGTCCCGAGGCATGGTACATTGGGGAAACTATGCAGACGCTGCGACAACGGATGAATGAACACCGCTCGACAATCACCAGGCAAGACTGTTCTCTTCCTGTTGGGGAGCACTTCAGCGGTCACGGGCATTTGGCCTCTGATATTCGGGTAAGCATTCTCCAAGGCGGCCTTCGCGACACACGACAGCGCAGAGTCGCTGAGCAGAAACTGATAGCCAAGTTCCGCACACACGAGGACGGCCTCAACCGGGATATTGGGTTCATGTCACACTATTTGTAACTCCCACAGTTGCGTGGACCTGCAGAGTTTCACTGGCTGTCTTGTCTGGAGACAATACACATCTTTTTAGCCTGTCTTGATGCTCTCTCCACTCACATTGTTTTGTTTCTTAAAGACTTGATTAGTTGTAAGTATTCGCATTCCAACCATTATTCATGTAAATTGAGTCTGTGTCTTTATAAGCTCTGTTTGTGAACAGAATTCCCACTCACCTGAAGAAGGGGCTTAGAGCTCCGAAAGCTTGTGTGGCTTTTGCTACCAAATAAACCTGTTGGACTTTAACCTGGTGTTGTTAAACTTCTTACTGTGTTTACCCCAGTCCAACGCCGGCATCTCCACATCATAGCAATCCTGAAGCCATTACATAACCTCTTGTGCCAGAACAAGATGTGGGAGTGGTCGGATCAATGCAATAATGCCTTCATGCAGGCCAAAGAAGCATTGCTCAAGTTTGAAGCTCACATGCACATTGATCCTACTTTACCCTTACGTCTAACTTGTGATGCATCTCCTCATGGTGTAGGAGTGATGGTCTCTGATGCGCGTTATCACACACGAGGCTTGAGATGCTCAGGAAATAAAGGCTTTTATTTACTGTTACAACGAAGCTACCCTGTATAGTACACGATCCCAGACTGAGGGGTCCCAGACAGAGCAGTGACCTTTATACCTCTCCCAGGAGGCGGAGCCTGACTGGGATGTACCATAATAACTATAATACAGGTGTAACAGCCCAACCCTAACCCCAACAGCAACAAGTAGAACAACCCATCCCTAACCCCAACAGCAACATATATACATACTTGTAGTACTGGCCAGACCCTGGCTCAGTACTATCTAGTGGGAACCAATGATGGTTCACCACATTCACCCCTCCTTTGAAGACAAAGGCCGGCGGGGTACAAAAAAACCCCAGAATAATTTGTCATCAGTCTATAAGTTCAGACGGTCAGGGGGACCGCACCGTCATTGTGACCTCCTCAACACCGGTGATGACACCGGAGTAGGCACTCGCGGTGGCGTTCTCCCCAAGGCAATGTCCAACGGTTCCTCCACAGTCTCACGGGCCGGTTGACCCCGAGGTGATGATAATCCGTTGAGTTCCGACACGCCCTGAAGTGGCGACCATCCCCTGGACTCAGGCAAGCTGTACACGGGAGTAAAAGGGTTAAGTAATGGTCCCGATGCTGCCCGCGCCATGTCAGGAGGGGAAACAATAGTTGGGGGGTTTCTAACAGGGGGTATGGGAGTGACAGGGGTTTCTACGTCCCCTGCTGGCACCAGGTCTCGGATCGAGACCGTGTCCTCTCGCCCGTCAGGGTATGCCACATAGGCATACTGAGGGTTGGCGTGGAGGAGATGGACCTGTTCGACCAACGGGTCGGACTTGCGGGCCCTTACATGTCGCCGCAGGAGGACAGGTCCTGAGTACGTCAACCAAGACGGTAATGAGGTCCCAGAGGAAGACTTCCGAAGGAATGAAAACAGCCTCTCATGGGGAGTAGCGTTGGTTGCCGTACACAAGAGTGAGCGTATGGAATGGAGCGCATCAGGGAGCACCTCTTGCCAACGGGAGACTGGAAGGCTTTTTGACTTCAACGTCAGTAAGACAGCCTTCCAGACTGTAGCATTCTCACGTTCCACCTGTCCGTTACCCCTAGGGTTGTAGCTCGTGGTTCTACTAGAGGCAATCCCGTATGAGAGCAGGTATTGCCTCAAGTCATCGCTCATGAACGACGAGCCCCTATCGCTGTGAATGTAGCAGGGATACCCGAACAGGGTGAAAAGATCACAGAATGCCTTGATAACCGTGGCAGCGGATGTATCAGAGCAGGGAATAACAAAAGGGAATCTCGAGTACTCATCAATGATGTTGAGGAAGTACACATTCCGATCTGTTGAGGGAAGGGGGCCCTTAAAGTCGACACTCAGTCTTTCGAAGGGACGGGTGGCCTTGACTAGTTGTGCCCGGTCAGGTCGGTAAAAGTGCGGTTTGCATTCCGCGCATACCCGACAGCTTCTCGTTATGGACCTGACATCCTCCACCGAGTAGGGCAGATTGCGGGCTTTTACAAAGTGGTAGAGCCGAGTGACCCCAGGATGGCATAGGTCATTATGGAGAGCCTGCAAACGGTCCTCCTGTATACTGGCGCATGTTCCACGCGACAGGGCATCCGAGGGCTCATTGAGTTTCCCTGGACGATACATGATGTCGTAATTATAGGTGGAGAGTTCGATTCTCCACCTCAAGATCTTGTCGTTCTTGATCTTGCCCCGCAGCGTGTTATTGAACATGTACGCCACGGACCGCTGGTCCGTGATCAGGGTGAACCGTTTTCCCGCCAAGTAATGGCGCCAATGCCTGACGGCCTCCACAATGGCGTGGGCCTCCTTTTCCACCGCTGAATGTCGAATTTCGGGGCCTTGGAGGGTGCGGGAAAAAAAGGCGACGGGCCTGCCGCCTGGTTAAGTGTGGCGGCCAGGGCGAAATCAGATGCATCGCTCTCCACCTGAAAGGGGATGGACTCATCAACAGCATGCATCGTGGCTTTTGCGATGTCGGCTTTTAATTTATCAAAGGCCAATCGAGCCTCTGGTGTTAGGGGAAAAGAGGTGGACTTGATGAGCGGACGGGCTTTGTCCGCGTAATTGGGAACCCACTGTGCATAGTAAGAGAAGAAGCCTAAGCATCTTCTCAGTGCTTTTGCACTAGTGGGCAGGGGAAGTTCAAAGAGGGGACGCATACGGTCTGGATCAGGGCCAATGACCCCGTTTTCCACCACGTATCCGAGGATGGCTAAACGGCGCGTACGAAATACACACTTCTCCCTGTTGTAGGTCAGATTCAGGCGAGATGCAATGCGTAGGAACTTAAGGAGATTTGTATCGTGGTCCTGCTGGTCTTGGCCGCAGATGGTGACGTTATCCAGGTACGGGAAGGTAGCCCGCAGCCCGTTCTGGTCCACCATTCGGTCCATAGCACGCTGGAAGACCAAGACCCCATTGGTGACACCAAAAGGAACCCTGAGAAAGTGATACAAGCGACCATCCGCCTCAAAAGCCGTGTATTGTCGGTCCTCTGGGCGAATGGGGAGTTGGTGGTAGGCAGACTTGAGGTCTATGGTGGAGAACACCCGGTACTGCACAATCTGGTTGACCATGTCAGATATGCGCGGGAGGGGATACGCATCCAGCTGCGTGTATCTATTAATGGTCTGACTATAGTCAATGACCATCCGGGGTTTGTTCCCACTCTTGACCACCACGACCTGCACTCTCCATGGACTAGCGCTAGATTGTATGATCCTTTCCTTGAGGAGCCGCTGAACTTCAGATCGAATGAAGATCCGATCCTCAGCGCTGTAATGCCTACTCTTAGTCGTGATGGGCTTGCAGCCTGGCACAAGATTCTGGAACAGGGAGGGTGTGGTAATCTTCAGCGTCGAGAAGCTGCAGGTGGGGCGCGTTGGGCAATTTGGAAGCTGCTGTTCTCCCACTGAAAGCGGAGGGAGTGGCCCACCGTACTGCAGGGTTACACTCTTCAAGTGGACCATGAAATTTAGTCCGAGGAGTATTGGCGCGCAAAGGTGCGGCAACACCAGGAGCTTGAAGCGCTCGTAAACCGTGCCTTGCACCGTTAAATTTATCACGCAACTCCCTAGCATGGTGACAGACCGGGACCTTGATGCCATAGAAATTGTCTGTTTGACAGGTTGAATCTGGAGGCCACACCGCTTCACAGCGTCTGGTTGAATAAAGCTCTCAGTGCTCCTGCTGTCAAACAGACAATAAATCAAGTGGTTGTTTACCTGAATGTCCATCATAGACTTGTCGAGTCTGTGAGGCTTGGCCTGGTCCAGGATGATCGATGCCACCGTTGGTTCGTGAGCGCCACTGCAGGCAGCTGAGATAGACGAAGATGACCCCTGCTGGTCGTTCGCGGTCGGTGCTGACCAACATGGCCGCTCCCATAGGTCGCACGTGGGTGATGGCGCCAAAATCAGCGACCCCTGGTGGTCACGCATCTCCGACTCCGTCGACTGTAATGGCGTCGTCCTGGCCTCGCACGTGGACGAAACCCTCAACGATGCCGACGACGAAGAACCGGGCTCCGGGGAGTTGCAGGCCGCACTGCTGTTCCTGGAAGTAAGTTTAGATCGGCATACTTTCGAATAGTGCCCCTTCTTACCGCAGGCAGAGCACAACACAGCTTTAGCGGGACACCGTTGCCGAGTATGCTTCGCTCCCCCACAGAAGTAACACCGCGGGCCGCCCAGAGCTGCTGCCGTCATCAGGCCCGAGTGTGGGCACGCCATCACGCAGCTTTTCGAACCCGAGGGACGAGGAGGGATCAGCGACTGTTCCTGCCACGTTGTCTCCACGTGGTCTTCAGGATACAATACTAGGCTTTTGGAGGCCGTCTCCAACGTATCCGCTAGTTCTATCGACTTAGTGAGGTCAAGATTACCTTGCTCCAGCAGTCTGAGTCGGATATAAGATGATCCGATTCCCGCCACAAACGCATCTCGAGCGAGGTCGTTCATATTCTGGTCTGCCGACACTGCTTTGCAGTTACAGCCCCTGGCTAGCTGTAGGAGCTCGTTCGCGTATTCTTCTGTCGTTTCGCCGGGCTGCCGACGTCGAGTGGCTAAGAGGTATCGAGCATGCATTTCGTTTGGCGGTTTAATGTAACGCTTCTTAAGAAGCTCGAGGGCCCTTGTGTAGTCGGTGGCCGCACGGATCGCGAGGTATACGGTGTCGCTTACCCTCGCGTGGAGGACCCGGAGTCTGTCATCGTCTGTGGTGACCGCTGCGGAGGCTGCCAGGTAGTCCTCAAAACATTTCAACCAGTGGTCGAAGGTGTTAGAGGCGCCCGCCGCACGTGGATCCAGTGTAAGACGTTCAGGTTTTAACATCTGCTCCATACTCTCTGTATCGTTTTCTTTTTTTTTTAACGACGAGAGTTTAACTAACAGTAAATAAAATTGATGCGCGTTATCACACACGAGGCTTGAGATGCTCAGGAAATAAAGGCTTTTATTTACTGTTACAACGAAGCTACCCTGTATAGTACACGATCCCAGACTGAGGGGTCCCAGACAGAGCAGTGACCTTTATACCTCTCCCAGGAGGCGGAGCCCGACTGGGATGTACCATAATAACTATAATACAGGTGTAACAGCCCAACCCTAACCCCAACAGCAACAAGCAGAACAACCCATCCCTAACCCCAACAGCAACATATATACATACTTGTAGTACTGGCCAGACCCTGGCTCAGTACTATCTAGTGGGAACCAACGATGGTTCACCACAGTCTCCCACATCATTTATCAGGTGAAGAAAGTCTCATTATGTTTGCTTCTCAAACCTTAAGCAAAGTGAGAGCAACTGCCCAGATTGAACGGAAGGCATTGGGGATCATCTTCGGCATCAAGAAATTCCATCAGTTCCTGAATGGGAGAGAGTTTACATTGCTGACAGACCATTGCCACTCATTACCATTTTTGGTCCACACACAGGGAATACCGTCACTCGTTGTAAGTAGGATGCAAAGATGGGCATTGCACCTGTCTGCGCATACCTACACCATTAAATACCGCCAGCCTAGTCTACATTGCCATGCAGGTGGACTTTCAAGATTGTCACTACCTGTCAGTTATTCAAACTGCTCAAAGGGGAATATTTTCCACTTTAAACAAGTAGACAACACACCAGTCACATCTACGCAAGTGAGGAAATGGAATGACCCTGCGCTCTCAGAAATGATGGACACGGTTTTACAAGGAAAGACTTCAGGACTAACACCTAGCCTGAAACCTTAACACTCCAGGAGAATGGAGCTGTTAGTTCAGTTAGGGTGTCTTCTATGGGGGCTCAGAGTGATTATTCCACCACCATTGAGGAAACAGGTGTTAATGCAGCTCCAGGAAGGTCACTGCAGAGTTGTACGGAAATAGCAATAAATTTTTTATCGTGGCCCGGATTTGATGTTGAGATTGAAGTAAAAGCTAGAACATTTTCTTCCTGTGCAAAGATAAGAAATCTGTTACTTTTAGCACCCCTTCATCCATTGGAATGGCCTGAAGAGACTTGGCACTGAATGCATGCAAATTTTGCAGGATCTTTTAAGGGACACATGTTCTTAGTAACTGCTGACGCTCGCACCAAGTGGCCAGAGGTTGCTGTGATGACATCTACCTCTGAGAAGACCATCAAGAGGCTGGGAGAAGTGTTTAGCTGCATTGGGTTTCCATAACAGCTGGTAAGTGGCAAAGGACCTCAATTTGTGTCTCAGGAATTTGAGAACTTCTGACAAGAAAACAGCATTCAACACATTACATCTGCACCATGTCACCCTGTCACTAATGGATTGGCAGAATGCTTTGCCCAAACCATGAAAAATGCTTTAGAAAGAACCAAAGAACAAGGTTCGCTTGACCATTGCCTCAACAAATACTCACTGGCCTATCAGAACACCACACATGCCACAACCAAGGTCTCTCCTATATTACTCATGATTAAAAGGCAGCTGCATTTGACCTTCTGAAACCTCCAGAAACCAAGGAGATAGTGCGACAACAAGTGGAGTGGTGTGAAATCAAGGCAAAGCACAGAGTTTTCCAGCAGGTCAAGGAGTCTTGGCTTGGAATTACCCCTCAGGGGAGAAATGAGTTCCTGCCACAGTCCTCGTACAAACTGGACCTGTCTTTTACTCTGTCCAGACCTCAGATGAGATTATCTAGAGGAGGCATGTGGACCAGTTACTGGCTGGAAAAACAGATCCACTAAAATCAGAGCCTGTGGAGGATTCAGATTCAGCCTTACCAAGTCACAACTTTCCTGTGACCCCTAAAACACCTCACCCTCAGTTCAGGTTGTTCAGTTCCCACGTTAATGCTGGATAAATCAATTACCATTGAGGTGAGTATGAAGATGAAAACACCAGACGTTCGCCGTCAAATGTTCTGAGAGTGATGATCTCCAAACTACCTGAATTTATAATAGTGACTAACCCACTGATTATTGTTCATGTTGAACTTGTTTTGGAATTTTCAAATTAAGGAGGGAGGAAATGTTATATATTTCTCCCTTTTGACTCACCGTGGAGCTCTACTGTGGTGATTTATGTGATGTAGAGCAGGAAACAGAGAAGCAGCAGGTCTGAGAGGGAACACAACATAATAAAGTCACGTTGGTTTATCAAGTGTTCCTGAGTGTCATTCGCCAAACACACAACAAAGGTGATAGAAACTTCGGGATTCAGAAATTGCCAGATTACCAAAGGTATTTACATATCAAAAGTCTTTCCATGTGTACTGACAAGGTCTGAGTAAAAAGTATGAAAACAGTAAATAATAGGTGGCCCCTTTCTGAGTGTTGGTAGAGATGAGGAGCAGAATTCTCCGGCTGCGCTGGTCTAAAAGCCTGAAAGTCCCACCCGATTGTCAATGGGCCTTTACGTTGTCCATAACCCGCCTGCTACAATTGCAGTGGTGGGCGGGCTGGGAGAATTCAGGCCGAGATGTCTACAGTTGTGTTTATAAGGGTTTAAATTGTTCCTGTGGGTCCAAGCTAAGAAAGGTTGAATCTTAAAGGGAAAATCTTAAAGTATCCATATATTTTTCAGCTCAGAGGACAAGTTTGAGAATGGAAGTTAATTTGTTGAAATCTCAACCCTGGGCATCCCAGGTGCTATGATGTGGAGATGCCGGCGTTGGACTGGGGTAAACACAGTAAGAGTTTTAACAACACCAGGTTAAAGTCCAACAGGTTTATTTGGTAGCAAATACCATTAGCTTCCGGAGCGCTGCTCCTTCGTCAGATGGAGTGGAAATCTGCTCTCAAACAGGGTGCAGAGACACAAAATCAAGTTACAGAATACTGATTAGAATGCAAATCTCTACAGCCAACCAGTTCTTAAAGATACAGGCAATGTGGGTGGAGGAGGGAGCATTAAGCACAGGTTAAAGAGATGTGTATTGTCTCCAGACAGGACAGCCAGCAAGTCCAGGAGGCAAGCTGTGGGGGTTACTGATAGTGTGACATAAAGCCAACATCTCGGTTTAGGCCATCCTCATGTGTGCGGAACTTGGCTATCAGTTTCTGCTCAGCGACTTTGCGCTGTCGTGTGTCGTGAAGGCCGCCTTGGAGAACGCTTACCCGAAGATCAGAAGCTGAATGCCCGTGACTGCTGAAGTGCTCCCCCACAGGAAGAGAACAGTCTTGCTTGGTTGGCTGTAGAGATTTGCATTCTAATCAGTATTCTGTAACTTGATTTTGTGTCTCTGTGCCCTGTTTGAGAGCAGATTTCCACTCCATCTGACGAAGGAGCAGCGCTCCGAAAGCTAATGGTATTTGCTACCAAATAAACGTGTTGGACTTTAACCTGGTGTTGTTAAAACTCTTACTGTGTTCATCCCAGGTGTGCCATGCTATTGTGGGAATAGATTGCAAGGAGACAGTCTTTTGTTTTGGGTTTATCTGTGTTTTTTCTCACTAAAACAGATAGCTTGCAAGACTGTGAGAAGATAATTGTGAATATGCCGGCAGCCAGGACAAGGAGCAGCGAGGCCATTAGGAACCAGGGCTATTCTTGAGTTGGAATTGACTGTAACACTACATTCTGCACCCTCTACTTTCCTTCTTTATGAATGGTATGCTTTGTCTGTATAGCACGCAAGAAACAATATTTTTCACAGTATACTAATACATGTGACAATACTAATCAAATCAAATCAAAGATCCTGGAAAGTACAGGAAACTCTTGAGTGGAATTAAAACAGAAAGGAAAGTAGTCAGTAAAGATTTTTGAGTTTAAAGAGTAAGGGTTTACAAAATACAATGTTAAATTAATAGACTTGTTTTTATTTAATTCTTGTTTCATAAGAGACTTTGTTTAAAATTTCAAATCTTGTGGTGCAGTTCTATCAGCTAATAACTGGGAGTTCAAATTTCTTTTATGGTTAGTCGTCTCCCTTGAGATCATAACACTTTTTCTACCATTTCTTTAGCTCTTCTTTCTTTCTCTCCTTTGGGTGTGAAATGATGACATGGAATAGTGCTGTATTAGCCACAGCACATAGCTTCATGGCTAGGAATCAGAATGTCTGTAACAATCAAACTACTTGTCTAGTTTTTCACTGATCGATGCTCTGATTTCAAGAACGCAAAGCAATTATACCTTGCAGCCTTGGAGAGAGACATAACGGCACTCTAACATCAAAATAAAACATTGTACTTGACATGCTTTATGGCCTTATAAAATAGCGTATCCTGTAATTTAAAGTGAAAAATAACAAGGTGATCCATCGTGCATTTATAAAAATTGTAAAAAAAAATTTTTGTCACCCATCTGGCATCATGGCTCCTGTGTCACATCTCAGATGTCACCTACAACATGCAAATTATGCACCAAGTATGCATCACATTTGGTCAATTTCTTATTCATGAAATAGATCAGAATTCAACAGATGTGAATTTAAATGAGGAAAGTAGGCAGTTAAACCTCCAATCAGGAATCTTTACACAAAGATGTTACAGATACAGGTACTGAATGATAAACTAGTAATTCAAGTCAGAACTTGTGGGGTCAGGGGACAAGTAGAAGAATGGATAACAACTGGTTACAAAACAGAAAGCAGGGAATAAAGGATTAAAGGCAGTTACTGAGACTGGTGGAATATAGGAATTTGTGTTTCACAGAGACCAATGTTGCAACCATTGCTGTTTATCACACACATGAGTGATTTGGGCTTGGGAATCAAAAGTCCATGATTAAAATTGACACCAAATCATGGGTTCAGTTATTATTGAGGAAAACTATGACAAAATACATGAAGACATTAACAACTTTCAAAATGGATGCCTAAATTGGAAATTTAGTCATGGTGGCACAGTGGTTAGCACTGCTGCCTCAGTGCCAGGGAGGTGGGTTCAATTCCGGCCTCAGGTGACTGTATGGAGTTTGCACATTCTCCCCGTGTCTGCCTGGTTTTCCTCCAGGTGCTCCGGTTTCCTCCCACAGTCCAAAGATGTGCAGGTTAGGAGGATTGGCCATTCTAAATTGCCCCTTAGTGTCCCAAGATGTGTAGGTTAGGGGGATTAGTGGGGTAAATACTTAGGGTAATGGGGAACAGGTCTTGGTGGGATTTCCCCTTAGTGTCAGGGGGATTACATGGGCTTACGAGGATAGGGCAGTCAAGCCTGGGGGTGGGGAAGGGAGTTGGGTGTGGCCATGGTGGGAGGGGGTGGGGTGTGGGAGGAGGATGATCGGTAGTCAGACATGGCAGCCGGGTAGAGGTCAGCAGTCGGTCTGGCTGTGGGACTGGGTAGGGGATTGGCAGTCAGGCCATGGTGTGGTGGGAGGTCGGGAGTCAGACCTTGGGGAAGGAGGGTGATGGTCAGGTGCCGGCCTGGAGAGGGGAGGAGATTAGTTTCCATGGGATAAGGGAATAATCCCATGGGAAAGGTAGCCGGGGTTGAGGGATTATAGTCATGGGGGAATCCTGTGGGAGAAAGAGGTAGTCGGGGGAAGTGGGCGGAAATCCTGTGGGGGTGTGGGTAGTCGGGGTGGGGAGAATCAAAGTGGGGGGTGTCGTGAGTCCTGTTGGGGGGGACATGAGGGGGAGAGTCCAGAGAGAGGTGGGGAGTCTCGATGGAGGAATGTGGGGAGGGGGAGACTCCAGGGAGGGGTATGGGACTCCTTGGGGGGGGTGGGGGGGGGCGTTGTTATAGATCTACAAGAATTATCCAGAAGCTAGAAGTGGTTTTAGTTCCTCTAGCTTTTTCTAAGTAACTATTCATGTAAGACAGCCAGAGGTTTATGATTTAAATCACATTTTGCCCAGTTCCCAGTGTAGGGCAATTGCACTTCCTGGGAATTGCCATGCAATTCTTACCTGGGAATGTCTGGAATGTGGGAAGGGAATGTTCCCTATTGCATCTTTGCAATATCCTTGAGTTACACTGCCCTGTAGTTCAGAAGTAATGGCCCTAGAATGCAGTCCATAGTTCTGGTCTCTGCGTTATATATGGGATACAGAAGCAATTGAAAAAATGCAATGAAGATTTACAAGGATGGCAATTAAGGGCCCTTTTTACCATTTTAATTCTAAGTGCTGGGCGGATTGGAAACTGGGAGTGTTTCAGATCCGACTTTTAGACCCGTTCTCAGGTGCCCCCATACGCACTCTGCCTGAAAAAATATCAGCGAGTCAGAATTGCGCTGCACAAGCCTGTGGGTGGGGTTTAACACGCCCAAAACCCTACAGCTCCGATTGGTGCCTCCAACTGCGCATGCGCTGAAAAAAATGATAGCAAGCTACTCCCCTGCCACATCCCTCCCAGGTCGGATAATGCCTCCCCCTGGCCCCCACAGACATTGCCCAACCCCCACAACATTACTGACCCCCTCTTTCTCCCCACCAATCTCAGGCAGATTGACCCACCCTCCCCCTCCCCTCCTCCCCCCCCCCCCACTGATCTCAGACAGAGTGGCTGCGGACCCCCCCCCCACCAATCTCAAGCAGACTGGCACCAGACCCACCTCCTCCCTCCCCTACTGATCTCAAGCAGAGAGTTATCAGTCACTCGGCTCTTACCTCCTCACTAACTGGAGTGCCCGAATTGGATTTATATGGAGCATGTCTGTTTCGCGCCAATTCTGGATGGGTGAACACGGGGGTAAAGGGGGAAGTGCCGGTAAAGTTGGGCGTGCAGCCAATTAAGTCAATTTTAAATGCATACAAATTTTAATACATGCCCAACTTTACCAAGTTTTCGCACCCAAAATCAGGCGCAACACAATGATAAAATTGGGCCTTAAGAGTGTACAACTGGCAGGCAAAATTCATCGGCTTAGGATTTTTCTCTTGAAGATTGAAAGATGACTTGACAGAATTCTTTAAGATTATGAAAGGGTTCAAAAGGATTGATGCAGAGAGGAGCTTTCTACTTGTGGGGGTGGGGGGACTCCAAAACCAGGACTAATATATACAAAAGTTGATACTAATAACTTCAGTAAGGAACTCAGGAGACACTTCTTTTCCCAGAGCGTGACTGGATTGTGGAACTTGCTACCATATGGAGTGGTTGAGGTGAAAAGCGCTGATGCATCAAAAGGCAATTTAGACCAGTACAGGCGGAAGAGAACATACATTGATATGGTGAGATGAAGTAAGGTGGGAGAATGCCAGCATAGACCTGTTGCACCCAATAGCCTATTTCCGTGCTAAAAAAAACTTTTGTTACTTTGACGCACAGCTCATTATATGATTGTGATGACACGCATGCATCAGGCAGTTCCAGAACATGTGAGTTTTTTTGTTGGATGAAAGTATGGAAAAAAGAGCGAAGAAGCAATTTCTGGTAAGATTGGGATAAAAAGGGCAATGTGCTACCTTGTGAGCATGGATGGTAAGCAATTCCAAAACGTTGTAGGAGAAAGATCAGTGAATGTTGTGAATATAATTGCCGCAACGTATTCATAGAAAGTGCTTGAACCCTGAACACAGTTTGTAGCTTTATTTTGCTGAATCTTACCCGCACCTAAACATTGGAGCTCACCATGTGTCAAGACTTGTAGTTATTTCCTGCGTGCTGCACAACATTGCCAGAATGAGGGGCAGCTCTTGCTACTAGCAATGTGATCAGCTGAGGAGCAGGAGGAGGAGGAGGAGGAAGTGGAGTATGAGTCGGAAGCAAGGAGACAACCTGGACAACTCTTTTCTGCCAGGGCCATCCATGAAGAAATAATTCAAATGCAATACCAGTAAGCACATCTTACATTCCCCCTGCCCACTGGCCATCACAGCATCCATTTGGCCACAATGCTAAAATAGAAACCATCACAAAATAAACAATCCAACCTATTTTATAAGTGAAGTCATGCTATATTGGGTACAAACAGAAACGAAATATCCTTGTGCATTCTCCTCATGCCTGTCTTCCATGTGCCTTTGCCTGCACTATTGCTCCTATGCAGTATTACCCCAGTGGCTGCAGCATGGCTAATGGAAGGCTGCTGGTTTTCAGTGGACACAGTAAGAAGTTTAACAACACCAGGTTAAAGTCCAACCTGGTGTTGTTAAACTTCTTACTGTGTTTACCCCAGTCCAACGCCGGCATCTCCACATCACGTTTTCAGTGGAACAGACTGCGGATGGCCTTGGAGGACAGGCTTGAACAGAGCTTTGTCTCGGAGGCCCAGCTGCAAATGGAACCATCTCAGTGAGGGCAGCAGCAGTCTAGGGTGGGTGAGTGGCCAATGCCATTTCCCAGAGGTGGTGCTTCAGCAACCCTCGTTATTTGTTCTATAGCTGTGACACCCTGAAAGCTGGAAATTCCTTTCACAGAAGCCCTTTCACAGAATCCCTACAGTGCAGAAGGAGGCCATTCAGCCCATTGAGCCTGCACAGACAACAATCCCACCGAGGCCCTATCCCTGTAACCCCAGGTATTTACCCTGCTAATCCTCCTGACACTAAAGGTCAATTTAGCACGGTCAATCAACCTAACCTGCACACCTTTGGACTGTGGGTGGAAACCGGAACACCTTGAGGAAACACATGCTTTTTTTCAAAGGGGACAGCAGCCTAAGATCATTTGAAACACTGGAACCTACTGTTATGATGGTAGAAGTCCGAGCTGGCATGGCGTCAAACTGACGTTTCATGACACCAGCCTAAGACCAGAATGTTACGGCCATTCACACTGGCAGATTTTCCCATCCCGTTGCAGGGGAACGGTGATTTGGCTGGGCGCCAAATTCTCCGACTTGGCTGCAGCGGGAGTGTGGCATGAACGGTCGGTAAGATCGTGCCCTAAGTTTCCAGTGAAGCACTCAGACATTGGGTAGTTAATATTTGTATTGCAGTGAAAGTTGTGACATCGGCCATCAGGCGCTGCATTCTGCTTAGATGCATAAATGTGCTGATGAAATTGGTTACCAGTTACAAGGTGGAAAGCATGGGCCCCAAGCTATGCTAGTGCTTGAATCCTCTGTGCTCCTTAACATTAACTGCAGACTTTCTGGCAGGCTTCCCAATGCATTTTGTTGTGCATATCTATCAGCATTCCTCTGTAGGCTGACCCTTCAAAGTCCTCATCTGAGTCCTCTCAGCCGAACCCGTGTACTATGTCACCATCCAGCCACATGTGCTATCCCTGTCCCCTGCCCTGGCTGCAATGCACTCACACACGAGACCTCACCACATGCAGATCCCACCTCTAAACTCCTCTCTAAGATATATGCAGAGTCAGTATCAGAATTGGTTCCTGCAGTTGTGAAATTATTAACAGAGCTATATTTTCATCATCACTGTCTTCTTGGTGCTCCCCCACTGTATGATCAGATTGCATCTCTTGGGTATCTGAAAGGAAAAAGGTACAAAGTAAGGTTATGGCACAGGATGTGGAAGAAAGTAAGAGACACATGCTTATACCATATGCAGCCTGTAAATCAGAAGAAATTGAAGAGGGAATGAGGAATGTGAGAAAGGATGAAGTGGAAATGGGAGGTGAAAATTAGGCATGAGGATTCCATCATGTGACATGTGGGTGTGAGGTTTGCAGTAGTGCTAACTGTGCGAAGGTGTTGTGTTGTGAAGCATATAAATGTTAGGTCTGAGCTGTGATTGATAGAGATTATTGGTAGGTGAGTTGAGGATTAGCTGAGGCTAGTGGTGCAGTTGGTAGAATATGCCATTTGAAGATGTATTCACTGACCTTGACCACTCATGTGAGGTCATTGAACTTCTTGTGGTATTGCAACCATGTCCTAGGAACTTGAACCTTAGCATTGACCTCAGCGGCTATCTGCTCCCACTGCCTTTCGATAATGTGTCTGGTGCATCTTCTCTCCTAGATTTTCTCTGTTCTTTTTCACCTCCTCCACCAAGGAGTCCAGTACAATATCTGATAATCATGGAATTTGCTCAGTTCCATGTTACATCATTCCTTTCCCAGGACAGATTTACTTCCTACATGACTTCCAGGACCTGCTCCAGCTAAAATGCACCTCCCCTTTAAGAAGTGCAGACTAGCTTTAAGTGGTTCTAGGAAGTTACGATTTTGGCTCTGGACTGGCTGCACAGAAAAATCGCGATAATGAAACGGCTACATGAAGTTGGCAAGCTGCCAACGTTTCAATCACCAGGCTCAGGTTAATTGAGCATCACAATCCATGCACCCATTTTAAGGGCTACCCAATTTAGCCTCCCATGATCAAAGGTGGTTTGAATGACTTTTTATATTGGGATTTTCTGCCCCCACCCCCTGGCTGGCCCATGGCATTCCTCATGGTGGTCCCATCACGGCAGGGCCAGAAAATCCCCACCTTAGCCTCTATGTATCTTGTGAATTACAGCTGAATACAGAATTGTTCACCAAGGCCAAAGAAAGTGAGGACTCAGTAACACAGCATTACAGGAGGCAATCTGACAGTCAATTAATGTAATTGTTTAAAGAATGAAGATAAAGGAGTGAGACCTTTTTTTATCCATTTGCAGGATGTGTGCATTGCTGGCAGTGCTGGCATTTATAGCCCATCCATGGATATCCTTTAGAAGGTGGTGATGAGTTCCCTTTTTGAACTGCTACAGCCCATGTAATGTAGGAAGAGCTACAATGCAGTTAAATAGGGAATTCCATAATTTTGATCCAGCAATGATAAGCCAACAGCGATATTCTCTGTTTCTAAATCAGGATGCTATGTGACTTGAAGGGAACTTAAAGGAAAGTATTGTCCCTATGCACCTGTTACCTTGGTCTTTCTCAGTGGTAGGAGTTGTGGGTTTGAAAGGTGCTGTTGATGGAAGCTTGGCAGGTTGCTGCAGCATTAGTTGAGATGATATACACAGCCACATTGCATTGGTGATGGTTGGCATGAATGTTCAAGTGCAGGATGGGGTGCCAACCAAATGAACTGCTTTGTCCAGGATGTTGTCAAGCTGCTTGAATGATGGAGCTGTGCTCATCCAGGGAAGTGAACAGTGTTATATCTCACTCCTAACTTGTGCCTTGTTGGTGATGAAAAAGCTTTGGGGAGTGAGGAGATGATTCAGTCACTGTAGCCTTGAACCTGCTTCTGTGGCCACTGTAATTGTAGCTGGTAAAAATATGTCTCTAGTCAATTGTGACCACCAGCATGCTGGTGGTGGGGGACTCAGTAACGTTAATGCTGCTGAATTATCAAGAGGAGATATTCTCTTTTGTTTCAGATGGTTATTACCTGATACTTGTGTAGCGTGAATGTTACTTACCATATATTGGGTGGCATGGTGGCACAGTGGTTAGCACTGCTGTCTCTCATCACCAGGGACCTGGGTTCAATTCTGGCCTCAGGTGACTGTCTGTAGAGTTTGCACGTTCTCCCCATCTCTGTGTGAGTTTCCTCCAGGTTCACCAATTTCCCAGGTGCACCAGTTTCTTCCCACAATCCAAAAATGTGCAGGTTAGGTGGACTGACCATGTTAAATTACCCCCTAGTGTACTATGATGTGTAGGTTAGGGAGATTAGTGGGATAAATGTGTGGGGTTATGGGGATAGTGCAGGGGGGTGGGCCTGGGTAAGATGCTCTGTTGAAGAGTCGGTGCAGACTGCATGGGCTGAATGTCCTCCTTCTGCATTGTTGGGATTCTATGGTTCTATTCTATATCAACCCAAACTTGTATGTTGTTCAGGTCTTGATGCAAGTGAATCAAGCTGCATTATGTTCTGAGTTATCGCAAATGGAACTGATCACCGTGTAACATCCTCACTTCTGATTTTATAAAGGAGGGAAGGACATTGGTAAAGCAGCTGGAGATTGGGCCGAGAACACTATCCTGAGAAATCCCTGCACTGATGTCGTGAGGCTGAGATGATTGATCTCCAACATTTATCTTCCTTTGTGTCAGGTTCCAACCAGGAAAGAGCTTTCCCTCTGATCCCCATTGACTTCAATTTTACTGGAGCTCCTTGGTGCAATATTCAGTCAAATAGCCGGGGGGTGTGTGGCGGGGCTGGGGGGGGGGGGGCGGGGTGGGTATAAGCATAGTGGTTTTGCTAATTGACTGGTAATCCAGAGGCCTGGATTAATAATCCAGAGAGGTGGGTTCAAATCTCATCATGGCAGCTGAGGAGTTCAAATTTAATTCATGAAATAATTCTGGAATTAAAAAGCTAGCATCAATAATGGTGACCATGAACCAACCAGATTGTCATAAAGAAAAACTACCTGGTCATTAATGTCCTTTAGGGAAGGAAATTTGGTGCCCTTACCTGGTCTGGCCTGTATGTGACTCCAGGCCTGCAGAAATATGATTGACACGTAACTGCCCAGGAAGTGTCTGAGTTGTATTCAAGAAGAAGGCCTTACCTACTCCAGAACAAATAGTGTTAAGCAATAAATGCTTGTCAATGACACCAACAACCTGTAAATTAATTTTTAAAATGCCCACCTCAAATATTGCTGATGCCAATATGCATTCGCCTTCTTGCTGTCAGGGAATGTTGTCTCTTGGTACCAGTTATCTGCTGCTCAGCCTCTAGGAAATACTGCAGAAGCAGAATGCAGAGGGGCAGTAAATGGGTTACTGATGCGTATACACAGTATATCAGGGGACTCTGCACTTCCATTCAGCATCCAGTCAAGGACTTGTCCTTCAGAACTAAATTAGAATCCCTAAAATCATCCCATCCTAAGCCAACTGAGTTGTAGCAGTAATCGCTGTACTGTAGAAAAGTATTGAGGGATAAATATTGCAATACGAAAGTGGCACTCTTTATAGCATCAGAAACAAATTCCGAGAGCAAAATATCACAAAATGTCAATGTTTCTTCAACCTCACAGTTTTAACAGTCCAGATTTTGCAAGTCAAGCCTCTGCATAATTTTAGACAATCAGTTGATGAAGGGTCGAATCTTTTCCCTCTCCTTGTTCACTATAACAGGATTTTTATTTTGGATAAGGATCTTTGCAATTTTAGTGTCTACTTAACCATTTACGCGCTGTGATCATAAAGAACTAGTCAGACAGGTTTTCTTGAGTTTAACAAAAGATGTCACAGTCTTAAAGTTCACACACAAATAAAGTAAATAAAAGAAGCTCACAGTTAATAGCTTGGAGTATCTGCTGGCTACAGGTGAATTGGTGCTCTCATTTTCAGTGTCAAGGCAGTTTGATGCTGTCGCTGGGCTTCTTGTCCTTTTGCAGACACTTCTGGGGAATTGAATTCTTTCTTTAAAGAAATCATTACTTACGCAGAATGGTGGAATTTTCTCAGAAAAATTCTAAGTGTCAAACGGTGAGAAAACGAGAGGTTTTTTCACTTGTTTGTCTAGTGAGGTAAGTGGTGGTAATTTAGGGCACTCCGTGCAATACAGAGGCCGTATTGTAAGTTCCGCCAGTAAGGGAGGCGGAGTCTATTCACATGGGAAGCCAGCTGCGGACTGCGATATGCGCTATTGCACAAGTGCCCCGATCTCCCAGGGGCCCTCAATTTCCTCCAGTGTCAGCGGTGAGGCCATCACATGGACCAGCTACGATTCTCATCGGTGAGGATTTCTACTGGGGAGGTCGGGAAGGTAAGTGAGCCCGGACTATTGTGTCCCAGGCTCACTAATTACATTAAAATAAATTAATAAATATTTAAATCAGTCTCGTGCCCTTCCCAGGCATGAGCCGATTTCACTGGTAGAACGGGGCCAGCAATATCAGGAGAGGCGAGAAATCAGGCGCTCACTGTGGCAAGTTTTGAAGATTTGCCATCTCTCCTCCATAGGATTGGAAATATATAGTAATGTAAATTGGAAATCATTTTAGACTGTCTCAAAAAAAAATTGTCTTTTTAGAGGTCCAATTCCTGTTTCTAGTCAATTAATTAAAACAATATTTGATATAAACACACCTTCATAACAATATGTACTCAGTTAATATTGACAAAGCCAGCAGTGGGAGTGGAGTTTAACTGAAGAACAGGAAACCTGACATGAGATCTGATTTGCAATTGAATCTTGCAATTGAAATGCAGCATGCTTAGATACTTGTGCACCTTTCATTTCCCTGCTCATTTCCTTTGCCATGCTGTAAAGTATCAAAAGTATCGAAAAAAAAATAATACAGCTGAGTGTCTCAATCACTCTCACTGATCTGCCTCTGACTTTAATAAATTTTCTAGACTTCACCTTGTAAAATTTTCCATTTCTGGGAACTTACCGACACACTCTGCAGCAGCTCACAGACTCAGGAAGCATTGTCTCCACGAATGACAAAATTAAATCAAAAGGATATTTGCCTTGATCCTCTGTCCCTTGATTCATGTGGCTGCCATAACTAAAAGTCCTTTCTTTTGGATTGCCCTTTTGTCCAGTAACATTGATATTTTTTCTATATATAACCAAATGGTGTGTGAACCAATAATAATGCAAATATCTGAAATAGAACATCACAGATTATTACCTCATTTAAATTTGTCCTCACATTTTGGGGAGTGTGATGGAATATTCTCCACTTGCCTGAATGAGTGCAGCTCCAACAACATTGTGGGGGAGATGGCGGCACAGTGGTAATGTCACTGGACGAGTAATCCAAGGACCCAGATTAATGCACTGGGGACAAGGGTTCAAATTCTACCATGGCAGCTGGTAGAATTTAATTTAATCAATAAATTTAGAAATTGAAAGCTAGTCTCCGTAATGGTGACGATGATAGCTGTTATAGTGGCCATGAAGGATACGGGGGGATCATCAATAGACCCTCTCGTGGGCTTTGTGGAGTACGAGTTTCCCTATTAAGTGAAGGGGAGCTTGCCCAATGAGAAACAAGCAGCAGGAGTTTAAAACCTACGCTCACAGCTTGGACTGGGATATTGTAGGTCTGGCGCTTAAGACTTATGTTGCTGTAAGCTGCGGATGTGACCTTTTCTTTATGTTAAATAAAGCAATGTGACACCAGAAGACTAGCCTTTGACGGGGTTATTACATTGGCGACGAGAGTAAACAGGACTATTTTTTTATCTCCTCCTGACAACCTTCACTGTCGAGCACAAACAGCCTTCTTCTCTGGTAAGAAACAAAATGCCTCTCCTCAGTAAACATGAACCCTATGACGTAAATGGAGAAAACTGGGCCCAATATACGGAGGGCATGTGTTTTTTCTTCTGGACAAATAATATTGAGGGTGATGAAAAACAGAAAGCAATCTTACTGACAACATGCGGGGCCCCGACATTCAGCGTGATTAAAAGCCTGACCTACCCACCCTGATTTGAAGACTTAATGAGCTCGTAGACCTGGTTAAAAACCATTATGATCCAAAGAGAAGCAGTTGAGGCTACCTCATTGAATGTTTCTAAGGGAAGGGTAGATGAATTTTTGAACAGTAAAGGAATTAAGCGTTATGGTGAGCGGGCAGGTGAGTGAAGCTGAGTCCACAAAAAGATCAGCCGTGATTTTATTGAATGGCGGAGCAGTATAGAGGGGTCAGATGGCCTACTCCTGCTCCTAGTTCTTATGTTCTTATGTAAAGTCCTCTGTCATACTCCAGAGGTATTGCTTCAATACAACAGGGAGAACCCCTGGGGAGCCTGTTACCGGAGATTTGGCCAGATTATGAAATTTGACAGAATATTGTGAATTTGGTTTATCCCTGAACAAAATGTTGCGAGACAGATTGGTGTGTGGAATAAACAACTTAATAATCCAGAAACAAAATATTGGCAGAATCTGATTTGGACTAAAAGAAAGCTATTGAAATAGTTTTATCATTGGAAAATGCAGAAAAAGGGGCTCAAGAGCTACAAGGGGCATCTAAAAATAATATTCTCCAGTTAGAGAGAAGGGCCTCAAATAACAGCAACCGTTCCTAAACTGAGGGCATCTGTGCAACTACGATCTCTGAGTTTCCATTACAATACTAGAGCTCAGCTTGTGTCACCAGGCAATCAGTTATAAATATGGTGGGGAACATATTCTGGAAGGTTGCAAATGCCAGATAATAGACTGTTGTAGGCACAGCCAAATGGCTCAGCCAAGGCACGGTTACAGGAGCAGACAAAATGCATGTTGTTCTGGGAAGAGGCCAAGGCCAGTACCGGCTCATATCTTACAAGTACATCCACTACCAGAACAAGAAACATGCAACTAAACCACATTATTAGGACCAAGGTCATCCCAATAATGGTGGAACTGCTGGTTAATGGTCACCCATTGAAAATGGAGGTGGGCATGGGAGCTGCAGATTCCATCACGGGCAGCTGACATATGATTATTTTCAAGCCAGTATTCAACTTCTGAACTTAGAGCACACAAAGGCCAGACTAGCCACCTCCATGAGGAGACCACCGAGAATCAGTGACCTACGGACAACAATCAACCCGACTCCCGCTCATTATTGTGCGTGACAAGGACCAAGTCTAATGGGGAGAGATTGTTCCAGCAACTCAGGCTGAACTGCTTGGAGATCTTTTGGCTAGGTGTGGGAGGGCTGAATGAAGTCATCAGCAGACACCCTGAAATTTTTTGGGAACGACTTAGGAAAATAAGAGGGGCCCAAGCCAAAATTTATGTCAGATGCCGCACCTAAGTACTATAGAGCAATACCTGTTCCTTACTCTCTACTCGAAAAAATGGAGACTGAACTCAGGTATCTGGAAGACCTAGGTAGAACCAGGCCCGTGCAGTTCACTGAGTGTGCCATGCTTATCGTTGCTGTCCTTAAGCCAGAAAAGTCGGTCCTCATATGTGGAGATTATAAGTTATCGATGAATCGAGTCTCTAAATTGGATGGATACCCAATGCCCAGGATCAGGGATCTGTATGGCAAATTAGTAAGTGGCCAGGTGTTCACTAAGCTGGATATGAGCCATCTGTATCTTCAATTTGAATTAGATGAGGCATCCTGGAAGTATGTTATGATCAATACGCTCAAAGGTTTATATGATTATACTCGTTTGCCCTTCGGGGTCTCATCCGCATGTGCCATATTCTAATGGACGGTGGAAAACATGCTCCAGGGGTTACTCAAAATGGCAGTACATACTGAGAAGATAACCTGGTCACGGGGACATGAGAAAAAGAACACTTGGCAAACCTGGAAGAGCTCTTGGGGAGATTTTCGCGAGCTGGGGTGTGTATAAAGAGGGAAATCGTTTCCTGTTTCTTGTTGTGGCAGTGGATGTACTTGTAAGATATGAGCCGGTATATCTTCCTGGCAACTGAAGTGACCTACTTGGATTATTGGTAGATGTGAAAGGGTTCCATCCAATAGAAGACAAAGTAAAGTCCATTAAGGAGGCACCAATTCCAAAATGTACCACAGAGTTAAAATCTTCTCCTGGATTAATAAACTACTATGGGAAATACATCCCGTACTTAGCCACCTTACTGATGCCTTCGCACACCCTGCTGCAGAAGTCTCAAAAATGGTCTTGGGAGGTTCATCAGGCTGAGGCCTTCAATAAGGTTAAATAACAATTTGTTGGCCCATTGTGACCCAAAGAAGAAACTCGTCTTGACGTGTGATGTTTCTCCTTACAGGATTGGAGCGGTACTTTTGCATTGCTGGAAAGATATGCATATGCATCCAGGATCCTCTCAGATGCAGTGTGAAGGTACTCACAAATTGAGAAATAGGGGTTGGTGGTCATTTTTGGTGTAAAAAAGTTCCATCAATATATCTATGGCAGATGCTTCATAATAGTGACCGACCACAAACACTTACTAGGGTTTTTTAAGGAGAATAAGCCATCCTTTCTCGTGCCTCCACCTGGATACAGAGTTGAGCCCTGTTACTTGCAGTTTGTGAACCTTTTAGAACACCACTCTGGAACCTGAATAGCCAACGTCAATGTGTTGAGCTGCCTTCCACTCCCCATAAGTTCAGCTGCTCTGCCAACATTGGAGGAAGTCGTAATGACTTTGAATTTTTTTAGAGACCCTACTGGTGTGCACAAAACAAATCAGGACGTGGACACAAATAGATCCAACCTTATCCAAAATAAAGCAAATGATGCAGAATGGTGGATTCCAAAGATGATCGCCACAAGAGGTGAAGCCTTATTTGACTACGACGAGCTAAGGGCTGAGGACAGTATAATTCTCTGGAGATCTTGAGCTGTTGTCCCTTATCCAGGGCAGTGCCCAATACTTATGGAACTATAAAATGGCCACCCTAGGATATCAAAAATGAAAATGTTGGCCAGGAGCTACTTCTGGTGGCCTAGCCTTGTCTTGGACATTACGGACCTGGTAAGACAGTGCGACCTATGTCAAGAGAGCTAAAAGCTCCCTCCCTCAGCCTCTTTGCACCCATGGCAGTGGCTTGGCACGCCATGGGTGCGAGTGCGCATGGACTTTGCTGGGCCTTTTATGGGCTACATGTTTTTGATCCTGGTAGATGCACACTCAAAATGGTTAGAGATACATCGCATGAACTCCACTACTTCCCATGCCGTGATCAAGAAGCTATGGCAGAGTTTCTGTACGCACGGGGTCCAGGAATCCTGATGTCCAACAACGGCACTGCCTTCAGCAGTAGTGAATTCCAAAACTTCATGCTTTCCAGTGGCATCAAACATTTCAAATCAGCACCCTTTGTTGAATGGGCTGGTCAAATGGGCAGCGCAAACATTTAAAACTGGCATCAAAAAACAACCAGCAGCATTTTTAGAGATAAAATTGGCACATTTTTTATTTGTTTATAGAATCACCCAGCATACAATGACAGGAATCACTCCAGTGGAACTGTTAATGGGACATCTCTTCATACCATACAAAGCCTACCATTCCCAAATTTGGTGGGGAGGCTGGAGTCAAGACAAGAGGACCAGAAAATAAATTATGACTCCACAAGAGCAGAGAGGACATTTGGGATGAGTGATCAGGTTTAGGGGAAGAGCTTTGGGGGTAGTTTCAGCTGACTCCCTGGGAGCAAAATGCAAAAAATGGAGTCAGTGTCCTATAAGATGCAAGTCCAGGGCAGCACAGTGCAACAGCTCGAAGCTGACCTGGTGCCCGTCCCACTGGACAATAAAGAAACAGACTCAGAGATGGAAGCTGAAGAAGCAGGAGTCCCGGGTGAGACGAACCCCAAAGAGTAACCTGCGTCAGTGACTCTTGGGCACTCCCTCCAGAAATGAAGGTCACCGATTCGGTTCATACTGCCATTCCCAGCTGACCTTAGACAGGTCGCTAAGCAGCAGAAAGAACTCCTTTGCAGTGAGGTTACTGGGGGAGCTATGGGTCTGAGAGAGGAGGGATGTTATGGTGGCCACAAAGGACACGGGGATATCATCAATTTATCTCCCTGTGAGCTTTGTAGAGTATGAGTTTCCCTATTAAGAGAGCGGGAGCTCTCCCAGTGAGAAATGAGCAGTGGGAGTTTAAAACCCGCGTTCACAGCCTGGACCAGGGAATTGTAGGACCAGAGCTTAGGACTTGTCTTGCTGTAAGCCATGGATGTGGTCTTTTCTTTATGTTAAGTAAAACAATGTGATACCTGAAGACTGGCCCTGGCTATCATCGATTGTTGTAAAAAAAAAACCCTCTGGTTCACTAATGTCTTTTTGGGAAGGAAATTTGCCATTCTTCCCTGGTCTTGCCTACTTGTGACTCCAAACTTACAACAATGTGGTTGAGACTTAACTGCCCTTGAAATGGCCTAGCCATTGAATCACTTGATTCAAGGCAATTAGGGATGGGCAACAATTGCTGGGCTTGCCAGAGATGCCCACATTGCATGAAAGAATAAAGAAAAATGCTGGCCTTGTCACCGATGCTCCTATTCCAAAAATGGACAGCAAATTTCACTCTAATTACTGCACAAATACTTAAGCAAAGCAATGTCACTTTTAGCCTTTCTGTGGTCAGCAAAAGCACCAACTTCCTCCAACATTTCACCACGGTATTTCCGCCAACTTTGCCTGAGTACAGGACAAAGGCATTGCAGCTGAAACTTACTGAGTGACCCTTTACATAACCCCAGAACAGGGCCTTTCTTGCTTCCTAAAGCTTTTTGTTTCTGGAGTGAATAAGAAGGATATTATCTGCACATTCATTAATCAATTTGATATTTTATTGCATCAGCCTGTTGTTTTAGAAACATAGAAGATAGGAGCAGGAGGAGGCCATTAGGCCCTTCGAGCCTGCTCCGCCACTCACTACGATCATGGCTCATCGTCCAACTCAATAGCCTAATCCTGCTTTCTCCCCATAACCTTTTGATCCCATTCACCCCAAGTGCTATATCCAGCTGCCTCTTGAATACATTCAATGCTTTGGCATCAACTACTTCCTGTGGTAATGAATTCCACAGGCTCACCACTCTTTGGATGAAGAAATGTCTCCTCACCTCTGACCTAAATGGTATACCCTGAATCCTCAGACTGTGACCCCTGGTTCTGGGGTCATGCACACTCAGCAACTTACAATGCACACAGGGGATGTACCTGTGCCACCATGCACTGATCACATGGGAAGCACCCACTGACACCTCGTCCACTACAAACCTTCAGGCAGACACTACGCAAATGAGCTTTGCACTCATACTTTTTAAAACCTGAAATAAACGAGATAAAAGCTGCTGCTCTTATCTGGCAAGGTCAGCTCCCAGTAATCAATGAAACATCTGCACTTTCATCTTTCCTCAGAAACGATGAGGTTTCTTTAGTATGAAATTTCTTTTTAGAAATACCCTGTTACGAAATCTAAATAATCTTCTCATCAAGGACAGTGGTTGGGAACTCCAAGTGCTGACAGACTTCAGAGTTTCCTTGCATGCATGGACCAGGAGTGGGAATTCTTTGGGCTGAGGACGGGTCCAGTACACCTGTGCAAAAATAAAGTGTGAAAATCTGGATGATGTGACTGGGAGTGGGGTGCCATTGCAGAGAATTGTCCCAGGCAAGGGATAGGGAGAGGTCCCAAAGGGAGAGTCCCGGCCAAATTAAAAAAAATAGAGGAGAACCGAAAGAGGCTCTAAACAGAAAAGGGTTGCGGTTAGCAGACTTTAAGTGGTGAGGGCTCAGGAGGAGATTAAAGGAGGTGCACGGAAAGTGCTGCTTTGAATGTTTGGCCCTGAGACCGTGTCCGACCTATCTCCCACACCACTGCTTTCACCCCTTCCTTTTCCTCCCAGAACCAGGAGAGGTTCCCCTTGTCCTCACTTTCCATCCCTCCAGCTTACGCAATTTTCGCCAACTCCAACATGATGCCACCACCAAACACATTTTCCCCTCACTCCCCCTGTCAGCATTCTGCAGGGACCGTTCCCTCCAGGACACCCTGGTCCACTCCTCCATCACGCCCAACACCTCACCCACCACCCACAGCACCTTCACATTGCCTCCTCCCTGCTCACCATCCCAGGGCCCAAGCACTCTTGTCAGGTGAAGCAGCGCTTCACGTGCATCTCCTTTAATCTGGTCTATTGCATTCACTGCTCCCAATGCGGTCTACTCTACATTGGAGAGACCAAACGCAGACTGGGTGACCACTTATAACATAGAACATAACAGCGCAGTACAGGCCCTTCGGCCCTCGATGTTGCACCGACCAGTGAAACCAATCTAAAGCCCATCTAACCTACACTATTCCAATATCATCCATATGTTTATCCAATGACCATTTAAATGCCCTTAATGTTGGCGAGTCCACTACTGCTGCAGGCAGGGCATTCCACGCACTTACTACTTTCTGAGTGAAGAACCTACCTCTGACATCTGTCCTAAATCTATCACCCCTCAATTTAAAGCTATGTCCCCTCGTGCTAGCTATCACCATCCGAGGAAAAAGGCTCTCACTATCCACCCTATCTAATCGTCTGATCATCTTGTATGCCTCTATTAAGTCACCTCTTAACCTTCTTCTCTCTAATGAAAACAACCTCAAGTCCCTCAGCCTTTCCTCATAAGACCTTCCCACCATACCGGGCAACATCCTAGTAAATCTCCTCTGCACCCTTTCCAATGTTTCCACATCCTTCCTATAATGCGGCGACCAGAACTGTACGCAATACTCCAAGTGCAGCCGCACCAGAGTTTTGTACAGCTGCAACATGACCTTCTGGCTCCGAAACTCAATCCCTCCACCAATAAAAACTAACACTCCGTACGCCTTCTTAACAATCCTATCAACCTGGGTGCCAACTTTCAGGGATCTATGCACACGGACACCGAGGTCTCTCTGTTCATCCACACAACCAAGTATCTTACCATTAGCCCAGTACTCTGTAATCCTGTTACTCCTTCCAAAGTGAATCACCTCACATTTTTCCGCATTGAACTCCATTTGCCACCTCTCAGTCTAGCATTGCAGTTTATCTATGTCCCTTTGTAACCTGCAACAACCTTCCGCACTGTCCACAACTCCACCGACTTTACTATCATCCGCAAATTTACTAACCCATCCTTCTACGCCCTCATCCAGGTCATTTATAAAAATGACAAACAGCAGTGGCCCCAAAACAGATCCTTGCGGTACACCACTAGTAACTGAACTCCAGGATGAACATTTCCCATCAACCACCACCCTCTGTTTTCTTACAGTGAGCAAATTCCTGATCCAAACCGCTAAATCACCCTCAATCCCATGCCTCCGTATCTTCTACAATAGCCTACCGTGGGGAACCTTATCAAACGTTTTACTGAAATCCATATACACCACATCAACTGCTTTACCCTCATCCACCTCTTTGGTCACCTTCTCAAAGAACTCAATAAGGTTTGTGAGGCACGACCTACCCTTCACAAAACCGTGTTGACTATCCCTAATCAAATTATTCCTTACTAGATGATTATAAATCCTATCTCTTATAATCCTTTCCAAAACTTTGCCCACAACAGAAGTAAGGCTCACTGGTCTATAATTACCAGGGTTGTCTCTACTCCCCTTCTTGAACAAGGGGACAACATTTGCTATCCTCCAGTCTTCTGGCACTATTCCTGTAGACAATGACGACATAAAGATCAAAGCCAAAGGCTCTGCAATCTCCTCCCTAGCCTCCCAGAGAATCCTGGGATAAATCCCATCCGGCCCAGGGGACTTATCTATTTTCACACTTTCCAGAATTGCTAACACCTCCTCCTTATTAACCTCAATCCTGTCTAGTCCAATAGCCTATATCTCAGTATTCTCCTCGACAACATTGTCTTTTTCCTATGTGAATGCTGACGAAAAATATTCATTTAGTGCCTCTCCTATCTCTTCAGACTCCACGCACAACTTCCCACTACTGTCCTTGACTGGCCCTAATCTTACCCTAGTCATTCTTTTACTCCTGACATACCTATAGAAAGCTTTAGGGTTTTCCTTGATCCTACCTGCCAAAGACTTCTCATGTCCCCTCCTGGCTCTTCTTAACTCTTTCTTTAGGTCCTTCCTGGCTAACTTGTAACTCTCAAGTAACCTAATTAAACCTTCACGTCTCATCTTTACATAAGTCTCCTTCTTCCTCTTCACAAGAGATTCAACTTCTTTAGTAAACCAAGGTTCCCTCACTCAACCACTTCCTCCCTGCCTGACAGGTACATACTTATCAAGGACACCCAGTAGTTGTTCCTTGAACAAGCTCCACATTTCAATTGTGCCCATCCCCTGCAGTTTTCTTCCCCAACCTATGCATCTAAATCTCGCCTAATCGCATCATAATTTCCTTTCCCCCAGCTATAACTCTTGCCCTTCTGTATATACCTATTCCTTTCCATCGCTAAAGTAAACGTAACCGAATTGTGGCCACTATCACCAAAGTGCTCCCCTACCTCCAAATCTAACACCTGGTCTGGTTCATTACCCAGTACCAAATCCAATGTGGCCTCGCCTCTTGTTGGCCTAACTACATACTGTGTCAGGAAACCCTCCTGCACACATTGGACAAAAACTGACCCATCTAAAGTACTCGAACTTTAGCTTTTCCAGTCAATATTTGCAAAGTTAAAGTCCCCCATAACAACTACCCTGTTATTTTCACTACTATCCAGAATCATCTTTGCAATCCTTTCCTCTACATCTCTGGAACTTTTCGGAGGCCTATAGAAAACTCCCAACAGGGTGACCTCTCCTTTGCTGTTTCTAACCTCAGCCCATACTACCTCAGTAGACGAGTCCTCATCAAACGTCCTTTCTGCCGCCGTAATACTGTCCTTGACTAACAATGCCACACCTCCACCTCTTTTACCACCTTCCCTGCTACTTTGCAGAACACCTTTGGTCCGTCCGCAAGCAGAACCTCCTGCCGCTTGCCATTTCAACACACCATCCTGCTCTCATGTCCACATGTCCATCCTTGGCCTGTTGCAATGTTCCAGTGAAGCCCAACGCAAACTGGAGGAAAGGCACCTGATCTTCCGATTAGGCACTTTACAACCTTCCGGGCGGAACATTGACTTCAACAACTTCAGAGCATGAAATCTCTCCTTTGCCTCTACTCCGTTTCCATTTATTTTATTTTATTTCTTCTTATCTTATTAATTTATTTTTATTATTTTATATTATTACTTTTAATTTTCATTTCTTCAATTCTCTCATTGCCCACTTCATAAAAATCTCACTTTCCATCTTGTTTCTTCACCCCCCCCCCCCCCGCCATTCCACTAGGGCCATGTGCCACATGCCCCACATTGTCCTTTGACACTCTGTGCCTTTATTCTGCCATTTATATCATCTGATCTCTTAATGGAGGTTATCCCTTCTTAGCCATGATCATTCCCTTTGTCCTTTGTCAATTACACCCCCCCATCCCACCCTTACAGCATAAACCTTGTCCTATTTTCTTTGTCTTCAGCTCTGACGAATGGTCATACCTACTTGACATGTTGGCTCTATTCTCTCTCCACAGATGCTGTCAGACCTGCTGAGATTTGCCAGCATTTTCTGATTTAGTTTCAGATTCCAACAACCACAGTAATTTGCTTTTATATGATATTGAACATAACTTCCATGCACCTATTTACAAAGCCCAAGCTCTCATATGCTGCATTTCTCAATCTGCCCTGCTACCTTGAATGATTTGTGCACAGATACCCACCCAGGTCATTCTGCTCCTGCATCCCTTTTAGAATTCTACCCATTATTTTGTATTACCTCTCCCTGCTCTTCCTACCAAACTGAATCACATCACACTTCTCTACATTAAATTCCATCTGCCACTTGTCCAACCATTCCACCATTCTATCCGTGTCCTTTTGAAGTTTAACACCGTTCTCCTCACAGTTCACAATACTTCAGCAAGTCTTGAAATTATGCCCTGTATACCAGAGTCTAGGTCAGAAGAGCAGGGGTTCAACACTTATCCCAGGGGAACACCCTATAAATCTATCTCCATTCCAAAAATCAGCCGTTCACAACTACCCTTTGTTTCCTGTCACTCAGCCAATTTTGTATCCATATCCCTTTTATTCCATGAGCTCTAACTTTGCTCACAAGTCTGTGGTGTGGCTCTTTATCAAAAGGGAAAGATTGTACAGATAGGGGGAAAGAGCAGAACAATGGGAGTAATTGGATAACTCTTTCAAAAATCTGGAAGAGATATGATGGGCTTAATGATCTCCTCTTTGCCTTCTAATTCTATATACCACCACACTTACATTGATGCAAAACATTTGTGTGTGTGTATCGTTATTAAAGTAGCAATATAATATGGGAGTTGGGTGATAATCTAAGTGCACTAAACCAGGATGTGCATGATCATCTTCAAAAGATCTAGGCATTGCTGGAAAGACCAACATTTGTTGCTAGTCCCTAATTGTCCTTGAAACGGTAGTGAGCTGCCATCTATGTGTTCTCGGTACACGCACAATGCTGTTAGGAAGGGAGTTCCAGGATTTTGATTTAGTGATAATGAAGAAATTGAGTCATAGTTATAGGCCTTGATTTTACCGGCATGTCCGCTCCAGAATCGAAGCAGGCGAGGCTCTCAAAACGGCATTCTCCGTTGGCCTCGGGTGTGATCTTCTGAATCTCGGGTGGGCATGCCAGTAAAATTCTGGCCATAGTGTTATATGGTACAGAAGAGGCCCTTCGGCCCGTCAACAAAACAACACTAAATCTACACTAATCCCACTTTCCAGCACTTGGCCCATAGCCTTGTATGTTATGACATTTCAAATGTTCATCCACATACTTCTTAAAGGTTGAGGTTTTTCGCCTCTATCACCCTCCCAGGCAGTGCATTCTAGACTCCCACCACCCTCTGGGTGAAAAAATGTTTCCTCAGATCCCCTTAAATCTCCTGCCCCTCACCTTAAAATTATGCCCCCTCATTATTGACCCTTCAACTAAGGGGAACAGCTGCTTCCTATCCACCTTATCCAGACCCTCATAATCTTATATACTTCAATCAGGTGCCCCCTCAGCCTTCTCTGCCCTAAAGAAAACAACCTGAGCCTATCCAGCCTCTCTTCATAGCACAAATGCTCCATCCCAGGCAACATCCTGGTGAATCTCCTCTGCACCCTTGCCAGTGTAATCACATCCTTCCTATAGTGAGGTGACCAGAACTGAACATAGTGCTCCAGCTGTGGCCGAACCAAAGTTTTGTACATCTCCAACATAACCTCCTTGCCCTTATAATCTATGCCACAACTGAGAAAGGCAAGTGTCCTGTATGCCTTCTTAACTACCATATTAACCTGTCCTGCTGCCTTTAAGGATCTGTGGACAAACATTCCCAGATTCCTCTGTTCCTCTGAGCTTCCTAATGTCCTGCCATTCATTGAGCACTCGTTTGTTTTGTTAATCCTTCCAAAATACGTCACCTCACATTTTCCAAAGGTTAAATTCCATATGCCACTGATCTGCCCACCTGACCAAACTATCTACATCTTCCTGCAACCTAAGACCTTGTTCCTCATTGTTAACTACCCTGAGAATCAGGGTAGTTAACAATGAGGAACCGGGGCGGCACGGTAGCACAGTGGTTAGCACTGCTGCTTCACAGCTCCAGGGTCCCGGGTTCGATTCCCGGCTTGGGTCACTGTCTGTGTGGAGTTTGCACGTTCTCCTCGTGTCTGCGTGGGTTTCCTCCGGGTGCTCCGGTTTCCTCCCACGGTCCAAAGATGTGTGGGTTAGGTTGATTGGCCAGGTTAAAAATTGCCCCTTAGAGTCCTGGGATGCGTAGGTTAGAGGGATTAGTGGGTAAATATGTGGGGTGGGATTGTGGTCGGTGCAGACTCGATGGGCCGAATGGCCTCCTTCTGCACTGTAGGGTTTCTATGAATCTTCATGTCATCTGCAAACTTTCTTATCATCCCCCACCCCCACATTCTCACTTTCATCATTTACATATATCACAAACAATAAGGGATCTAGCCACTGGACACTGGCCTCCGTCATACAAACAGCCTTCTACCACCACCCTCTGTCTCCTACCACTTCAGCACTTCAGCAGTCATGGGCATTCAGCCTTGGATCTTCAGGTAAGCGTTCTCCAAGGCGGCCTTCACGACACACGACAGCGCAGAGTCACTGAGCAGAAACTGATAGCCAAGTTTCGCACTCATGAGGACGGTCTAAACCGGGATGTTGGATTTATGTCACATTATCAGTAACCCCCACAGCTTGACTCCTGGACTTGCACAATTTCACAAGCTGTACTGTCTGGAGACAATACACATCTCTTTAACCTGTGTTGAATGCTCCCTCCACCCACATTGTCTGTGCATTTAAGACCTGGCTGGCTGTAGAGATTTGCATTCTAATCAGTATTCTGTAATTTGATTTCTGTGTCTGTGCCCTGTTTGAGAACAGAGACCACTCCATCTGACGAAGGAGCATTGCTCCGAAAGCTTATGGTATTTGCTACCAAATAAACCTGTTGGACTTTAACCTGGTGTTGTGAGACTTCTTACGGTCCTACCACTAAGCCAGTTTTAGATCCATCTTGCCAAGTTACCCTGGATCCCATGTGCTTTTATCTTCTTTATCAGTCTCCCACGTGGGACCTTGTCAAAGGCTTTGCTAAAATCCATTTAAATTACATCAACTGCACTACCCTCATCTACACACCCGATTACCTCCTTGAAAAATTCAATCAAATTTGTTAGGCATGACCACCCTCTAACAAAGCCATGCTGACTATCCCTTGCTTTTCCAAGTGGAGATTATTTTCCTCCTACAGAATTTCTTCAATAGTTTCCCCATCATTGATGTGGGTTGTAATTCCCTGGTTTATCTCGATCACCCGTCTTGAAAAGTGGAACCATAATAGCTGTCCTCCAATCCTCTGGCACCACCCTGTGGCCAGAGAAGAATTAAAAATTTGGGTCAGACCTCCTGTAATATCTTTTCTTGCCTCCCACAGCAGTCTGAGGTACAACTCATCCAGACCTGGGGATTTGTCCACTTTTAAGCCCACCAAAACCTCCTCATTCGCTATGTTGAACTGGTCAAGAACCTCACAGTCCCTCTCCACAAATTCTGTACCAACATCCTCCTTCTCCTGAGTGAAGACAGATGTGAAACATGCAACTGTACAGCACCTCGGTGAGACCACATTTGGAATATTGTGTGCAGTTCTGGTCACCTCACTATAAGAAGGACATGGAAGCATTGGAAAGAGTGCAAAAGAGATTTACCAGGATGCTGCCTGGTTTGGAGGGTAGGTCTTATGAGGAAAGGTTGAGGGAGCTAGGGCTTTTCTCTTTCGAGCGGAGGAGGATGAGAGGCGACTTAATAGAGATTTATAAGATGATGAGGAGGATAGATAGAGTGGACGTTCAGAGACTATTTCCTCGGGTGAATGTAGCTGTTACTAGGGGGCATAACTATAAGGTTCATGGTGGGAGATATAGGAGGGATGTCCGAGGTAGGTTCTTTACTCAGAGAGTAGTTGGGGTGTGGAATGGACTGCCTGCTGTGATAGTGGAGTCGGACACTTTAGGAACTTTCAAGCGGTTATTGGATAGGCACATGGAGCACACCAGAATGATAGGGAGTGGGATAGCTTGATCTTGGTTTCGGACAAAACTCGGCACAACATCGAGGGCTGAAGGGCCGTACTGTGCTATACTGTTCTATGTTCTATTTAACACCTTACCAATGTCCTCCAGCTCCATGCACAGATTGCCCCCTCGGTCAGTAATGGGCCCCACTCTTTCCCTTAATATACTTATAAAATATCTTGGGATTCTCCCTAATCATATCCACCAATGCTTTTTCATGCCTCCTCTTTGCTCTCCTAATCACTTTCTTAAGTCCCCATCTGCACCAATAAGGCCTCCACTTATTTGCTCTCTTTTCTTTCTTAGCCAGTCCTGAATATTCCTAAACATCCAGGGTTCTCTAGGTTTGTTGCTCCTACATTTCACCCCTAAGGGAACATGCTGGGCCTGTACTCTCCCCATTTTCTTTTTGAATGCTCCCCACTCCTACCGATTACTCTGTTGTAGGTTTTCCCACAGGAAGCTTTTCCCAACCTACTTTGACCAGAGCCTGCCTTATTTTAATAAAATCTGCCTTCCCCCAATCCAAAACCGGTTTTTGCAGACAATCATTTTCCTTTTCCATAACAAACTTAAATCGTACTATGTTGTGGTCACTATTACTAAAATGCTCCCCTACTGCCACATCGAACGACTGTCCGGCTTCATTCCTCAGAATTAGATCCAGCACTGTGCTATCCCTTGTTGGACCTTCTACATATTGACATACAAAGCTCTCCTGAATACATTTCAAGAAATCCACCCCCTCTAACTCCTTTACACCATGACTTTCCCAATTAATGTTGGGGAAGTTGAAATCCCCTAATATATGAATATATAAATGGTAGTCTAAATTTTCATTATCCCCTAATGTAGACACAGTCCTGATGACATTGTGTTATGTACCAGAGGCTTGAGAATCTTGGACCGCATGAAAATATAAGAAACTAAAAACCGGGAATGATGCTAAATTAGGAGTAGACACACTATCGCCTATTTTGTTACTCTTGCAAAGTCTATTAATTAAATCCTCATTTGTTGCTAAGGGATTGCTTAAAGAAATGTTCTACCTCTGCTCCATCCTTAGTTCACCCCCACCCTGCGTCGTCCTGTTTAAATTGTAGTTATAATGTAGGACTAAATATTTCTGGGAGGATTCCCCATCATCCATTGTAGATTTGGCAGAAAAAATCCATTGAAATCCCAGAGAACAGCTCAAAGGGCGTTTACCATTAAAGGCCTTTATAAAAACTTAATTCTTTGACTTAAGAGCTTCTGGAAATGATTTCTCTGAAGATATTGCTGTCACATTTTTTTTTGCTGTTGCGGTCTCTTACTTATTAAATGATTTTTTACATTTTAGGCTCTAAATTCTCTGCGCACAACACAATTTGTATCACAGCTTCTGGGGAAAGGGAAAACAAACGAGTTCTTGAGTTAAGGCTGCAGGGAATTTTTGCACCATGCAATAGCTTTCTCTGAAAAATTCAGATCAATAATTCAATCTACATTTTTCCTGAGCTGCTGGTAGATGTCCGATTGACAAAAGCTGGAGATAGTGTCATTAGCATAAAAGGAGCATGTGCCATTTATGGTATACTATGGATTGGCACAAGAGAAGTCAGAATGGTAAGGTTGTAATAGCTACAGCATTAAATTGTTTTATAAATGTAGTGATTTATTTGTAGCCACTTTACTAACATCAGTTGATTGATCTGTGGTTCATTTTCCTCAGAGAATCAGTATTGCATCTCCAATTTTCCCATTGTTACAGTTACACTACCTACTGATTTGATTTAATTTGCTTTATTATTGTCACATGTATTGGTGCAGAAAAAAGTATTGTTTCTTGCGTGTTATACAGACAAAGCATATCGTTCATAGTGAAGGAAAGGAGAGGATGCTGATTGCAGTGTTACAGTTATAGCTAGGACATAGAGAAAGATGAACTTAATATAAGGTATGTCCATTCAAAGGTATGATGGCAACAGGGAAGTCTTGAGTTGGTTGGTATGTGACCTCAGACTTCTGTATCTTTAAGCCGACAGAAGAAGGTGGAAGAGAATATGTCCAGGATACATGGGGTCCTTGATTATTCTGGTTGCTTTTCCGAGACAGTGAGAAGTGTAGTCAGAGTCAATGGATGGGAGGCTGATTTGCGTGATGAACTGGGCTTCATTCACAGTCCTTTGTAGTTTCTTGCGGTCTTGGTCAGAACAGGAGCCATACCTGTGATATATCCAGAAAGAATACTTTCCATGGTGCATCTGTAAAAGTTGGTGAGAATTGTAGCAGACAAGATATATTTCCTTAGCCTTCTGAGAAAGTAGAGGTGTTGGTGGGCTTTCTTAACTATAGCGTCGGCATGGAGGGACCAGGACAGGTTGTTGGTGATCTGGACACCTAAAAACTTGAAGCTCTCGACCATTTCCACTTCATCCTCGTTGATATAGACAGGGGCATGTGCTTTACTACGCTTCCTGAAGTCAATGACTATCTGTATACAGGTGTAATGAAAGAAAGGAAAGACTTACATTTAAACAACACCTTTCATGATGTCCTAAATTGCTTTACAGCCAATGAAAAACTTTTACGTTGTAATCATTGGTATAATGTAGGCAACGTTATTAAATGGCAATACAGGCTAAAGGGGCTGAATGGCTTACCCTTTCTCTTAATATATTAATTATTCTGGATGGGTGAGTTGAGCCGGGATAGATGGCCTTTGTCATTCATAATTATCTTGTGAATAGAGTGGAGTCATAGTTGGAATTCTGTTTATTTTGTTGTGAACAGGTTTTGTGCGGTGGAATTGCCAGTACAGGAGTGGGCAATGGTCTCGTAGTGAATCAGTAACCTGTTTTATTCTACACATGATTCTAAGCTTCTTTTCCATTGACTTTAATCTTGTCCTTTTGTATATCTACTTATTATCCAACTCTATCTTGGTTCTTTCATGAGTTTTTGACAAATGAAATGTTGTGTTGCATAGTAGTTATGGAAAATATATTGTAGTGAAAAGCAGCAATCAGCAAAGTCTTCAAACGATAAACACCAAAAGCCCCTTGATTTTTCGCCCTGGCCCTGGGCATAGGTAAGGCTGCACCTAAAGCACTGCGTGTAATTTTGATCTCCTCACTTGAGGAGGAATTTATTTGCATTGGAAGCAGTTCAGAGAAAGTTTATGAGGCTGATTCCTGGGATGAAGGAGCATCTTACGAGTTAAGGTTCAGAAAGTTGAGCCTATACTCGTTGGCATTTATTAGAATGAGAATGTGATCTTATTGAAACATACAAGATTCTGACAGGGCTTGACAGGGAAGATGCTGAGAGGATGTTTCCCCTCATGCAGGAATCTAGCACTTGGGGGCACAGTTTAAGTTAGAAGTGAGGAGGAATTTCTTCTCTCAGAGTATTGTTAGCCTTTGGGATTCCCTTCCACAGAAAGCGGTGGAGACTGGGTCATTGAATATATTCAAGGCTGAGTTAGACACGTTTTCGATCTACAAAGGAGTCAAGGGATTCTGCGGGGTAGGCAGGAAAGTGGAGTTAAGGCCACAGTGAGATCAGTCATTATCTTATTAAATGGTAGAGAAGCTTTAATGGGTTGAATGGCCTATTCCTGCTCCTATTTGTTATGACTTTATGGTCACTTGAATGTTGTTCAGGTCTTGCTGTATAGGGGCACGGACCGCTTTAGTATCTACGTTGACAACAGTACTAAACACTTTGCAATCTTCAGCGAGCTTCCTCACTTATGGCATTATGTTAAAGTGAGTTTATTAATGAAGTAGTTGGAGATGGTTGAGTCGAAAACATTGCCCTCAGGAGCTCCTGCAGAGATGTCCTAGGGCTCAAGTGATTGGCCTCAGCAACCCCAACCACATCTTCCATTGTGCTAGGTATGACTCCAGGCAGTGCAAAGTCCTCCATCCCCCTCATCGATTCCATTGACTTCAATTTTACTAGCTGAAGATGGTTGTAAATGCTTCAGCATTGTCATCATTGAGGATGGGGATCTTTGCAGAGCCTACTGCTCCGGTTGGTTGCTTGTGTTAAACCGGAGAAATGTGTCAGAACCATAAATGTAGTTTGTGACATTTGCACTGCTGCCCAAGGCCAGTAGTTGTGGGTTAACATCAGTCTAAACTCATCGAAAATGTAACCTGGATACTTTTGCCCTGCAGGACACTACACTACACTTACAGCACAGAATCTCACTCGATGGCAGTGTAAAATGGCGAATTAGATGCTATAATCAGGACAACTTATTTGCATTGCTCTTGGTTTTCCAGTTGTCATATATTTTTAAAAGTTAGGAATGCCAAATTTGGCACACTGACCTTTTACAGTCAAGCTGGTTGATAGCTCAACTCAACATGCAACAGAGTCAGTTTCCTGTTTTCAAAGGAAATTGAACAAATTTTAAATCAAATTCTGCCATCTAGTGGTTTCATTCTGTCAACAATATTCTGTAAAATGGTAGTTATTCCAGTCTTAAACTTTACTTCATGCACAGAAACTATTTTTCTTACTTAATACATTTTTATGTAATCCATAGGTTGGCCCTAATGCACTTCCTTCGTAATAGGCAGGTGAAGATACATTGAAAAATATTTGCACATATATTTGTTATAGCTCTTTCTCTTTAATTTGTTGCCAAAAATGTCAATGGATCAAAACTGAATATGGGCATGTTATGCTTTACTTAGCTCATAAGGCAGCATTACAGATGACACCTGTAATAAAACCAATAAGTTAACAGTTAAATACTTGTTCAGTATAATCTTAAATAAGTGTGGGTTTCCTCTGGGTTCTCCGGTTTCCTCCCACGGTCCAAAGATGTGTGGGTTAGGTGCACTGGCCATGCTAAATTGCCCCTTAGTGTTCCGGGATGTGGAGGTTAGAGGGATTAATGGGGTAAGTATGTGGAGTTACAGGGATAGGGCCTGAGTAGGATTGCTATTGGTGCATGCTCGATGGGCCGAATGGTCTCTTTCTGCACTGTAGGGATTCTATTCTATTCTAAGTTAACTAAATTCTACATCAGAGAACGCCTAATATCCTCTTTATAAAGTAAAGTCACCATGGTCCCCGATGACCATAGGCTGCTCTCCTATGAGAGTTAGCTGATGGTGATTTAACCTTTTGTTTCTAACTCAGGCAAGGTTGAGAAGGCAGGGCCTTCATGAATAACCTCAGTTGGTACAGTGAATTAAACTAACGCTGTTGGCATCACTCTACATCACGAGCCAGGCGTCCAGCCAACAGAGCTAACCGACTTCGCTTTATACCCCACGTCTGCATAAACCACATTTTCCTGAATGACAAACATATAAAAATGAAAAATAACAATTATTAAGAATTGAGGAAAATTAAGATTAAAAAATGAAATTGGGATAAAATAAAGGGATTGTTAAGTGCAGCTGTCTGAAGGAGTGTTTTGATATGTGTATTAGCATATCAATGGGAAAAACAAGTGTTTACCCATGTGACCAGGGGAAAAACAATGATGTATAGAATAGGTGACTTCAAAGTGGAGAGATAAGGGAACTGGCACTTATAATGCCAAAAGCCGGATCCATGGGGTGGGTAACATCAAAGGGAAAAATTATATATCCAAAGCCAGATAACTGGAGAAAGGGTCACAGTAGAATCATAGCCACAACCAGCTGTAGAAAGCATGCTCTCCCAAAAACAAGTCATTGCTGAAAGGCTGCTGTTTAAAATCCAAAACTTGAACAGAGAAGATTATTCCTTTACTCAGACTGAAGACGAGTTTCCCAAACATGGACAAATAACCTGTGCGTGGTAACTACCTGCTGGATTGAATTCATTAGAGTTATATAATGGAACAAAAACAGAAAATGCTGGAAAATCTCAGCAGGTCTGTGGAGAGAGAGCAGAGCTAACATTTCAAGTCTGGATGACTCTTCATCAGAGCTGGATAATATTGGATGTTGTTTGGGAAATAGGGGCATTTCTCAGACCTCAGGAAATGTAGGTAGTTAGAAACAAAGGGGTAACTTCATGAGATATTGTGTGTATAGCCATCAGTGTAGTTAAGTGTACTGTTGTCGTATATTATAGTCCTTCTTGTCGTATGTTTTTTTTGAGCTAATAAACATTCCTTATTAATTGGTCACAAAATGACTGGACTGTTCCTCACTGGTTTGCATATGTTTTCTCACATTATAACAAATTGAAAATATACACCACTATGAACCATTATTCCAAGTTACCCTTCTGGGTTTTGGGATACCCTTGCATTTAACATCAGTGTGGTTCGAAACACAATCATTTTCCTAAGATTTTAGGACAGATTGGAAATATATTCAATATGTTACCTCTGTTGATAATTCATACTATTTGAGTCACGTTGTAGGATATTTGTCAGCAGATTTGGGGTTGGGGCATGAAGCACAAAGTGGGAGTGGAGTAGAGGAACTTTTTATTTAATTATTTACAGTACATGTCTTGGGGTCAGGGAGGAGGTGAGCTCATAGATGAGTGGGTCTTGAAGCTGCTGTCATGAATGTGAAATAAACAAATCCAATTGATATTACATCAATGGTCATGAGATTGCAATTGATTAATGAAAATAAATTTGTGGTGAGGGAGAGCAACAACAGAAAGATTTTGTGGTCTTGTGGAATGGTTCCTGTGGATCATCAGGTTGTTAGAAAATGAAATTGGATTTATTTGTATCGCTGTAATCCATTGGTTTTTTACTAGTCTCTGTGATCAGTTTGTTATCCTTTTAAGAAAGCCATGGATTGCCAATGAACAGCTGCTTCTTTCTGAGCCACACTGAGGGGGCCATTTTATGAGAAAAATTCTAAGTGCCGGACTAGTGTGAAAACGGGAACCTTTCAGATCTGTTTTTTTGGGTGAGTCCAAATTGCATTTTTTACGAACTTAGAGAAGGAAAAAATGGACGAGACGATTTCTAGCCAATAGATGGAGGGGTGAGGCTTAACTTGCAACAGCAGAGAGAGCCATTGTGCATGTGCAAACCTGTGGCTGCACATGCGCAATGGCAACCAGCAAAGAGCCGACAGGTCTGAGAAAGATCTGTCAGGCCTCTGTTGCTGCAGCTGGCCTCAATGAACCCCCCTCCAGCTATCCTGGGGGCCCGTGGCTGATCACGAGCGGCCCCCGCCCGGAAATGTCACCCTGCCGCCGCATAGGCTAATCGTTCCTGCCCCTGCCTCCAGACCAATCATACCCCCCTCCCCACCGACTGTATTGCAGAGTGGCAGTGGGGTCCCCTCCCCCCGATGCAGAGTGGCAGCGGACCCCTCTCAACCTCCCCCCACGATCATGATGCAGAGTGGCAGCGTCCCTCCCCAACCGATCACAATGCAGAGTGGCAGCGGGCACTCCCTTCCCTCCCGATCGGCCTCACCCATTCAGGCCCTGCCCAGGCCTGGCCCTGCCACTTCAGGCCCCTCCCTTGTAGACTCCACCCACTCAGGCTCTGCCCTGCCTGGCACTGCCCATCAGGCAGTGCCAGGCAGGGCAGAGCCTGAGTGGGTGGAGCTTCAATGGCCTCTGGTTCTACCAGTGAGGCCATCACGACTGGTCCCCATTCGTGGGAACCATATGTGATCCTCACTGGAGAGAACCTCTCCTGGCATGGCCACAAAAGCAAATGAGCCCGGACGATTGCATCTCAGGGCTCATAATTTCTATTCAAATGAAGGTTTAAATATATTTAAATAATATATTCAGCCTCTTGCCAGAAATAGGCGAGGGGCTGAATGCGCCGGATATCCGATGCCGGTAAGATCGCGAGAGGCTCTCTTGGCTCTCATACGATTTTGCCGGCTTGCCCTGTCCAAGTGGCAACATCGTCCCTGAGAGAGACAAGGCAGATTCTGTTGTATGGTGAAGCAATGAAGGTACTACTGAGAGAAGGCTTATAATACAAATCCCATGGGAAAGCCATAAACCAAAATATCCAAATCTACTGAATGACCTCAAAATGAAGAAATTATCAACAAAATTATACATTTTGTAGCTTTTACCTCAACGTGAATCAGAACCAATGCAAATTACACTTGAATTAACATGTAAATTATACTTTAAATAAAAGGGTAACTTTCATTTTAAATAGTCAATACAACAAAGATACATATTTTGTAAAGAGAAGCACCTGCAACACCTCACAAAAATCGGGCACCATGTGCAATCTCAGTCTTTCCCTATGGGATTGTATTAAAATCCTGCTCACACAGCAGTATTTCCATTGTTTCTTTTATTTTATTTCCATTCTCTCTGTGTATTTTAAAAAGGAGCAGCTGTCCATTTCCAATCCTCTGGTATGTCGATCTCTCACTTTCCCACACAATTGCCTCAATCCTTACACATGTCTATGAACCAATCAGGTCACGACAGTTCTGATGGTGTAGTTCTCCAGGGTTCCTTTTGAATCGACCAACCCATAACAACCCAGTTCATGGTTTGGCCATTTCTGATAAAACACCCAGCTCTTAAGTGTCTCTAAGCAGTTCACAGTGCTTTTACGATTCAGTCCCTTTTAGTTCTGTCATTTATCGCTTCCCCTAGAGATTCAGCAATTCCATTTTTCTTCATACTACCAAAGAGAAAACAGACCTTTTCATAGTGCTTGATCTATTGTTGATTTTAGTTGTTTGTTGTAGCAGAAGTCTGAAAATGTGAAATCTTGTTGTTTGGTCCTGTGGGAAATTAATCTCTTTTTAAGTTATTTATGGGGCTTAAGGTCTCTTCAGGGTTTGTAACACAGACTGTAGGGACATTTTCAGCGATATTCCCCTGGTGTTGGTATTGGGTTCTTTTGCTATCCATTAATGATTTTTATTAAGGAATGAAACTGGTACCACTGATATCAACTGGCATTGACCTCGGCACCGGAAATGACAATCGCACACCCAGCTCGGTCAACCCTATAAAGTCCTTTTTACCACCATCTGGATGTTTATGGCAAAATTAGGAGAGCTGTCCCACAGGCTAGTCAAGCAACAGCGGGACATAGTCATACTTACGGAATCATACCTTACAGATGTCCGAGATGCCCGCATCACCATCCCTGGCTATATCCTGTCCCACTGGCACAGAGTCTCACCAGAATGGTGGAACAGTAGTATGCAGTTAGGAGGGAGTTGCTCTAGGAGTCCTCAGAATTGATTCTGAACCGCATGATATTTCATGGCATTCGGTCAAAACATGGGCAAAGAAATCTTCTGCTGATGACTACCTACCTCACCACCCTCTCACCCCACTTGATGAATAAATACTCCTCCATGTTGAACACCACTTGAAGGAAGCACTGGAGTAGATTGTACTCTGGGTGGGGAATTCAACGTCCATAACCAAGTATGGCTTGATAGCATTCCTACTGACAGAATAAAAGCAAATTACTGCGGATGCTGGAAAATCTCAGCAGGTCTGGCAGCATCTGTAAGGAGAGAAAATAGCTGATGTTTCGAGTCCAGATGACCCTTTGGCAAATCTTTGACAAAGGGTCATCTGGACTCGAAACATCAGCTCTTTTCTCTCTTTACAGATGCTGCCTGTAAGTTTCAGGGCAATCCTTCATATTTTAAAAGAACTCAGGAGAAACCTGACAGTTTAAAAGTGGCCAACTCTGGCTGCTGGCTGATAAAACCTCCCAGAAGGCTCGGCAGGACAAACATAACCTGCCTATGGACTGTGCTAAGGAAAGGTGTGAGCCCCCTGAATATGCAAGTGGCCAGGTGCGGCAGAGAGGCAGACACACCAGTGATCTAATCATCAGAAGGACAAAGGGAGATGGAGACCAGCAGACGAACAGTAAACAGACCAGCAGGGAGACAATGGCCACGGAAATCGGCCCATCCACAGAAGACCCATCCCACTAATGGGATACCGTTCAGGAAGCTCCGGAGGAGCATTAAAAAGACATTAAAATAATGACCAACGGGGGTCAAGGCAGTTCCAGCCTTTTGTGTTTGGACTTGACTCAATTAAACCGAGACTGCTGGTGATCGAAAGCCCATTGTCCTTGAAACTCACCTACGGGGGCAGGGAAGTTGGTTGTTAAATTGGGCTGAAGTTAAGATCAAGGGAGGCAGACAAGCCAAACCGAGCTCTCTTCCAGAATCGCAAGCTCATGTGCAGAAGTGAAGACCAACAGCAACCCAGTTTCGACCCTGCACTAAGACGTTCGAGCTCATCACAAAAGAACCCCTTTTAGAATTGTGAGTATCCCAGCCAACCTTGTGAAGCTCCCGAGGATAGGATAGAGGTTGAGGCAAGGGGAGGGGTGGTGTATTGTAATTATAAAGTTCAGTAATCTTGTTTTGAACTGTGTAAAGTAAGATTTTACATTGTACCCGTTAGCATTTCTCCCATAGTGATAATATAAAGTATATGTTTTATTCATGTGTGGTGTGGTATTGGAGAGGTTGATTCTATTGTTAAATAAATCACTGAAAGTTTTGAGTTTGGAGTTCGTCTTGCCTCTTGTTCTCTCATCAGCGCACTCTGGCGAGGTCAGTTTCAATATCCCTTACCATAAATCCGGAGTCCAGAACCGAGGGTGATCTGAGCGATTTTAACCCGCTCACTCAAGGGAGACTGCTGGTCAGGAGATAAAGAAGTCTCTCTGTTCTCTCTCTTGGAGACCTACTCAAGTGGAGTGGGTGCAGGGTGGCCGTTGTCCCACTGACAAGGGAGAGAATCACTCAGGCCTTGGTGGCGGTTTTGGGATGGCTGTGTGATATAAGTGTCAGGCTACCGGTCAGGTATAAACGCTGAGCTCTCTCCTGCGGAGTTGCCCCAGTGCAGCATTCCCCGGCCTTTGAAATTTCAAGGCCTGTAAGAAAGAGACACTCGCAGCTATCGGCAGACTCCCAAATACTGGCCTGTAAGCGGAGTAAAGAGAAAGATCCCGCTACATGCCAGACCTGCTGAGATTTTCCAGTGTTTTCTCTTTTAGTTCCTACTGACAGAACTGGCTGATTCCTAAAGGACATAGCTATTAGACTGGGTCTGTGGTAGGTGGTGAGGGAACCAACAGGAAGAAAAGCCTACCTGTCCTCATTCTCACCAACCTACCTGTCGCAGACGCATCTGTCCATGACAATTTTGGTAGGAATAACCACCTCACAGTCCTTGTGGAAACAAAGTTTCATCTTCACATTGAGGATACCCGCCACCAGAATGTGTGGCACCACCACTTGCGAAGTGGGATAGATTTTGAATAGGTCTAGTAATTCAAAACTGAGCATCCATGTGGTGCTGTGAAGCGTCAGCAGCAACAGAATTTAATTCAACAGCAATCTGTTACCTCATGGCCCAGCATATGCCCCATTCTACCATTATCAAAAGGTTGGGGGATCCATGAAGAGTGCTGGAGGGCATGCCAGGAGTAGCATTAGGCATACCAAAAAATTAGGCATCAATCTGGTGAAGCGACACACTTTAGGAAGGTTTCAAACTTTGAAGGGCTTTATATTCATAATGCAATGGGAACATAAGTAACACAGCTTTTATGCCCATCCCTATTTGCCCTTGAGAAGGTGATGGTGAGCCACCTTCTTAAACCGCAGCAGCCTGTTTGGTGTAGGTACACACACAGTGCTGTTAAGGGGTTTGGTCCTGTGCCAGTGAAGGAGCAGTGATATAGTTCCAAGTCAAGATGATGGGGATCTTTCAGGCAGTGAAGTTCTTTTACGGCTGTTGCCATTGTTCTTCCAGTTAGCAGAGATGGTGGTTTTAGAGGGTACTGTCAAAGCAACATTGATGAGTTGTTGCAGTGCACCTTGTAAATGATACAAATTACTGCTGCTGTGCGGTGGTGGCAGGGACAGTGAATGTTTATGATGTAGGTTGGGGTGCTGATCAAGTGGTCTGCTTTGTTCTGGATGGAATTGAATTAAAGTTATGTTGGAGCTGTACTTAAAGTTATGTTGGAGCTGCAAGTGGAGAATATTTCATCGCATTCCTGACCTGTGCCTTGAGATGGTGAACAGGTTTTGGGGAGTTAGGAGATGAATTACTCATTGCAGAATTCTCAGCCTCCGATCTACTCTTGTAGCCACAGTACTTAAATAGAAAATTCAATTATATTTCTGGTCAATGGTAAGCCCCAGAATGGATGGAGGAAGTGAGGGCAGGTACTTAGAGCTAGTAATGCCATTGAATGACAAGGTGAGATGGTTAGATTGCTTCTTGTTGGACATGGTAATTGCCCGGCACTTGTGTAGTTTGAATATTATTTGCCAGTTATCAGTCAATGACTAAATATTGTCCAGTTCTTGCTGTATTTGGGTTATCAACTCCTTCAGTATCTGAGGAGTTGCAAATGACACTGAACACTGCGCAATCATCAATTAACATCCATATTTCTGACCTAAAGATGGTAGGGAGGCCATTGATGAAGGCTATTGATGAAGTAGTGGGAGATGGCTGGGCCCAGGGCACTACCATGAGGAACTCCTGCAGTGTTGCCCTGGGGCTGAGAGATTGACCTCTAAGAAATGCAACCATCTTCCTTTGTGCTAGGTATGACTCCAAACAATGGAGAGTCCTATTGACTTCAATTTTGTTCGGGCTCCTTAATTCCACACTTGGCCAAATGCTGCCTTGATGTCAAAGGCAGTCAGTCTCACCTCACCTCACCTCTGGAATTCAGTTCTTTAGTCCATGTTTGGAATAAGGCTATATTGGGTTTGGAGACAAGTAGCCCTGGCAGAACACAAATTGAGCAATGATGAGCAGGTTGTTCTCAGATAATGTTGCTTGATTGCTTCATCACTGACACCTTTTATCAAATTGCTGATGATTGAAAGTAGACAGATGGCCTGGTAATTGGTAGGATTGTATTTTTCTGCTTTTTGTGGAGAGGACTTGCTTTGGTAATTTTCTGCAGTTGTCAGGGTCCACAATCTTTGCTATATCACAGCAAGCAGAAGACCATTAGGGTAATGGTATTGAGTTCTCTCTGGTGAAGGACCTCAGTTATGTGGAGAGATTGGAAAAGTTGGAGTTGTCTCCTTACAGCAGAGAAAGTTGAGGAGATTTGAGAGAGGTGTCCAAAATCATGAAAGGTAATAAATAAGGAGAAAACTTTTAATTTGACAGATGGGTCAGTAGCCTGAGGTCACCAATTTAAAGTCACAGAACGGTTACAGCACAGTAGGAGACCATTTGGTCCATCATGTCTGATGCAGCCCCTCAGAGAGAAACTCACCTCACCCCACTCCAACTTTCTCCATAGGCTAGCAATTTAAAAAAAAATATTTTTTTAATCCCAGTTTGAAAGCTATGATTGAATTTGCCTCCATCACACTTTTAGACAGTGCATTTCAGATCTTAACCACTTGCTGTGTAAAAAAGGTTCCCCTGATGTTGGCATTGCTTCTTTCATCAATTGATGTCCTGTGCTTCACAATCCTTCTACCAACAGGATCAGTTTCTCCATATCTATCCAGACCCCTCATGATTTTGAACACCACTATCAAATCCTCTTTTAATCTTCTCTGCTCCAAAGTGAACATCTCCAGCTTCTCAAATCTGTCTGTGTAACTGAAGCTTGTCATCCCTGGACCATGCTTGTGAAACTTTTCCGCACCCTCTTTAATCCCTTCACTTCCTTCCTAAAGTGTGGGCACGATACTCTAGTACAAGCCGAACCAATGTTTTATACAGATTAATCACAATATCCTGGCTTTGTACACTACGTCCTATTTTTGAAGCCTGTGCTTTAACTGCTTTCTCAACCCACCCTGCCACCTTCAAAGATTTGTGCGCATATACCCCTCTGTTTTCTCTTTAAAGTCGTACCATTTCTTTTTAGATTCTCTTCTCATTCTCCCTACCATATGAACCACACCCCTCTGATTTAAAGTTCATCTGCTACTTTTCTGCCCACTCCACCATTCTATGCCCTCTAGATCTTTATCACTATTCTCCTCACAATTTACAAAACTTCCAATTTTTTTGTTAGTCCCAAATTGTACCCTGTACACTCAACTCAATGTCATTAATATATATCAAGAAAAATTAGGTTCCTAACACTGACCCCTGAGAAACTCCACCTTTCCACAGTCCGAAAAACAGCCATTCACAACTATTCTGTTTTCTGTCATTCAGCCAATCTCTTATTACAGTGCAGAAGGTGGCCATTCGGCACTGACAACAATACCACCAAGGTCCGATTTCTGTAACCCCATTTATTTACCCTGACACCAATCCCTTTGACACAAAGGGGCAATTTAGTATGGCCAATCAACCTGCACATCTTTGGAATGTGGGAGGAAATCCATGCAGACACAGAGAGAACGTACAAACTCCACAATCACCCGAAGCTGGAATTGAACCCGGTTCCCCGGTACTGTGAGGCAGCAGTGCTAACCACTGCGCCAATGTGCTGCTATTGTCCCTTTTATTCCATAGATTCTAATTTTGCTGACTAGCCTGCTATATGACACTTTATCAAATGTCTTTTGGAAGTCCAGCAACTTCACAGAATTATATCCTCATTAACCCTCTCTGATAGCTCATCAAAAAGCTCAATCAAGTCAAGTTAAACGTGCCCATAATAAATTTTTTGCAATTCTCCATTTCTCTGGATCATCCTGTATCTAAGGAAGATTGGATTATTATGGCCAGACCCTCTGCAAATTCTACTTTTACTTCACTCAGTATCCTTAGATACATTTCATTTGGTCCTGGTAATGTATCAATTTTAAGTACAGCCAACCTTTCTAATCCATCATCTTTATCAGTTTTTAGCCCAGTGGTGTCTCAACTACCTCCTCTTTCACAATGATTTTGCCAGCATCTTTTACCCTGATAAAGGATGCAAAATACTAATTTAATGCCTCAGCCGTGTCCCTTACTCAAATCCCTTTCTCGATCCACAATTGGCCCTTTTTGCTATTTACATGCCAATAGAAGGCCTTTGGATTCTCTGTTATGTTAGTTGCCAGTCTTTTCTCAAACTTTGCTCCTGTTTGTTACTGAGCCTTCGATAGTCAGCTTGGTTATTAATAGCATTATCCACCTGACAGCTGTCATGTAAACTGACCTAGATTTTGGACTTTTATTTAATAAGATTTTGTGTTCTTGCTTAACTTGATCATTTTATCTTAAAGGCCATTTTATTTTAGCAGAAAAGGAGCTATGTTGATGTTGCTAAGCTTTTACCACAAGCTTACCTCATACAGCATTATGAATTAGTCACCAACTGGCAATAAATGATTGCATTACAAGGAAGTACCTCAACCTTGTAATTGAAGGATGAGTAATTAATCAAATAATAAGAGATGGGTTATATTATTTTTGTATTTTCATAGAATCATAGAATCCCTACAGTGCAGAAGGAGGCCATTGAGTCTGCGCCGACAACAATTCCACCCGGACCCCATCCCCACTACCCCACATATTTACCCCGCCAATCCCTTTAACCTATGCACCCCAGGACATTAAGGGGCAATTTAGCATGGCCAATCAACCTAACCCGCACATCTTTGGCACGTGGGAGGAAACCGGAGCACCCGGAGGAAACCCATGCAGACAAAGGAGAACGTGCAAACTCCACACAGACAGTGACCTAAGCCGGGAATCGAACCCAGGTCCCTGGAGCTATGAAACAGCAATGCTAACCATTGTGCCACCCCTTTTCTAATGATATTCCTGCGTTTGGATTTAATTTAAAAGTAATGTAACTGAAGCTGTGAGAAAGAAATTTACACTATCCAATACTGGCCTATCAAGAACACACTGGCCTTGACTGGCTCAGTGTTAGTCTGATGAATGGGATGTTTGTGACGGCATTAAGTTAAAGAGTGCATCCTGAAGCAACCTTAAGCATAAGGCAATGTGCCCATTAGGCAGAACCACTGAAATTAACCCTTTCAACATTACTGATCAATTAACCATTTCCAACAACATAGGCTAAGGTGGGGTGACATGTTTTTTCAGGTATAAAGAGGAGTTATGGGAACCATTTTGTTGTGTATACCAAGTGAAGGGAGACATATTACTGACAGTACACAGATCATGATAGTTGTACTGGATTGGGGACAGGGGCAAATTCCTGTCACCTTGGTATTAGAATCCCAGCTAATGTTACTGCTGAACAAGTCAGATTCCAGAGGGAAACCTGGCTTGATAAATCCTAACTTTCTTTAAATCGAAGGAAACTTATTGAACAAATTCACAGGAGTCTTCTGATGAACTTTTAACACAAAGAATAAAACATTTATTAAACAAGAAAAAGAATAATATTACACCAGATGAAAAGGTTAGGAAGATCTCAATACAAGTTCTATAATATGATTCAAATATTCACTATTCCTTCACCCCAGTTATATCTTTACATCAGTGATGGACAACCTAGGCTGGTAAATGATCTACGAGTGACCCTCCTTCATCTCAGTGGGCCACAAGATTGAAATCGGGCTTGTTCACTACCCATAACCCTCATGAATAAGATTAAATACATTTAATGCACACCAAATATTTCATAAGTTATGGAAAATGCTTAATCATTTATATATTAATAGAACTTTCATCAACTTCAAATGGCAAAAACAAAATAATATTTTTACACTTTGGACACATGGCTTTCACAGTCAATGTTGTGTGCTATCAGCATGCACCTCACTACACTTACTCTTGCTTTATGTGCGTATCACTCCTGTCACACCGACAGGAAATAAACTGCACGGATGACAATCAGCGAAATGTGGCAATGCTGCATATGGGCAGCAGTCAACAAAACTATCTCGTGGGGCACACTCAGAATTCAGATGGACAGCATGAGGCCCCTGGACAGCAGGTTGCCCACCACTTTACAGACACATATAAATTCAGAAAGATAAAACCATTTACCATATCTATCTTGTATGTGGTACAGGTTAACCAACTGGCCAACTGTGGCAAACACCACACTTCAAGTAAATGACAGACGTAACCAAAGCAGATTCTATGGATTGCTCAACGACCCACCCAGACACTTGTCACACCACGAACTAACTTGTCACACTGTCCATGTGGAGTTTGCAAGTTCTCCCCGTCTGCATGGGTTTTCTCCAGGTGCTCTGGTTTCCTCTCAAGAGTCCAAAGATGTGCAGGTTAATGTGGGTTGGCCGTGCTAAATTGCTCCTTAGTGTCCAAAGATATGTAGATTGGGCATTAGCTGGGTAAATACATGGGGTTATGTGGATAGGGGGGGCGCAGGGAAAGATGCTCTGTTGGAAAGTTCTGATGTGGAGATGCCGGCGTTGGACTGGGGTAAACACAGTAAGAAGTTTAACAACACCAGGTTAAAGTTGGAAAGTTGGCAGACTTGATGGGCTGAATGGCCACCTTCTGTACTGTAGGGATTATATATATTGCTAACAAAGATTTCCAATTTCCAAATGTTGGTCCCACTTGAACAGCTTAAACAAGGATCCACTTCCAGAGTTTTAATCTCACTTTCTGAGTTTCCTTTCCTCTGAATCTCCAAGGACACTCCACCTTTCACAATTTCAGATTCTCATCCATGCCAAGCAGAACACCAGTGCTCCAAAGAGCTTGGAGCAAGGAGTCACCATCCTTTAGTTACTTGCTCGGACCTACAGGGCTTTTCTCAAGCCTGTTTTGCTTCAAATCTGCTCTTTGCAGCTCTTTCTTTAATTTAGAACCTTTTGAATCTGTCCTTATTTATCTTGGCTCAATGGTATCTCTGTGGAGTGGGGAATGAGACTAATTGGGTAACTTTGTCGTTTGGTCTCCTTCTGATCTTGTAATTTTATTAATATAGCCACATAGGAATAGAAAACTATTACGACAGAGATGTGATTCTCAGGATGCAAAAAAAGGGTAGATTTACAAATTTGCAAGAAACAAGCTTGTTTACAAAACCACCCACAAAGACATGGCATCTTTAAGGCGTATTCGAAATTTGAAAATCAGTTATTTATAACGCTCTCCTGTTTTCATTTGCTCTCTCCAGTCGACGAATTAGTTGCGTTGGAAGGCTTCCTTCATTTCTCTTTTGAAATATCATACTTTTTCCCCCTCCCCCTAATTTTGCCTTGGCTGGAATAAACTCACAGCGAGCAATTTCCTGACTGACATCTTTGACTCCACCTCCTCGCCCAGCCGCCTCCCCGCACGGCCATTTTCAGACGCTGGGGGAGGCTGCCGTGTCACATCGCCTCCTTTCTTCGTCGAAGATGGTAGACGTCACAGCGCCCGGTGGACGTCAGTGCTGCTGCTCGGGAGGGGGCGTGGTTTTGTCGGAAGAGCGTTTCCGGTTCGAAGGGGGGGCTGGCCGAAGTTGGGCGGGGAGGGAAGGCGGGGCCAATGGGGGGATGATTGACAGGTCCGGCGCAAAGGTTGCTGGGATTGTCAAAACAAGCCGCATCCGTCCGCTCGAAGGCTTGAACCCCCCCCCCCCCCCCCCCACACATACAGGCGAAGCAGCCATCTTGAAAAGTCAGGCTTGTTGCTGTTCTTTCCCGCCCAGCTTTCGGCATACACACATCCATATTTTTAAAAACTAAAGTAAATACTTTACAGTCGCCGTTCTCATTTCAGGTTATTCGCAACAAATACCTTCTCCCGCTTTAATAACTGCGCATAACAGATTTATGAAACCGCTGGGTACGTATCAGTATATTTTTTCTCTCTCTCTATTTTGTTTCTCAGATAAGGAAGGAGTGAGTTTGTGTACTGCGGCCGGGCCCTCTTACTGTGTGTGTTTTAGCTTCTGTAACTGGCCGGAGCGGGGGAGGGGAGTGGGTGTTGTTGTTGCTGCTGTCCTACTAATGTTCCCAACCTCCCTCTTTTCTATTGGGGAAACCCAATATAGGCAGGAGCTCCCTTTATAAATTGAACCTTTCAGTGTTTTATTTTTGGAAGTATCTTTTTGATTAGCCGCTTCTGATATATTAGTCGGGAAGTGACAGATTGATTCATTTCTGAGTTGTTTTCAGAGGGAAGGTTCAGGTTGTCAAAACACAAGTCTGTTCTTGTGACAACAGTGCAGGGTTTGACACCACACAAAATTTACATCCGAGCAGCTACTTTTACTTTAATAAATATCTTTACTTGTTTAGTAGCCGCGTATTTTGTTTTGATTTTTAAGTTACAGCCAACTGAAATGATTTGAATATTTTGGTTTTCTGGAATAACTAGTTTTGCATTTAGGAAATTGTCATTTTTCTCAGCAACTTTCAGTGTGTGCTGGTGTGAAATGCACCTCATTGGAAATTAAATTGTGGGTTGATCTAGATTTGCTGTGTCATGCTGCTATTTTAAAGTTTACAGTTTGGAATTTTGAATGGAACTATGACTTGAGAAAATGTTTTCTTGCCTGGCCAACTGTTACCAATTTCTAACTTATATTTAATATTTTAAAATGATCAGTTCTGGAAGTATGGTGCATATATATAGAAATGCACCATTATTCAATTGGAAATATTTACAAACTATCCTTATATAGACTTAATCAGTAACGTATTCAAAACTGAAGCTAGATTAGCAATGTGTAATCAAATTGATCTTGACTTGTTGGAGAAAATAAGATCTGAAGCCTACAATTGTTTTGTAATAGAACATCATGATGATATTACTTGGGTGTAGTGCAAGTTTCAGCTTGTAATAAAAGTGTTTTGGGGAATAATGTAGGCTCCCAAATGTTTATAGTCTTGGAATCCATAGAATCCTACAGTGCAAAAGGAGGCCATTTGGCCTGTCAAGCCTGCACCAAACACAATCCCAACCAGACCCTATCCCCATAACCCCATGTATTTACCCTAGCTAGTCCCCCTGACACTAAGGGGCAATTTAGCATTGCCAATCCACCTAACTAACCCGCACATCTTTGGACTGAGAGGAAACCAGAGCACCCAGAGGAAACCCACGCAGACTTCGCACAGACAGTGACCCAAGCCGGGAATCAAACCCGGGTCCTTGGCACTGTGAGGCAGCAGTGCTAGCCACCGTGCCGCACATTAAATTTAATGTGAGCTAAATCCTGGATTTTGAGTATTTTGTGCTGTATTTGCATTTGCAGTAAAATTCAGTACAAGATTAGCGAGAGCCAAAGCAATGCCAACTGCTCTGCGACCTATCCATAACGATGTGATCTAGTTAGGTTACATGTTTGGTTTGTATGACACCTAGAATGGTAACAGCACAGAAGGAGGCCATTTGTACCATCGAGTCTGAGCTGGCTCGCTGTGATAGCATTTTCGCTCATCCCACTTTTCCACCATTCCCCTGTAGCTCTGCAATTTTTTTTCCCTTCAGCTGCTTATCCAATTCCCTTTTGAAAATCATGATTGAATCCATTTCCACTATCCTTTCAGCTGTACATTCCAGATCGTATCCACTTGCTGTATTTTTTTTAAAGAGAAAGGTTTTCCTCATGAAAGTGGATCTGGTTCAGAACCCAGTGTGTTGGACTATGTTTCTATTGGTTTACTGGAGTTTGACTTTCCAAATTCCTCTTTGTTCCCTTTAATACAAGTAATAATTAATATGACAGGTTAAAATTCATCCGCTATAACCATCTTTAAATTGTGAGCAGGCTGTAGGAATTATTTGATGTGTACTTTGGAATCTGAGTGGTTGCTATAACCTGACTGATATTGCAATTATAGTTGATACTCTTTTATTAATGCTGGTGGGAGAGATATTGCAAGTGGATCAAACTTGAGCAAATTATTTTTGCACTACTGTTTTTGCCAACTACAAAAATTAAGCCTCAGGTCTTGCATCATAGTTAACCTTAATATCGCTTGCCTCCTGTTGCCTAAACTATAGTGAAGCATAATGGTTGGAAGAGCATATTTCTACAAAATTTAACAAGAAAAACAACATGTGAGCTTCTGTTCCCCTTTTCAAATCAAATATATTCTGATTCTTCTGTTCTGACCTTCCATCATGCTTTATATTTCTCAGAGATTTCAACTTTAAACTGTGGATTGGTTGCAAGCAAATTAATACTTTGACATGCTGACCGTTGAACTTGCAACCTTATTATTGGAAATTAGTGTGCGTCTTATTTTGGTTCGCAAACATCTGTGCATCTAAAATAATAGATTTTTCAAAATGTCTTGCTTAATTTATATATTTGTGTTTAATGAGAAATATTTTTTAGGAAATATGCTCAAGTTGTTTGCTTACTTCAAAGATGGAGTCTGAAAACATTGTTTGTAACGATCTGTAATTGCTGAGTCTTGCTATTTGTTGCATGTGCACATTTGGAATACCATAGGATTGTTTTAAACTAACACCCTTTAAATTTGGTTGTTTGGATTTCCAAAAAAGGATAATTTATTATTTGAAATAAAATAGATTTTTAGCTTCTGTTCTAAAGTCGAGTTCCTGATCTTTACTGACAAACTCCTCTTGCACAAAATATTATTGGCCATGACCTTGAATAAGTCAACTTTATTTTCACTGCCTCATTAGTCGAGAAAATTCTGCTTGTTGCTTTATTTAAATCCATTTGTAGTGCAAAAATATTGATGCAAAGTTGTTTACACTGAATCAGTTGATTGGTTGCAATGTGGATCTGGTGAAGGACAGTATTTGCTGCACCGGTTAGTGGAAAGTTTATTGATTTTTTGTTTAAAACCAAAGTAAAACTTTTACCAGTAATAGGACACTTTTAAAACAATCAATATTTGTGTTTAGAAAGGTGACCTTAGAATAATTTTTCATACAAATTGGTGTTTTTACAATTTTTGTGTGGCTTTTCAAAATTAGTCCTAATTGGTGTACTTCATATTCTACTTTGAAAGGTTTCACTTTTGTAGGGTTTGATCTCCAAATCTAATCTGCATCAGTAGAGGGATAGAAAATTGAAAAGTAACTAGTTATGTTATGCTGCTCTTATAATAATTTCTCTATTCTGAACCTTTACTTCTAAAGTTGGGTAAGGTGTACAACTTTGTCTGTTGATGAGTATTTTACAGCACAGGACAGGTGATCTGCACACTTTCCCAAAGAGGTATCCATTTTCTTTTAAAATATTCCTTCCATTGCTTTCTGTAGGTTCAAACAAAACTGTTAGTATCTGCTTCATACTTTTGATCTCCAAGGAAACAGTCCTAACTTCTCCATTCTGTATATGAAACTGAAATTCCTCATCCCTGAAATCAATCATTACATTATAGGACAATGTAGATGGGCAGAACAATGACAAGTGGGATCTAACTCTGAAAAGTGTGAGGTAATGCATTTTGGGAGGAATAACAAGGTAAGGGAATATACAATGAATGGTCGGACCCAAGGAAGTGTGGAGGATAGAGAGGGACTTTGGTGTGCATGTTCATAGATCTCTTAAGACAGCAGGACAGGTAGGTAAGGTGGTTTAAAAAGCATATGGCATATTTGCCTTTATTAACTGAGGCATTGAATACATGGAGCCGTCTCGAACGCTGCTTAGGCCATAGCTGGAGTACTATGTGCAGTTCTGGTCACCAACTAGGAAGGAAATGATTGCACTAGAGAAGGTGCAGAGCAGATTCACCCAGGATGTTGTCTGGGTTGGACTATTTCGGCTATCGAGAGACTGGATAGGCGGGGATAGTTTTCCTTGGAGCAGAGAAGGCTGAGGGGCATAGATGGGTTGGATAGGAAGGATGGGGATGATAACCAGGGAGTATAGATTTAAATTAAAGAGCAGGAGGTTTATAGGAGATGTGAACAAAGAACAGTACAGCACGTGAAGATAAACTTTATCACTCAGAGGGTCGTGGGAACCTAGAACACTGCCTGAAAGGGTGGTAGAGGTGGGAACGCTCCGGAAAGCAATCATGAACCACTACTCTCTGTTTCCTGTCATTTGGTCAATTTCATGTTGCTACTGTCCTTTTTATTCCTTAAACTCTGACTTTGCTCTCAAGTTTGTTTATCAACTACTTTTGGAAGTCCATGAACAGCACATCAGCATTAACCTCATCAAACCCCTCTGGTACGTCTTCAAACAAAAAATGCATTAGTTAACCATGATTTGCCATTAGCAAATCCATGCTGGCTTGCCTTAACTAAACTGTTTTTGCCCAAGTAATTAATTTTTATCCCAGATTATGATTTCTAGAAGCTTCCTTGCCACTAAGATTAAACTGACTGGTCTGTCGTTGCAGGACTTATCTTTACACTTTGAATAAAGGTAAAACAGTTGCAATTCTCTTCATCTGGTGCCTTGAATTTAAGGAAGATGAAAAATTATGGCCAGTGCCTCTGCAATTTCCACTCTCACTTCCCTCTGTATCCTCGGATGCATCTCATTTAGCCTTAGTGCCTTATCAACTTTTAATTGAAGATAGTCAATCCAATAGCACTTCTTCATCAATTCTAAACCATTTCAGCGTCTGAATTACCTCCCCTTTCACCATGACCTGTGCAGCAGCATCTTCCTTGATAAAAGACTGATGCAAAGTATAAATTTAATACCTCAGCCATGCTCCCAGCCTCTGTGCATAAATCCCCTTTTTGGTCCCTGATTGGCACCACTTTTCCTTTTGCCATTCTCATACTATTCATATGTCAGTAGAAGACTTTTGGTTTATCTTTTATGTTAGCTGCTAGTCTCTTCTTGTACTTCATCTTTGCTTTGCTTATTTGCTGATTGACTTCACCTCTGAACCATCTATATTCTGCATGGTTCTCGGTTTTATTCTCCATCTGACATCTGTCGTTGGCACACTTCTTTCTGAATCTCTGTCTCATCATCGAGGGAGCTCTGGATTTGTTTGCTGTACCTTTTCTCTTGATTGCGCCGGAACTATCTCCACTTTAAGGGTAGCTCATGTTACAGTTTTGTCTGCCAACCTTTGATTCCACCTTACCTGAGTCAGATCAATCCTTACCCATTGAAGTTGGTTTCCCCTCAGTTAATTAATACCCCATCCTGATCACCTTTTGAGTCAGGTTTCCATTATAGCCGCAACATCATATTTCCCCATGACTGTACATCTGCAGCACACTAATCTGCTTTATCCTCAGTTCTTTTATTTTATTTTGGTGCCAGGGATAATCTGGAGATTACTACTTTGAGGTTCTGATTGCTAACTTCCTACCTAGATCCCTAAATTTTGATTGCAGGACTACAACCCTCTTTTTAGCTACGTTGTTTGTACCTATGTGGACAACAACTGATAGCTATTTACCATGCCCCCTCAGGGTGGTCTGCAACTGTTCAGCGACATCCTTGATCCTTGCACCAGGGAGGCAACATGCCATTATTAATTCACATCTGCAGCTGTAGAAACATTTGTTCGTTCCTCCAACTATTGACTCTCCAATAACTATTGTTCTTTCAATCTTCTTCGTGCCCCTCTGTATAGCTAAGCCACTTGTGGTGCTAAGGGCTTGGCTCTGGTTGCACTCCTGATATTAACCATAATTTTCATTAGTATTTGAAGCTGAATTCTGGTTGGGAACGAGATGTGTTCCGGGGACTCCTGCAATGCCTGCCTCTTTCTTGACTACCTGGTGGTCACGTCATTCAACATCTCCACAAAGCGCTCAACCTCATGGATGTGCCACAATGACAGTAACAGCTGCTCAAGTTCCAAAATCTGAAGCTTGAACAGTTACAATTGACGAGGGGTTTGGAGGCAAGGCTGGTGGTAACCATAAAATGTAATCTTTGTTTTTGTTATGCATTTACTCTCTCCCTGATGAATGAGGAACTGGCATTAAAGCTTTTTTTTGTTTTCCCATACATATATAGCAAAGGCAATAGAATTAGCACAGGGGTGCTTGGAACAAGATAATAAATTCTTCACCGTCAATGTTGACAAAATATGGTGAAGATCTTGATGTTGAGATTTATGATTTACTAAACTTTATCATTCAGAAGTAAATTGCATATCTTTGGAAATGAGCAGTCGGCAGATTGCAAGGACTGAGCATTGTTTCACACCTCTGCTGTCTGGCAATGGGAGTACCGATGGGTATTGCCAGGGTAATCTCCCCGAATTTTAAAAGCTTCCCAATTGTTCAACAGTTGGTCAGCTCCAGGTGTTATTTTATTGTTCAGTACTCCTAAATAGTAATTCCATGATACCTATGAGCAGTATTAATTGGAGACATGTTAGTGTTATATCCACTTTGGTATGGCATCTAAAAATGATAGTAAAAGATGCATTTGTCCATCCAACCTGCTCTATGTAGTTGTGATTCCTACTGCATCATCATAGACATTCATCAGCTGTTAGATTCCTTGAAAAGGCAAAAAATACATACACAAATCCAGGCCAATTCATGGGGAAAAAATCTTTTGAAATTCCTCCTCAATCTATGTGAGCAGTTTAAAAATAGTCCAGAAGATCATAGCCTCTAATTTAGATTACAGGATAACTATCCCTTCTCAAAAGTGATGGCTGCCCCAGCTAGAAACCGGTTCAGGTCTCTTTAAAGAATACAACAAATCAGGGAATTATAGTCGTTCTTTACAACATGGTTTAGTGTGAACATCTGCAGACAGAGAAACAGTTAACATTTCAGGTCAATGATCTTTCGTCAGAGTTGTTCTCTTTTCACAGATACTGCCTGACCCGCTCAATGTTTCCAATATTTGCTGTTTTTATTTGAGCATTCTACCACTTTGGTTACAAAAGATGAGTAGATTTTGCACTAGTAGAAAATCTAACTGCATCTACTAAATGCACTGAAAGCTTCTCTACAAACTTAAAAATGTTGAATGTTATTGGACAGAAATAGGCCCTTTTAGCATATCAAATGCTGTCGCTTGAGAGCAGAACAAAACTGTCTTTATTCTAACTGTTCGTCTTCACCTTCACATTTAAGTAATGCCTACTTGTGTGATTTTCTTTCTTATTCTAGTCACTGTGGTCTTTGAGAAAAATTAAATTTTTATGTCCATTGAGATCGTTGCATCTTCATTTGCATAAATTCCTTGTATTTGACATAATTCCATTCATCTGGCTTTGTCTCAAATCCAAGCTCTGGAGTTGAAAAGATGGTGCATTCATGTTTAAAGTTTATTTTATTTATTGGTGTCGCAAGTAGCTTACATTAATACTGCCATGAAGTTACTGTGAAAATCCCCTAGTCGCCACACTCCATTCGGATACACTGAGGTAGAATTTAGCATGGCCAATGCACCTAACCAGCACATCTTTCAGACTGTGGGAGGAAACCAGAGCACCTGGAGGAAACCCATGCAGACATGGGGAGAACATGCTAACTCCACGCAGACAGTGACCTAATCCACAAATTGAACTGGGTCCCTGGTGCTGTGAGGCAGCAGTACTAACCACTGTGCCACCATGCCACCCCATGTACCATGTCACTGTGTTTTCTGCTTCTTCCTGAAAAAGCATCTTAATGGGAATTATGGACTTTTTAAAATGCAAAGTGTGCATGTGAGTTCATATTCTTTATCAAGTTTGACTGGATAATTTGTGACATTTGTCTAGTATAGTATAGGATGGCACGGTGGCACAGTGGTTAGCACTGCTATCTCTCAGCGCCAGGGACCCGGGTTCGATTCCTGGCTTGGGTCACTGCCTGTGTGGAATTTGCACATGCTTCCCTTGTCTGCGTGGGTTTCCTCCGGGTGCTCCGCTTTTCTCCCAGAGTCCAAAGATGTGCAGGTTAGGTGAATTGGCCATGCTAAATTCTCCCTCAGTGTACCCGAACAGGCACCGGAGTGTGGCGACTAGGGGATTTTCACAATAACTGCATTGCAGTGTGAATATAAGCCTAATTGTGACTGATAAATAAACTTTATGCAAGGACTGGTGAGTTGAATGGAGCTTATAACTTAGGCGAACAGGAAAAAAGCAGGTAAACATTTGATGAAATAATATAATCAATGTAAATAATGACTACCTGGCTTTTGGACCTGTACTGCATTTACAGTAAAGCCACAAGAAAGTGATTGAGGTTGGCAGAACTAGTTTTGAATAAGCTTAGAAAAAAACTTGTGAAATACTTAGTGAATTTTTTGGTTTTATGAGTTAAGCTTTGAGGAAAATATGAGACACATATCTGCATGTCTTAAGGTCAAATTTTTATACTCATGTTTGGGTGTGGCACTTGTCTATGTTGAAAAATAAAAAGACTGAAATGTGTGATTGCTTCATTTGCAATCTCCTTTTGAATGTCCCCAACATGAAATCTGAGGTAGGGAAATAGTTGAATGTTGTTGATTGTTTTTCTGGGAATTATTCATTCTGGCAAATTAGTCCTTTTGTATTTTTAGAACTAGTTACTTGCCCAGGCACTAATTTATTTATTTTTTGCTTGCAGTGTCTTGTTTCATTAAATCTTATGGATTCATCTCCTTAACCTTGCTGGAACTGCCATTGTGAAACTGTGTTTCCAGAACAGGTGAGTTACCTCATTTTGCCTCCAATGTAGTACTGCAGTAACCTATATTTTAAAAAGGAAATGATTTATGCATTTACTGAAGATTCTCTTGCTTGAAAATACTTGTACTCCAGTGCTGCCTTTAACCTAAAAAAAATGCCTAAAGGTGATTTGCTTTTAATGCAATTTTTCTGGTTTCCCACTTTACCTTTTATGTATACTCTTTGCCATTTTCATTGAATGCTTGTTTCTCTCGGGGTTTCTCCAGGCATTCAGTGGCAAGAATCATAGTCTTAAAATCTGAATTGCATTAGAAACCTTTGTTCTATTTTCAAATCTGGACTTTATAGAAAAGAATGACATATTCTTGGCAAAATACAACCGATACAAAAATAGAAAATGCAGGAAATACAAAGCAGGTCAGGTAGCATCTGTGGAGCTGAAAATAGAGTTAATGTTTCAAGGGGGCAACTTTTCATAACTGGAAAATGTAAGAGATGTATTGGGTATTAAGCAAGTACAGCACCAAGGAAAGGGGTGGGTGGGGAGACTGTGGGCAGAAGAGATTAAATGATTGTGGTGCAAGTTTAAAGGAGATGGTAATGGGACAAGTGAAGCAACAAAAGATGCTGAATTATCAGGAGCAGGTGGTGTAAAAAAACTGATGTGGTGGGTGGGCTGATCTGAAATCACTGTTGAGGTGGGAAGGCTGTGAAGTGCCTAAATTGAATGGTGAGGGGACTGTTCCTCACTTGGTGTTGAGCTTCAATGGAGCAATAGTGAAGGCTGAACAGTGAGGGTGGGGTAGAGAAGTAAAAGTCAGACAACTGGAATCTTGCGATCATGCTTGCAGACTGAATGGGCATGTTCCGCAAAGCAGTCTCCAATATGGAAGAGACTGCATCATGAGCAGCAAATATGGTATGCTGAGTCTTAATACCTAATAATGTGGAATAGCAAGCCACAGGCTGAACAGTTTAATCCTTTTCACTCTTCACTTTGGAATGACTTGCCACTGGAAGATCCTCCAGTTGATGGACATGTAACCTGACACATCTTAATCTCAGGTTGCATGCTATTAAATCCAAGAACATGTGGAACCAAGGAACAAGCAGCAGAATTAATTGAAAGCTGGTTACAAAACAGTCAACAGACTAGAGGTTAAAGCATGGATAAGAAATTTCTGCCTTTGGCAGAATTCTGAGTTTTGATTATCGAATTCTGCTTTTTGAGATGTTTTCTCCAACCTTTTCCCCCCCCTCCCCTGAAGTTATGGGAGAGGTATATTTGAAATATATTGCACTTCAAAGATTTTTCAAAAGAGCACAATGTGACTCTGAGCTTACTAATGCAACACAGAAAGGGAAGAAAGCCTGTACAATATGTTGACATGTTGTTTTGTTGGATCTGGTGCCAGAGGGGTTGAATGTGGGATGTAAATGTCACAAAGTGCAAATTCCGGGGACAGTTCCAAAATAGAATGTGGCCTGAAGCACGAGGCAGATGGATGGGATGTCCCTGAGCATGGCTGTTGACTGGGAGGGAAGTTCTGAAGTGGTTCGGATTCTAGGCTAAAATTCTTCCAGAAAGTGGTGCAGAGGTACAACTGTGCAACTTTTATTTCCCTTTTCCTTCTGTTGATAGCATTTGCTTTTCAAGTCAGATATGTCTTGGGCAAACTTCTTCTCCCTTTCCCCAATTACCCCAGACTCTCTAATGAGTGGCGAGAACTCCTTTCCAGACTATTGTACAGTCTTGGCCTGAAAGTCTCTGCCTCACTCTCTTGGACCAGTTCTTCTGAACTTTTGTGTGCCAAACTCATTTTCTTGGATGTAAAGCACTGGGCAGTAGACCTTTACTGTACTTATTCTCTAATCTCTGTATTACTACTTAGCTTTATTAACCAGCAAGGAAAGTTGAACATGACTGGATTGTTGAAAATGAGCATAAACAGTTTCCTTGACAGAAGACATGAAATATTCAATTTATAATTTTCTTCTGCATTTCTGGCAAAATGAAGCAAAAATTTGAATTTTAAAAACATTTAGAGGTTGTTACTACCACACTATTTTGGAGAAATCAGAAGATTATAGGGATAAGGAGGGGTGAGATCATGAAGGAATTTTAAACTAAGGTGAGAATTTTAAAACGGGGATGTTGTGTAACCAGAAGCCAGTATACGTCAGTGAGCACAGGGATAATAGGTGAACAGACCTTGATGTGATTAAGGATACTGGCAGAGTTTGGGATGACCTGGATGAATAGTCAAATCTAAAGGCAACAAAAGTCATGAACGATTATTTCAGCAGCAGATGAGCTGAGGCAGGGATCGAGATGGGCAGCGTTAGAAATAAAAATAGGTGAACTTAGTGATGACACAGATTTATGTTTGGAGGAAGCCCATCTTGGGGTCAGAACCATCTGGTTCAGGCTCAGAGACGGATGAAATCAGTGGCTAGGAAGTGCAGTTTATTATGGGAACTGAAGATAATAGCTTCAGTCTTCCAATATTTAATTGGAGGAAATTTCTACTCATCTAGTACTGGATGTTAATTTGATTTATTATTGTCACATGTATTAGTATACAGTGAAAAGTATTGTTTCTTGCATGCTATACAGACAAAGCATACCGTACGAAGAGAAGAAAAGGAGCGGGTGCAGAATGCAGTGTTACAGTCATAGCTAGGATGTAGAGAAAGATTTAACTTAGTGTGTGGTAAGTCCATTCAAAAATCTGATGGCAGCAGGGAAGAAGCTTATCTTGAGTCGGTTGGTGCGTGATCTCAGACTTTTGTATCTTTTCCCTAACGGATGAAGGTGGAAGAGAGAATGTCCGGGGTGCATTAGGTCCTTGATTATGCTTTTCTGAGGCAGCGGGAAGTATAGACGGAGTCACTGGATGGGAGGCTGGTTTGTGTGATGGACTGGGCTACGTTCACAACCCTTTGTAGTTTTTTGCGGTCTTGGTCAGAGCAGGAACCATACAAAGCTGTGACCTATCAAGAGAGGATGCTTTCTCTGGATGTTGAACAAGCGGTCTGTGAGCTTATAGACAGTGGATGGTTGAGAGCTGGGCATCGTCAGTGTACATGTGGATACTGGCATGTTTATAATACATTACAATTGATGTAAAAAAAACTCATTTATGTTTGTGATTTATATCAGCCTTCGGAACTAGAGTATGTTCAACTGTAAGAAGAGCTACAAAGTAAATTTTAAAAAATGTTGGATCATGGCCTGGAGATTCCTCTATGGACACAATTGGAAAGTTAGATCTGAAAATTCCTCCAAATGACTCCTTGTCATAAAATAAGTTCTCACCTTTTTTGTTTTTAACCTACCCATCCTATTAAATTTGTTACTCAAATTGGCAAATGGTGGGAGATGGAAATTCATGACCGTTGGGAGCGCTGTTCACCGTTTAACATAAGTGGTTTGGATTCTGAAATTGATAGTACAATCTCAAAATTTGCTGCTGACCAAATGGAGAGTGCAGTTAATAGGAGGATTAAGATATAGGATAACAAACTTGCAGAATAGATGTGCAGTTGGAAAATGATTTTCAATAACGAGGTCACATACTCCTTGGAAAATAAGTGGTCAAATGGAATAGAGGTGCAGAAGGATTGCGAGGGGTAGGAGAGGTACAAATACACAAATGGCTGAAAATAGTGAGGCAGGTTAATAAAACCCTGAAAAGGCAAACTGAATTCATTTTGGAGGAATAGAACTGAAAAACAGAGAAATTGTGTTAAATTTGAATAGAGCTTTATTTAGACCATATTTGGAGGGCTGTGTGTACAGGTTTCAGTTGCTAAAGAAGGGACAAGAAAAGATTTACAGGAATGGTACCTGAACCAAGAAGTTATATCTATCGGGAAAGATTGAACTGGCTGAGCTTTTCTGGAAAGAAAATACTCTTGAGGGATGACTTGATGGGAGGTTCTTATAGAAACTAGAAGCAGGAGTAGGCCATTCGGCCCTTCGAGCCTGCTCCGCCATTCATTTTGATGACGGCTGATCATCGAATTCAATATCCTGATTTTCCCCCCTCTTTCTCCCCCCACCCATATCCCTTGATCCATTTAGCCCCAAGAGCTATATCTAATTTCTTCTTGAAATCAGACAGCGTTTTGGCCTTGACTACATTCTGTGATAGTGAATTCCAAACATTCACCATCCTCTGGGTGAAGACATTTCTCCTCATCTCAGTTCTAAAAGGTTTACCCCTTATCCTCAAACTATGACTCCCCCACCATTGGGAACATTCATAGAAACCCAACAGTGCAGAAGGAGGCAATTTGGCCCATCGAGTCTGCACCAACAACATTCCCATCCCAGGCCCTATCCCCACAACCCCACACATTTACCCTGCTAATCCCTCTAACCCAAACATCCTGGGACACTATGGGCACTTTAGCATGGCCAATTAACATAACCCGCATATCTTTGGACTGTGGGAGGGAACCGGAGCACCCGGAGGAGAATGTGCAAACTTCACACAGGCAGTCACCCAAGTCGGGAATTGAACCCAGGTCCCTGGAGTTGTGAGGCACTGCTAACCACTGTACCACCCATTCTTTCTGAATCTACCCTGTCTAACCCTGTTCGAATTTTATAAGTTTCTATGAGATCCCGCTCCCCCCCCCTCTTCTAAACTCCAGTGAATATATTCCCAACTGACTTAGTCTCTCCTCATTATGGCAGACCTGCCATCCCAGGAATCAGCCTGGTAAACCTTTGCTGTACTCCCTCTATAGCAAGGACATCCTTCCTCAGATAAGAGCACCAAAACTGCATACAGTACTCCAGATGTGGCCTCACCAATGCCCTATACAATTGCAGCAAAACATCTCTATCCCTATACTCAAATCCTCTTGCTGTGAAGACCAACATATCATTTGCCGCCTTTACTGCCGGCTGTACCTCTGCGCTTACTTTCAGCGACTGATGCATGAGGACTCCAAGGTCTCGTTGAGTATCCACCTCTCTCAATTTACACTCATTCAAGTAATAATCTGTCTTCCTATTATCGCTACCAAAGTGGATAACCTCGCATTTATCCACATACTGCATCTACCATGCAGATGCCCACACACAGCCTCAACGCGTTCAACATTATGAAATACTTTGATAGGGTTGATATAGAAACAGCTGTTTCAATTTGAGGAATATCAGAGCTAGAGGTTTTAAGTATACAATAATCACAAGTAAAACCAATAGGTAATTCAGGAGAAACTTCTTCACCAGAAAGTGGTTAGAATATGGAACTTGTATACCAGATGGAGTAGTTGAGACAATTAACGGAGATGCATTTGAAGGGGAAGCTAAGTAAGCACATAAGGGAGAAAGGATACGTTCACGGTTAGATTAAGGAGCCTGGGAGAAAACTCATAGCACAAGTGCTGGCATGGATCAATGAGACTGAATGGCCTGTTGCAGTGCTGTACTTAATGAAATTAAACTGAAACCATATTTTGCAATTTCTCATTCAACTTTGTATTTCTTTCATCACAAAAGTCCAATTTATAATTCTGTGCATTTTGAACAATATATGTCCTGATGGTCTGCTAACGAATGTTACCAAAGTTTGTTACAGTTTTCTCTCTTGCTTTGAAATCCAAGTGTGATGAAAGGTAGATTTTTACAATTAAACCAGTTGTTCACTAATTAGTGCAGAAATATTCAGTGTATCCAGCTGGTTTTATTGGCGCATTCTTTGCAATTGGGTCACAATTGATTTCTCATCTTGTGGAATGGCCAATACCATTTTCTGGACAGCCAAGAATTCCTAAAATAGGCAACTGCAAAATCATGGTGTCCTTGGGACTTACAAAAGTGGAAGGCAATTTGCTTACAGCAAAGTTCCAGAAATTGCAATGATCAGACAATCTGTTTTAGTGATACTCATTGATGGATAAATATTGGCTGGAAGATCACAGAGCTCTGCTGCTGTTCTTTGAACAGTGCCATGAGATCAGGAGGGTAGAGGATTTGTTTAACATCTTGTATGAAAGATGGCACCTTCAGAAGTGCAGCACTCCTTTTGTCCTGCACTGAAGTCTTAGTTTGGATTCATAGAATTCCTACAGTGCAGAAGGAGGCCATTTGCCCATCAGGTCTGCACCGACTCAGTATCTTACCCAGGTCCACACTGAATGAGATCCTTCTGTTCTCAGAATCGTTGTTTACCATTTATGGAATTGCAGGCATAAAGCTTTTAATCCAGTATAACCATTTGATGTATCCTCCAAGTTAATGAGTGGGGTTTTGAAATCCCGATCCAGTTTTGGAACACTTTGAAGTTCTTCCAGGATGGAATTAATCATGATAGCGCAGTCTCTAAAGAATTGGGTCCTTGCAAAAGCAGCAAACTGATTTCATTAGCTCCCCAAAATGGTTGTAACTATTAGCCTATCAAAGGAAGGTATCCTCATTTGTAATTCTATGAAGTAAGCTTCATTGAGACAGAATTTGCTGTCAAAATAATGGCAAGGCTGATGACGCTCACTGTTTATGGGTAAATGGTACAGCAACTTCAAGCAAGGAACAGATGCATGGTTACATGTAAACATGCAGAAGTTGCTATCTGAGTAGCACTGCTTGGCCATTAGCTTGATGTTTTGCAATTGATGTATGTGAGTTTAATGTTGAATCCTATTTAAGTATTGAGACCTAAGTGAAAAATGACACCAGTTATCTAGCTCAAAGTATTAATGTTGCATTATATTTGTACTACTTACATGGTATCCTTCTAATTTACCTATCCTTGCCTTAAAAACATTCAATGAGGTAGCCTCAACTGCTTCACCTATAACAAAATGGCTGAAATTTTTAAAAATACTTTCGTGAGATGTGGGTGTCGTTGGCAAGGCCAACATTTGTTGCCCAATCCTAGCGCTGGTTATTTTTCAGAAAGTATCAGTTTGGCTGTATCAAATTGGAGAGTGTTTGAACTCTTTGGAGAGTCATGGTCAGGTCGGATGTCTTCTGTGGAGAGTGAGAAAAGGATAAAAAGTGCTTTATTCTATATAAACGCATTGAACAAAAGAACATGGCTTTAATTTATATATTACCATTTATATCCTCAGCACATCTCATGAGTATTGCTTAAATAATTTAGAAGCATTCAAAGATGGCAGCCAAAACGTGTACTGAATGACCCCACAAAAGTATGATAAGAAATTTGAAAACTGCAATCCTTAACTTTGGTGGATAAGAAACACATTTTTGTAGATGCTGAACTTGTTTAAATATCTTTTACTTTGCTCAATATTATGGATGGTCCTGGTCCTTGATGCAGACAGGCATCTGTAGCGTCACTGGCAGTGACATGTCCACTAAATACACCCCTGCAGTTGAGTTGGAAGCAAATGCAGCCTACAATTGAAGAAAGTTAGAGCTGGAACCAGTGGTTACAAAGAGAATTGTGAAATTATTCCCTGCAAAGTTATTTGTGGATGAACTGAACTCACATTGACTCATTGTTAATATGCTCTTCTCCCACCCCCATGCCCCCATTTTAATAGTGTTTTATATCATTTTCATTTTCTTGCTTGCATTGTTTCTCATATTCTTCTTCTTCCTTTCATTCGGTAACAGCTGAAGAGCAATTTTGAATCCCAATTTTTTTCCTCCAAAAATAGAACTACCAAACTTTCCTTAGCATCAGGAAACCTTGAACATAACAGAGCAGAGATGCTGTACCCGCTTTCATCATCAGATGAATATTATAGGCACATTTATGTCAGACATACATTAACCGATCCTGTAAAATTGTGAACACATCATTTGATCACCAATCGCTTTGTGGTCATTGTTAAAATACTTCCAATTCCAATATCATGTAATCCTTTGGTTCCCTGTTCACTGAGATTGGGTATTCCATAATCCTTGTCTCAGATTTTTTTCCACTTTTAGGTTGGTGTCTCAAGTGCACTCTGCATATATTAGAGATTGACCTTTATGTATGATCTTGTCTTTTATGATACATTAACCATTGAGCTACCAAGAGAAACCGATCACACCCTGTTTTCTGATGTAAACAGAATAGTTTTTTTTCTTGTTGAACTACAGCTGCACTCCGAATGACCTTGTTTTTTTTCTTTCAAATCAGTGCATCATGTTTTGGAAGTTTGATCTTCACACGTCGTCCCATATAGACACACTCCTGGAGAAGGAAGATGTGACCCTTACTGAACTAATGGACGAGGAAGATGTTTTGCAGGAATGTAAAGCTCAGAACCGCAAACTGTTGGACTTTCTGGTCCGATCACAGAGTATGGAAGATCTAGTCACGTACATCACCCAGGAACCCCCAGATGATATGGATGAGAAGATGAAATACAAGTAAGAAAGTATTATTGTGGGCAATGTCTTCCAAACGAACACTTCCATACATGAGTGAAGTATCTTTAGCTTGACTTGATTTTTGAACATTGAGGCTTGCTAAGTGGCATTATCTGGAGGCTAGAAATAACTATTGCCATTTAATTCTTTGTTAAAAATGGGAAATGTCAGGTGCTTATCCTATTGGGTATTTGTTTTAAAGAAGGAAATTTATGACGCACTAATGTGAGAAGATATTATTAGATTTGTTAAGTATGTGTTGTGTCTAGTATCTTTAAAGAATGTTCCTCAAGTCCTGACTTTTGTGCTTCATCAGCTATTTGCTTGTGACAACATAATACATTAGTTCTGTAACAGATATGAATTTGTTAGTGGTCCAATTGACAATATAGCACCAATGCTCTGACTGCCTTTGTATTTAACTGCTCTTTCCCAACCTAAAATAGTAAGCTGTTTGATCCCTTGGCACTTTACTGGGATATTTGTGTTATCTAGTTAAGTAGTTGCATAATTGCTTTAAGAGCCAGTCACATGATTTGATGGTGATTTCATTGGGGTGTTTCGCAGGCTGATGTTTGGTTTCTGTTCTGTGCAGAGCACATCTCTTTCAATAAACCTATTATGTATTATTTTGAATCTACACGTGTAAACCACATCTTTTTTTTTGTTTAAAACCCACAAACTCTAACATAGGACATTACAATTTGTGACTACATCCTTCGGAACATATGGATTGAAGGTTCATGTTACAGGAGTAGTCAAATTCTGAATCTTAAAAAAATGTCTGTAGAAAGAAAGTAAACTGTTCGCTCAGGATGTAGCCGCTGAACAGATTGGATGAAATATCACTGATCAGGAGTGAAACCACGGTGAATTTTTCCCCATGAGGGGCTACTGCAGTAGAGTGCTGTAGCCTAACAAAGATCAATTAACTTGCCACAATGGAGGAATTGAACTTGGATTGCCTTCTATTTTGCTTGGCTTCACGTTTCTTTAGTCATTTGGCCATCGGGAAAAAATATTGTGACATAGTCAAAAACACGACATACTTGTACTTAATGGTGATCACAAATGTGCATTATTGTGAAAATTCAGCCTATTTACATTATTCAAAATAAATAAGTGGTCATTACTGAAGGCAAGTATTTGATTTGTTGGAATTTTGGTTGTTTACAATTACTGTTTATTTCATGTTGAATAATTTGTAAGTTGACATTTTGCTGGTTGGTTAAATAATGCTTGTAACTTGTGAGGCCATTGTATTAAAACTAAAAGACAATTAGACTGCCATAGAAACTTGCCTTGAAAAAACACTTTCTAAGATGCTCCAAGAAACTACTTAATGGTTTAGTATGTTAGTAACACTTGATAGGCAACATGGACCAAAAAATCTAAGAATCTTGCTTGATCTGATAATTTCAGCACTATTATTACCAGAATTTGTGGTACCCAACAAGAATGCATTAACACTTGCTGGGAAGTTAGGAAATGCACTTTAGAACCAATAGATTAGGTCAGTGGTTCCCAAGCATTTCAGTAACACGGCAAACGCACCCAATTTTGTTCCAGCTGAATTGATTGTTCATAAACGTCACATTTACTTATATTTCCTATGGATCATTGACATGGTGAGTACATCAAGAAAATTATCCGCATGTTGACAGCATTGACCAAGTGAAGGATTTTGGAAGGATTGCGATTAGCCAAAGATGTCTAATTAACTAGGCGTTAGATGTGGAGAGGGAATGCGTGAGTATGGAAGGGATTCCAATGGCAACAGGAATAGAGAAGATCCTTCAAGATGCAGCTGGGCTGGGGAAAGGGAGAGGGGTTTAGATCAGAGAGCGAGGTCAGCTTTCTGAGGAGGCAAAGCAAGCTGATCTGTTGGAGCTGGAATAGGAGCTTGGTGCAGGGGGCATGCTGAGCGCGAGTGTGCACACAGTCTCCATTTCGAAATAAGTGAAAAATGTCAAAACGGAAGTCTGAGATTTCTGCCAGTGACAAGCTCATCTTCCCAGGCTCGCTTAAGCACCGCTTTTAACTTACAAGGCACGGGCTGTCAATCCACTGGCCCTGGCATTTAAACAAAACAACTACTCATTTTCTTTCCAATTCCCCTTCAAACAAAATACTCTAAAGAAATATTGAAGAGGTAAGGTTGCCAGGAAGACACTGCCAATGATGGTCATTGCGAATGAACTGATTTCTTTTTTTAAAATTTCCATGACTATGGGGGGGGGTGTAGAGCACAGTACCTGACTCCCTAGGAATAATAGGGATGAAGCAACAATTTGGGGATTAAAACTGGCTTGAAAAGGAACCGGAAGGAACCTGCATTATCACCTCTACCTATCTGAGGCTGGTCTAGCCTGGCTGTTCGGTTAGTTGAGTTCAACACGCTCTACAAAGTCCTCAGTCACTTGTCTATTCAGTGTTTGGATTGCGAATAGCATTAGCTGGAGGGATGGCCTTGGACAGGCCAAGCACATCTGGGGTCGGTGGGGGGAACTGGTCCAGCAGACCCAACAAGCTGGCTCTCAGTCAAAATCCAGACGTGGACATTTCTGGCAAATCCTCGCAGCCAGAGACGCTGGTAGGCCTGGCCCAGCCATCAGCAGATGCTCCTCGCCCCTCCCAACACAATCTCATTTATTCAAAGATACCTTGGAAAGTGCCACATACGGAGAGGGAGAGAGGCAGCACATCTAATTTCTTAGAGTCTAGAGTGCTTCGGGTGGGGTGTAAATTCAAACTAATCTATGGTAACAATATTTTAGTTGTCTTTAAACTGTAGCCAGCTCTGTGATGTCTCCCTGAATGGGGAGAAATAACCAGTGTGACTACATCCCTGGTAGAAGGAGACCTGTGGTGACAGATGGGGCTTCTTGGATTGCTTGCTGCAAGGGCATGTGCGTGGGACTGCCGGTGGCTGTGGCACAGAGAGCCCTGGATTAGGTGATTCTTGTCAATAATTAGAAATAAAAAGGTAAATCACCAACTTTTTGGGGATCAAAATGTTCTGCACCCCCCCCCCCCCCCCCCCCCCCCAAACCACCCCCGGCTGGTTTGCAATGTAATGAATGACGTAGCAGAATCGTTGTGCATTGAAGCAGCTGATGAGGAATGGGATAAAATGGGTGTGGTGATTTGATTTTGAGTAATGGAAGGGATAAAAGACATACCTGTTTGACCTAAAACCAGAGATTGCTGTTCTAAGATGACACGTTCAAATTTTGGAGAAAATTACAATCTTTGTGAGGTTTGCATTTCATTTGCATTGCACTGTGGGGTGGCACAGTGGTCAGCACTGCTGCCTCACAGCGCCAGGGACCTGGGTTTGATTCCCAGCTTGGGTAACTGCCTGTGCGGAGTCTGCACGTTCTCCCCGTGTCTGCGTGGGTTTCCTCTGAGTTCTCTGATTTCCTCCCACAGTCTGAAAGATGTGCTGGTTAGGTTCATTGGCCGTGCTAAATTCTCCCTCGGTGTACCCGAACAGGTGCCAAAGTGTGGTGACTGGGAGATTTTCACAGCAACTTCATTGCAGTGTTAATGTAAGCCTACATATGACACTAATAAATAAACTATATAAACATTTGGTAGTCTTTTACAATTGAATCTACCTATCCATCTGATATCTGTAGCCCAGACTGTATAATGAGCTACATAAATGGTGAGATCAATTTTCTAAGTTAAGTATGAATTTAAAGTTTTGAGATGTGTTGTGCAGACATTTTTAGCTGGTTTCTTCATTCCTGCAATTGAAGTTGAGCTTTTTCAATGAGCGATGTTAACACTGCAAGTGACCTCAGGCAAATACAACTATTAGACTTTGTGGATTTAAGTAATACATTGTTACACAAAGCTACATCTTAGCATTACATAACAGTACAATATATTGTATGTTATTGGTATATTGTTTCTGTCCTGACAAAACATAGCCACTTGGCAACAAAAGACTTGGAGTACTTCATTTTCACACAGCTGAGGACATCAAATTGAACAAGACTTTGTAGTCTGAGCTATACTTAGAATTTTTGCAAAGATTTATTTAGAAGTGAACTGTTTTTTTGTTAAAAACATAGCTTCAGTTATCTTTGGAACTCTTGGAAGTTTTTTTAAAAATCAGTTTATGATCCAGAATTTTTTCTATACAGTCAGTTATTTCCATTTTAACTACGTAAATTTCAGCTTTTAACAAATCAAAATTATTTTGAGTTTTAAATAAACCAGAAAAGAAAATTTGAGAACCTGAAGCTATAAATGTCTAACCTTGCAGTCTTTTATCCCCAGTGCATAAGCTTAATGAGTTGAGTGAATCCTGCAGCTACAGTAAAATGGACGAATAGTGAGTTACTGCTTTAATCTAGTTGGTGTTTGAGGTGGCTATGGCCATCCAGAAAAGTGGTGAATATTATCACACTCCTGACTTAACCTTACAGGTTACAGAAGGTGTAAGCCACATGCCAGTGCCCAGACTCTGCCCTGATCTTATAACTCAATTTTTGATATAAATATTCAGTTAAGCTTCTCATCAAAGGTCACCTCCTCCAAGATATTTACCATTGCCAAATATTGTACAAATATTTTCACTTGTCAGCTGTAACCCAAATGTTATCCTGGTCATGAATAAGACTAGTGTGGGCTGCTGCATTTTCACAGGAATTATGAATAGAGTTATCCAGGCTTGGGCTGGCAAGTGGCATTCATGCCACACATGCCAGGCAGTGACCATCTCCAGCAAGAGAGAATCTAACCTTGACATTCTCTATCACTGCTGAATCCCCCACTATCAACATCCGTAGGGTTATCTTTGATAAGAAACTGAACTGGACTTGCCATTATGTGACTACAAGAGCAGGTTGGAGGCTAGGAATCCCTGCAGTGAGTAACGTGCTTCCTGACTCCACAAAGCTTATCCACCATCTACAAGACACATGTCAGGAGTGTAATGGAGTAGTTTCTCCTTGCCTGGATGAGTGCAGCTTCAACAGCACTTGAGAAGCTTGACACTATCGAGGACAAAGCAGCCTACTTGATTGGTAGCCCATCCACAAACTTTCACTCCCTCACCACCGATGCACAGAAGCAGCAGTGTGTACCATCTACAAGATGCACTATAGGAACTCAACAAGGCTGCTTGGACAGCACCTTTCAAACCTTTGGCTGCCATCTAGAAGGACCAGGGGCAGCAGACCCATGGGAACACAACCACCTGCAAATTCCCCTCCAAGTCTCTCGCCATCCTGACTTGAAATCTGTAGGTTGCTGAGGACATAGTACGGTTGGGTACTCCTTCCTGTTGGTCCCTTTATTACTTAATGCAGGCCCTGACAGGTGTATGCTTCTTGTACAACTGAGCCATTCTTGGATGTCAAAATGATCCCAAACAAAGTTTCCTTTTTTACCATTGTTCTCCTTGGATCTTCTCTAGGTGGTGAGTACTGATTTGACAGATGAAACAAAGATAGTAAATAATCAGGAAGAGGTTTCCTTGGCCTTGTTTATCTGAAGCTTTGAAACTTCACTGAGTCCAAGTGAGATGTTGTGTGGGACAAGATGTGGGTGGGAGTCTTTTCAACAAGGTGGAGTTGACACGGGAAGGAGATTAGGCAGCTGGTAAAGATTCACTTCTAAAGGCATTGGTTATCTGCTGGAATATAATGCTACAGATACTACCACATGACCAATTCTTGCCATGTAAGGATTGAATATTTATCATCAATTCCACCCTGGCTGGGGGAGAAGGAAGAGAATCAAAGCCAAGTATGATCCTAGTGCCCATGTGTGGATTTTCTCAAGGGGCTGTTTGACAATTAGAAACATGAACCCAAGGTGTGTATTTCTTTCTCCTCACCATCCACCAAATGCTGCTTTGAATGAAGTCACTGATAATTGACTGGGCCAAATCTGGAATCTTCCTGCTTTGTATGCTACAGATTCTCGCTGCTTTAATTTGTTGAACCACCAGTGAGCAGCTTGGATTTTCAAGAGATATTTGTTGTCAGACTCCTAGGAAGTGAAGAGAGAAAATTCAGCTTAAAAATTCTTTCTCCACCTTCTCCCCACTCACACTTCTAAATCTAGTTTTAAAATAGCTGCTTGACTGCATTGAATTTTCTCACCATTCTGAATGTAATTCATTAAGGGAAAAGAAAGAACTTGCATTGATATAATATCTTTCATGTACTCTGGGCATCTCAAAAGGGTTAAAAGATAATTAGTTTTGAAACGTTGTTAATTATAGAAACAAAAGGAGCAGTTATTATGCACAGCACGATTTCATGAATTGTAAATGAGAGAAATTATTATTTTAACTATTTTCATGATGGTAAGAACATAGGAAGAACAGTAAGCTATTTAGCTCCTTAAGCCTGTTTCACCATTAAATTAGACCATTCATTGTCCAGTATCCCTTAATACCTTTGGTTAACAAAAATCTATCAATCTCAGATTTGAGATTAATAATTGACTTAGCATGCAGAACTCCCACAATAGTCTTAAATTTTCTCTTTTTCACTTCTATTCATATCCACTGAACCAAGCCGTGAAGTGATTGCTGATTAATAGCTTCCAAAAAACATTACTTGCTGAGACCCTGTGGTGAACCTTTATTGTGTAGCAAGAAACCAAAAATGGCAAATATCTGTGCAGGAAAGTATCTTGGCAGGCAACTTAATGTTTTAAAATACAAGTAGGACTGGTTGTTGAAATGATGGTGTATTATTATGAATATAATTTCAGGCTATTGCAAAAGGCCAACTGGGAATTATTTGATTAAACTCGATATCTAATGTTTTAAAATTATTTTCATTCCAGGTATCCCAACATATCATGTGAACTACTTACTTCAGATGTAGCACAGCTGAATGATCGACTGGCAGAAGATGAACCTTTGCTGACACGACTTTACGGTTTTCTGCAGAATGAGCCACCACTTAACCCTTTGCTTGCCAGTTTCTTTAGTAAGGTGCTAAGCATTCTTATCAGCAGGAAACCTGACCAGGTAGGGACATAGGTCTAGATTTGTGTGATGTGTGTACTTAAGCAAACTGTTTAATAAAGACTTGATTGGTTTTGTTTGATAGACCCCTGCTTCTCTTGGAATATTTTGGCATGTATATGAATGAGAAGAAAAATGCTTGATGCTGAAAGTTCATAGATCTCTGCTATCTCACTTTAAAGAAGACATTAGACTTTTTCTCTATTTTAGACCATACTCTAGCCATAGGTGTAAGCATCACTGAATGAACAGAATAGTTTTGACTATCATTTTCATTGACTTGAGGTGCCTTCATGATTTCTGTTGTCCTTTAATATCAGGACTATTCCTCCTCCTTTTCCATTCTGTCTTTTCAAAATGTGGTATTACCCTGGAATATTTATTTGACAGTTTTTCTCAACTTGTCACCTCCTAAATCAGAGTCCTTCTTTCCCTTAATTGTATGCTTAAATCCAATTAGGTTTCTATCCCTTCCGTGCCCTAACCAACGTCGCAAATGCAACCCTCTATGACTGTGGTGTATAATTCCTCCTGGACCGTTCTGCAGCTTTTGACAATTGACTAAGGGATGAGAAATTTCTGCCAAATGGTGGGTTTCTGATGTAGGGGTTTTGGAAATCCACCATTGGCTTCATCCTTTCCAACCTTCAGACCTAAAAGACTGGCTTTAAAAATTGGAACGGTCAGTTCGACTGACCGGAAGGATGTCTCCACCAGTAGTGAGGATGAAGCAGACCTGGGGAGCCATCACTCTGGTTTCAGTTATGGTTTTTGGAGATCTCTAAGATATGCTGGTCGAATCGGTGAAAAAATTGTTTAGAGATTTGACTTCATTTACTCTTCTTGGTGTCAAGCCTGACCTGGCTTAGCCTACTCGGAACCTGGCACTACCCTCGCTGCTCCTCCAATCATAAGTTCTTTCCATCCCTGTAGGAGCACAAATCACACTTACAAACCCAATTACTGTTGGATGTTTTTCAAATTTTAAGTGGACATGGTGTGAAGACTTATTTCTTAGAATCCCTACATTGCAGAAGGAGGTCATTTGGCCCATTGAGTCTGCACCGACCACAATCCCACCCAGGCCCTATTCCCATACTCCACGTATTTACCCTGCTAATCCCCTGACACTCGGATCAATTTTAGCATTGCCAATCAACCTAACCTGCACATCTTTGGAGTGTGGAAGGAAACCGGAGCACCCAGAGGAAACCCACGCATACATGAGGAGAATGTGCAAACTCTACACAGACAGTGACCCAAGCCAGGAATTGAACCCAGGTCCCTGGAGCTGTGAGGCAGCAATGCTTGCCGCTGTGCCGTCCCATGAACTGCTCTGGTAATAACATGGGAGTCTTTCTCCAATTTTTCTTGCTACAATACAGGTGATTTTCATTATTGGTTCTAATTACTTTGGTTTGAACTTTTAGCATAAAGGTGGCAGTGGAGTCGTATCACCACTCTCTGATCATCGGGTCTTTCACGCAAACTGACTCTTATCAAAAACTGCAATCTATCCTTCCACACACTTGCAACGGAAAATTGGTCATCTTCTGGCACAACCTCGTACTCCCCGGCCTGCTTGGATCTGGGCCATTAGGACTAAGCTGTTTCTCCCAAAGGAGTGGCTCACCTTTTCCTAATAGATGGTGCTTCCCCAGAAGAAGCTGCAGCCACCCTACCGAAGAAGCCATCAGCAGTGATGGAGGAATTGAGTCCCGGCAAGGTGGAGAAATCTAGGTGGTGCAGAAATCTAGGTGGAAAAGAAAGAGGGATGGGTGAGTGTATCTGGGTGGGCAGGGGGAGCGGGGTTGAATGGGGAGACAGGGTGTTAGTGAGGCAGAAGGAGTTTGTTGAGGGGAGCTGCTGAGTGAGTGGGTGGGGGATGAGGGAGGGAATAGGGTCTGCGTAGTGTGTAGGGGAGGTACAGTGGGAAGAAGGATGTGTGTACGTGTGGCTTCACCCTCTTCCACCACCATGGAATTTGGTGAGCTTGCTGAAGCCTACATGATTACATAAAGTGATAACATTTTTATCAAGTAATGACAAATTTTCTTATCATGTATTATATGCTGATCTATAAATACGTGAACTTTATTGTTACTGTATTGCTTTATTGATGTTTTGCTTCTGCTGACATCTGGGGTCACATTCATTTTCAAGAATTATTTTTGTATTATCTTGTATTTGTTTATGGTATATGGGCATTGCTGGCACGGCCAGGCTTTGTTGCTCATCCTTAAGTGCCCTTGAGAAGATTGGTGGTTCTGTTACTGTGGGTTTGTCTCCAGATTATTTGGTTTCTTACTCTAGAAGAGATCTTGCTGGAGGCAATTGTCTTCTGTTCAAAATCATTTATTTGCATATTAATTTTTTACAAAGGTTAAATAAGACCAAGACACAGCTGGTGGCACTGTCTAAGATGCTTTAATCATCTTCTCTCCATAAGTAACATCACTGTGACATAGTTCCTTACGCACATGCTCAGTGTCTATCATTAGAGTTAATCCTTTATGCTGTGTTTTCGCTCTTCTTCCCCCACCCCCAAGCCAACCCTTATCCTCAGCCTTTATCTCCATGCTATTATACACACATTCTCCTGCACCTCCCTACAAAGTCTCTTCCCCTAAAGGAAACGTCTCTTTGGTTTCACCTGACTTCTTGAACGATTGCGGAGCTCCTTCTGAGGTAGTTTGGAATGCTATCGCTCTGAGTTCAGTTTGTGGGGATTGTCACTCCTGATTCCTCTCGTTTGTGGTTCTCGCACTGTGACATTCTTTTCGAGGTTCAGGGCACTCTGCCCATTCTGCACATTTTTTTCTATCCATTAAAATTAGGGCAGGGGTGTTCTTTCAAAATGATGTCAGACTGTTTTGATGAGGTCCGATCTCGGTTTTTGCAGTTTCTCAATTATGGCAGCTGCAATTCTGGCCTTTGGTTAAGCATATGAGCTTGACTCATTGGGTAGGCTTCTTACTAGCTTGATTGTGGTCTTCCACTGTGACGTTTGGTACTAAAGTGTGGGGCAAAAAAGGAAATTGGGTCATTAGCCTGTGACCCATCAGAAGTTCACATAGGATAAACCGATTATGTAATGGTGTGGAGTGATAACTAAGCAAAGTGCACTCAAAGTTATCAGTCTTCATTAGGGCTTTTATAGTGTGCTCTCCTTGCTCAGCTGGTGTATTAGACTAAAATATTTTGGGGAGCATGTGACATGCACAAATCCAAACGCTGCGAAGGATTGGAAGCGCTTTTTGGAAAATTGGGGTCCAACATCCAATGACAATGTCCGGATGCCATGTATAGTGAACATTTTCTTCAATGAGGTAATATTGCTTCTGAAGTGTAGCTGTGCAATTTATGCATCTCTATTCAGCAGGAACAATAAAATAAATATTTCTCTTTATCGTCAAACAGTTCCATGTCAAGGCATTCCCAAAGCTTGGATGGGAAGAAGGAGGGCAGCAGTGATTTTTTCTGTTCCTTCTGTGAATGACTTCAACTTACTCAATGAACTTTTTTCTTCCAGCTCATTGACTTGATCAACTTTTATGAACAGGTTCAGAGCTATGTGGGCTTTTCTGCACTTGATTCTTGATAATGTACAATGTTTCAGAAAATTTCTCTATCTTTATATTTTAGTATTTTATCTAGAAAGCCTTGAACGTTTAACTTGATCCCCTCTGGACCCAAGAGTTGAAAAGGGAATGAATGTCTTGTCACTTTATTCAGACATGAAACTCTGTTAGATAACTCTGGGTCATCAGCTCCTTGTCCAACTTGAATTGGGTCAGATGTCCAGAGTGGTTAGCACTGCTGCCTTACAGCGCCAGGGACCAATGTTCAATTCCAGCCTCAGATCACTGTTTGTGTGGAGTTTGCACATTCTCCCCGTGTCTGCGTGGGTTTCCTCCGGGTGCTCCAGTTTCCTCCCACAGTCCAATGATGTGCGGGTTAGGTTGATTGGCCATGATAAATTGACTCGAGTGTCAGGGGATTAACAAGGTAAGTATGTGGGGTTGCAGGAATAGGGCCTGGTTGGGATTGTGGTCGGTACAGACTTGATGGGTCGAATGGCCGCCTCCTGCACTGTAGGGATTCTATGATAAATGTCATCACCTTAATATTGGTCTTTATTTTCTGGATGTCAAGGTCTGGGGGGACGATTCTCCCAGCCTAGAGACTCAAATGGAGACCGTTTAGTGGGCTTCCCGCTGGGTGCCACGGCCTCCGTGAGGTGTTTCCCCCCCCCCCCCCCCCCCCCCCCCCCCCCCCCACCCCACCCCAGCCAGCAGTGGTTTGCTCCAATGGGGTTTACAATAGCTTCCCCACTTGAGGGGAGCTGACAGCCCAACCCCGCAGGAGTGAAGGGGTGCCATTGAATCCCCTCGGGAGGTAGGGGGGTAAAGGGGGCTGCCCTCTGGGTGTTACCAGCTTGGAAGTGCCAGCCTGGCCCCCTGGCATTGCCTACGGGGCAAAGTGACAATGGCCAGGGGGCAGTGCCAAGGAGTGGGATCTAATGGGGGCAGGGCTAATTTGGGGGGGGGGGGGGGGGGGGGCAGGGGAGGATCAGTGGAAGGCCAGCAGTGTGGGGCTATTGCACTGATCTCAGCATTGACAGATTGACGCATGCGCAGTAGCCCGCTCAGCACTATGCTGCCGCCTCTCCAGCAGGAATAGGCCCCACCTACATATTTATATTATTCACTGTGCAGTGCAGAGTGTGGGAGATTCATTTTGAAAATCCCACTGAAAAGAACAGCAGGATTTACTCCAGTTTTTATGCAAATTCGGCACTTTGAATTTTTTGGGAGAATCTCTCCCCTTGAATGGAGGTTTTTTTACAGATTCTCCTGTCTGGGAAATACAGATTTTCTAGAACGACAGACCACTTGCTACACCTATGGCACTGCGCAATTCAGGTAGTGTATTCTTCCTGCCTGTGGATCACCTTCCCGCCACAGCAGGGACATTGAAAAATGGCGGTTGACACCTTTTCTGCATGTTTCTTTGGTTGCTACTTTTGATACAATCCACGAATTGAATGACTTCATCCTTGGGGAAATCTCCTTCGCATCTCTGGCAAAAGGCTTAATCTGTCCCAGCTCTCCAGCCTGTATGGCCAGTTGTAAAGCCTTGCGGAAATTTAAATCGTCCCGAGATTGTAAGAACTCTCAGATTCTCATCTAAAATATCAATGATTTCTACCTCTGATCCGATTGGCTTTTAGTGTTCTGCGCTCAATTTTTGGTTAGGTGGCATAATTTGTTGATGAATGAGTTAATCCCTTCACCCTATTTTTGACCGCCGATTAAATTTCACCACCTCTGTGACAATATTTTTATAAAGTTAAAGTTTATTTATTAGTCACAAGTAAGGCTTACATTAACTACTGCAATGAAGTTACTGTGAAATTCCCCTAGTCACCACAGTCCGACCCCTGTCCAGGTCAATGCACCTGACCAGCACGTCTTTCAGAATGTGGGAGGAAACTGGAGCACCCGGAGGAAATCCACACGGACACGGGGAGAACGTGCAGACTCAACACACAGTGACCCAAGCCGGGAATCGAACCCAGGTCCCTGACGCTGTGAAGCAGCAGTGCTAACCACTGTGCTACTGTGCTGCCCACTGAAGACTGAAGTATGAGTCAAAGGATCCGATGAAGCCCTCTTAGGGGGTTGTCTCTTTGGTCACCCCCTGTTTGGCCGCACATTGCCTTGCTATGCTCCCAACAGTGCATAAGGAACTATGTCACAGTGCTAACTTGAAGCGTTGCAGTACTGGTTAAAATGTTTTGCCAATTTTGTCATTGCTCAGCCTGTCTAGGGCCCCTTCTAAAAGGATTCTGGTAGGGGCGAGAGGTAGTAATTGTTTCTCACCCAGGTTGGGTTTCTCCTTTCCCTCACTGCTCATCTTGCCAGTCACTGGGCTGCTCTCGTTGTTTTGTTGGCTGTGGTGGTTGCTGGGTTGGCCTCAAAGTTCTTCACTTACTGCTCTGTACTGCTGGGTTTCTCTTGAGGCTTTTCCCACTGTTCCTCTCTAGGTGTAGTCACCGCTGCCGTTTATCTTGGGATTCGTTAGCTTCTTACTCGAGAAGAGATCTTGCTGGAGGCAATGATCTTTTGTTCAAAATAGTTTATTTACTTGTTAATTATTTACAAAGGTTAAATAAGGCCAAAACATAGCTGGAGCTTCTGTCTGAGATGCTTTGCATTCATCATCTCTCTGTGAATGACATCACTACAACATAGCTCCTAACGCACATGCTCAGTAGCTATCATTAGAGTTAACCCTTTACAGCGGTGAGCTTAATTATGGTCACATTGGAAAATAGTTTGCAAAGCACTGCTGTAGTCATTTGCTTCACTGCACTTTGCATGTCATAGAGTCATAGAGGTTTACAGCATGGAAACAGACTCTTTGGCCCAACTTGTCCATGCTGCCCTTTTTTTTTTAAACCCCTAAGCTAATCCCAATTGCCTGCATTTGGCCCATATCCCTCTATACCCATGTAACTATCTAAATGCTTTTTAAAAGACAAACTTGTACCCGCCTCTACTATTACCTCTGGCAGCTTGTTCCAGACACTCACCACCCTCTGTGTGAAAAAATTGCCCCTCTGGACACTTTTGTATCTCTCCCCCCTCACCTTAAACCTATGCCCTCTAGTTTTAGACTCCCCTACCTTTGGGAAAAGATATTGACTACCTAACTGATCTGTGCCCCTCATTATTTTATAGACCTCTATAAGATCACCCCTCAGCCTCCTACGCTCCAGAGAAAAAAGTCCCAGTCTATCCAGCCTCTCCTTATAACTCAATCCATCAAGTCCCGGTAGCATCCTAGTAAATCTTTTCTGCACTCTTTCTAGTTTAATAATATCCTTTCTATAATAGGGTGACCAGAATTACACACAGTATTCCAAGTGTGGCCTTACCAATGTCTTGTACAACTTCAACAAGACGTCCCAACTCCTGTATTCAATGTTCTGACCGATGAAACCAAGCATGCCGAATGCCGCCTTCACCACTCTGTCCACCTGTGACTCCACTTTCAAGGAGCTATGAACATGTACCCCTAGATCTCTTTGTTCTGTAACTCTCCCCAGCGCCCTACCATTAACTGAGTAAGTCCTGCCCTGGTTCAATCTACCAAAATGCATCACTTCGCATTTGTCTAAATTAAACTACTTCTGTCATTCGTCAGCCCACTGGCCCAATTGATCAAGATCCCGTTGCAATTGGAGATAACTTTCTTCACTGTCCACTGTGCCACCAATCTTAGTGTCATTTGCAGACTTACTAACCATGCCTCCTATATTCTCATACAAATCATTAATATAAATGACAAACAGTGGACCCAGCACTGATCCCGGAGGCACACCGCTGGTCACAGGCCTCCAGTTTGAAAAACAACTCTCTACCACCATCCTCTGGCTTCTGTCAAGAAACCAATTTTGTAGCCATTTAGATACCTCACCCTGGATCCCGTGAGATTTAACCTTCTGCAACAACCTATCATGCGGTACCTTGTCAAAGGCCTTGCTAAAGTCCATGTAGACAACATCAACTGCACTGCCCTCATCTACCTTCTTGGTTACCCCTTCAAAAAACTCTATCAAATTTGTGAGACATGATTTTCCACTCACAAAGCCATGCTGGCTGTCCCTAATCAGTCCTTGCGATTCTAAATGCCTGTAGATTCTGTCTCTCAAAATACCTTCCGACAATTTACCCACCACAGATGTGAGGCTCACTGGCTTCTAGTTCCCAGGCTTTTCCCTGCAGCCCTTTTTAAACAAAAGCACAACATTTGCCGCTCTCCAATCTTCAGGCACCTCACCCATGACTATCGATGATTCAAATACCTCAGCTAGGGGACCCACAATTTCCTCCTTAGCCTCCCACAATGTCCTGGGATACACTTCATCAGGTATGTAATCCTACAAGGTCATGTTCTTTGCTAATATGAATTTCACCCTGTAATTACATGCATTGAATAGTGAAATGTTGAGCTCAATTTTGGTGATTTTGTATAATTGCATTGGTCCACAGTTCTGATGGTAATGGAAGGTATGCAAAGGGAAATCTAATCCATTTGAAGGCCTAGAAGCATTTGCATTTCACTGCAGATCATGAAAAGTCATAAAAGCATTTCTGATCTCTTTGTCTTCAGTCACTAGCCTTGACTTTTGTGTCACTGAACCCTGCAAGCGCACCATTTTCCTTCAATGCTCTCCCTCCATTTCCAGCAATAGTTTTCTTCCTGCCTCCTTGGTTTCTTCTCAAATCCCTCATTGATCTTTCTTTGCAACCTTCCTCATCTACATGCTGCACTTTGATGCCATCTTTAGACGTGGGTTAGCTTACATCTGTATGTGTATAATATTCAGCACTCCCTCTCCACTTCTCTGTGGTCAGTCTGATTGTCCAACATGCAATCCTGGGTAAAGCTCAATTTACTCAGTTAAAATTGAGAAGACTAAGGCCATTATCTTTGGTCCCAGCCATAAAGCACCCTTGCCTCCAACTCCACTCCACTTCTGGACCACCCCCTCCCCAGCCATTGTCTCAACCTGATTCAGAATGCTCACCTCTCCAGTCAGCATCCTGGGGATTACCATTAACCAGAAACTGAACTGGACTAGCCATATGGATACTGTAGCAAGTCAAAGACTTGGAATCCTGCAGCGAGTAACTCGCCTCTTGACCCCCTCAAAACCTATCCACCTCAACAAGTTCAACACCATCCAGGATAAAACAGCATATCTGATTCCTACCCCTTCCACAAACATTCAATCCCTCCACAATCGATGAACCGTGGCAGCTGTGTGTATCATTTTCCAAGATACACTGTGGGAACTCATCAAGGTTCCTTAGGCTGCACCAATACTGCTACCACCTGGAAGAACAAGAGCAGCAGTCACCTTGGAACACCACCACCTGGGGGTTTCCCTCCAAGTCCCTCACCCTCTTGACTTGGAAACATATCACCTTTTCTTCACTGTCGCTGGGTCAGAATCCTGGAATTCCCTCTCTAACCACCTTGGACTGCAATGGTTCAAGAAGGCAGTTGGGATGGGCAATAAATGCTGGCCTAGCCAGTGATGCCCACATCCCTTAATTTAAAAGAAAACTGTCTATGATTTAAAATAGTTATCCTCGTGTTTAAATCTTTTAATGACTTTTCCCCTGCCAATGACAGTAACCTTTAGTTTAGCTCTACAGCAACCCCTCCTTTGGTCTTCTGTGCAAATCTCCTCCTGCATCCCACCCTTCATAGCTGTGCTTTGACCTATTAAGATTGAGGCCAATCATTTTTATTTGTGTAAGGGTATCGAGGGATATGAAACTAAGATGGGTAAATAAAGATGTGGTGCAGATCAGCCATAATTAAAGGGTCGTGATGGCCAAGTGGTATTATTGCTGGACTATTAATCCAGAAACTCAGGTTCTGGGGACCTGCGTTCGAATCCCGCCACGGCAACTGGTGGGATTTGAATTCAATAAAAACAAGTCTGGAATTAAGAATCTACTGATGACCATGAAACCATTGTTGATTGTCAGAAAAACCCATCTGGTTCACTAATGTCCTTTAGGGGAAGAAATCTGCCATCCTTACCTGGTCTGGCCTACATGTGACTCCAGAGCCACAGCAATGTGGTTGACTTTCAACTCGGGATGGGCAATAACTGCTGGCCAGCCAGTGACATCTGTGCCCAATGAATGAATGAGTAAATAAATTCAGTCAGATTGCAATGGAAGTTCTTGAGAGTAAATGGCCTGCTCCTATATTCTGGAAGTTCACCCTTCGATCCTCCACCTCTCCTTCCTTTAAGCCTGTCCACCCTATACTTAAAATGTTTCCATATGAAAATTGAGATTTTACTGATCATATTCAAAATGGATGCTTGGCTTTGGCAGTGGGTAGATAAGGGAAGGAGAGACTTTGATAATTTCTGCTTGCAGGTATTACAGCTGATTTTCAATGTTATCTTTTTCATCTGCAGATTATCACATTTTTACAAAAGAGGGATGCTTTTGTAAGCCTAATGCTGAAACATATAGGGACCTCAGCACTCATGGATTTGCTGCTAAGGCTGTTGACATGCATTGAACCACCACAGCTGAGGCAGGATGTTTTAAATGTAAGTCAAATTTTTTGTATGTGGTGCATAAAGCAGATAGACCAGGGGCATGTTAATTGGTTATTTTGACATAAATAATTGGCTTTTCTAAAGTACTTACATGATGAACAATCTTGGAGCACTCTGCAGAAAGATAGAATTGGGGAAGGTTGGAGAAGAGGTTGGGGCAGATGTGAAACCATGACCAAAGAAGGACTCCTAAGGAAGCTTTTGAAAGCACAGATGTGGCTTGACAGTGATTTTTCATTGTGTGAAAGTGATGGCAGTAATCAAATATTACAGAAAAACAAGCTGCATGTGGAAACAAAAGTATGAACACTAATTCAGTAATTAGGTAATGAGCAGTGAATTATGGAAATAGATATAGATGTGATTTTCGGTGCACATTTGAGTATATTTTTATCCTGGAATACTGCTTATGGTTCAAGTATGGTAATAAGGTTAAATTATAAGTGAAGGCATTTTAATTTAGCATTGACTTCAGCTTTATTTTTCAATTATCTTTTATCTTTACTGATTTATTTTATTTTTGCAGTGGTTGAATGATGAAAAGATTATTCAGCAACTAATAGAAATGGTACATCCATCCCAGGATGAAGATGTAAGTAGATGTTCTTAAAACCCAACAAATCAACTCTGCTTCAGTATACAGCTGTCCACATAGTCCCATATTAAACCTGGTCTGTACAGTTGTCAGATCACACCAGATAAATGGGTATTAAAGACCTTAACATTTCCTGAGGAGTGTACCCCCCCCCCACGATAAATGGGTATTAAAGACCTTAACTGTACCTGAGGAGTGTACCCCCCCCCCCCGCGTAGTACTCCGCGTAGTTTCCTTTGGATCACTGATTAAACAGATGCCTTTTATTAGATTTAAATTTATGACCGTTTCCCTTATTGCCTCTTTATCCCTTACAAGGGACCATATTTTTAAAACTGAAGGACAGTAAAATGGTCAGAAGTGAAGATGACCACCTGGTTCCAAGTTCTTGCCCAAATGGTGTTTGATCTGCCTGCTTGGAGATTCCCACTGGTGTCCTGGATTAGCATTGCAACTGTTTTTCTCCATTTGGTGATCCTCTGTTAACCCTCATGGCACACTTGATAAGGCAGTTGGAGGGTGAACAGCATGTTGCAGGTTCTCCTGAATTGAGATGCATATCCAGCAAATCTTTGTGGCGGGAGAAGTTTATACAGTTCTCTTTATTCTTTGCTGCAGATTATAGTTGTCTCCCACTGCATAGGTGATAGGAGTGTATCCTGCAAGGTGTATGCTTTTGGCATAGCAGAAGTAATAAATTACCAACTGATAGACTGCTAAGATGACTTTAAGAAATGTAGAAGAATAATTATGCACTTTGAGTCATGCAGCAAATATTGATTAGAAGCATGCTGGATAGATTAAAAGTCCCTGTCTTTTGCTATTGTCATACTTCATTGGTTCATCCTCCATATACAAATAGGATATTGCTTCCCTTGCAATGGAGATGGGGATGGGCTGGATTTGTGTTCCAAGTGTTCAGATGATTTTCCATTCTGAATAAGTCTGTTTCTCACCTTGACGGAAGATTTCTGTCTTCCATACAAGAAAATCTTTGCATTCCAAAGGTCATCCTTGGTTTAAAAATTGTGTGTACTTTATGGAAAGATTATTTTATTTATGGTCTGCTTGTAAAGCTCATACACCATTTTTTACTAATGGTATCTTTAGCTGTGGCTTAGTCTGATTGGGGTGTATGTTCCATTTTCTGGTTCTAAAATGTGTGGAGTTCCATTGATCTTGTTAAGTGCTGCACTTAAACCATACTGCTCACTGCTGTTTTCCATAATCCATTGCATTTCAATATTGATCTGGTATGGCTAACCTATGGGGAGATACTGATGGTAATTCAGCAGGTTCGAGTTTGGGATTGTTGAGCAATGAGACAAATTGCAATTGCATCTAACTGGAGATCATTATTCAGAGAAGTTCGATTGCAGATGATGAAGGATACCTTCTGGGATTTACCATTATTTTGCACATTATTAATACAGAATGTTATCTCTATATTCTGAGATAATAGAAAAGACAAAAACAAAAATTAATTCAGATTAATTTGGCAATTTCAAAAAAAGGTTCCCCTGATGGAATCAATAGCATTTTACACCAAATAATTTTTTAAAAAAAGAAGTGGGACATCAGCAATTCTTTCTTATTGCAAAACACAAGGTTATTCATTTAAATTATGCAAGTGAGTTTCTTGTATATCTGTCCTCCTCGATATCCCTGTTCTAGGTTGAAGTGTGTTTGGTACACTTTAGCAGTGATCATGACAGTTGTGTTGTGGTTATATATTCTGATCACTGCTTTTTGTAGGCAGTTGGAGAGTCTCCTGAATTGAATTGCATATGCAGCAAATCTTTGTGGCAGGAGAAGTTTATACAGTTATCTTGATTTATAATGAATTTTGCTACACCTTGTGCATATACCAATTCAGCTTTGATCACTGACCAGCCTCTGGCTTCTTTAGAGTAAGCATTGATGTTGTGGATATATAGCGGTCACATGACCATTGTCAAATACATAATAAGCAATCTTTCATCCTGATGCCATATAGATATGGATCATAGAATCCCTACAGTACAGAAATAGGCCATTCGGCCCATCGAGTCTGCACCGACCACAATCCCACCCAGGCCCATCCCCCATATCCCTACATATTTACCCACTAATCCCTCTAACCTACGCATCTCAGGACACTCAGGGCAATTTTTAGCATGGCCAATCAACCTAACCCGCACATCTTTGGACTGGTAATTAATATGGTAATTAATGCAATCCAATATATGGATTGGAAGTGGTACAGACCAAGACAACTTAGGCCCCTTGGGAGATCATTTTGATTTTTGACGAAAGGAATTATCTAGAGATGAGCTCCATTGCCACATTTCAGAACAAAAGTCTGATTTCTCCTACAAGTTCTGAGATATCATGTTAGTGGCTATTGATCTCCTGGCAGGAAAGATTTCTGTACATGTTTCTCCTCCCCCTCCAGATTATTCTCTCTATTTAATTGACTGAAGAAAACATAGTCCTTGGGTATCGATCAATTTATAAGTATGTTGACTTATTTGACTAGTCAAATCTAACAAAGCACCGGAAGTCTCAGAGCTGCTTAAAAGGGTTGGCTTAAAGCAATTGGGAGTACAGTTATGAGTTGTAAGTTGCTTTTCTTGGAGGGATGATGGCAATAGCATATTTGTATGTGGAGTTAAAATCTTCAAACGGAGGGTAACTAATCTATCATTCTATTCAATATTTTTAATTTTCTACACTTTCTGTTTTTTTTCTATTTAAAAAAAAAAGTGGTACTCCATTAGTAAAATGGTGAAATAAAAACAAAATGCTGAAAATGTTCAGCAGGTCAGGCAGCATTTGTGAACTGAGAAAGGTTTCAGGTCAATGAAACTAATAACTTGGTGAATTTGTTACTCTGGATGGTCCTCTGTTAAAATCATTCACCCAGTTTGCATTTCAGGCTTGTAGGCGAAAACATATCTGCTTGGCTCTTTCTGAATATAACTGAATTTTTGATGGGTTCTAAACTAAATGACTTCAAATAGCTAACATTTTATTTTTGTAGAGGCACTCAAATGCATCGCAATCATTGTGTGAAATCATCCGCCTCAGCAGAGACCAGATGATTCAAATGCAGAATTCTCCAGAACCAGATCCACTTCTGTCAACAATAGAGAAGTATGTAATTTGATAGAAATTGTTTGAAAGCCACTCCATTAAGCTAAAATTTGATTTTATTGTGGACTTGTGAAGGGGACAAATTGTGTAAGAAGAAAATTACTTGAGTTCAAACTTGACTCAAGTTGGATAAGAAAACAATTTTATTCTTTGAGCAAATGAGAGCAGTTCATTCTGTATTTAATTATTTTAAGTTGATAAATAATCCAATTTTATAAATTCTATAAAGCATTTTGGCCTTGAAATGATTTATCATTTACATATCAAAAGCAGTAGTGATTTGAAAATCCGTACAAAATGGATATTGGTTGAGTTCACCACGTATTATGTACCAAACTTTGAAGAAAAAGGCCTTGAAAGTAGATCACGGAGTGTGTTTAGATCTTGATCACGGAGTGTGTTTAGATCTTTATCACAATATCTTCTTGTATACTTGTGAGTAAGCTTGGGTACCAAAAGGAAAATCATAAGGAACACGCATTGCCTAAAAAGGTTTGCTGATTTGGATAATCTTGTAAATATCTTAGATGTTTGGCTTCTCACAACTTGCTCTTTTGGCTTTCTGCTCCCTTGGTCCTTACATTCTCAATGTTTCTGTGGTGGTAGGCCAACATGGCAAGTCTTGTTCAGAGTAGTTCCATTCACTTCAGTGACAGCTTCAGACAGGCCTGGGGCTAAAATCATGGTAATTTTATCTTGGGGCTAGGTGAATACTTGTGTCAGCCAACTTCAAATTGGTTCTACTTTTAATGGAAGCCCTTGAATCTACGTTTGTAGAGTAACACTGGAGTTGCAAAGTGTTTTGATTTTGTATTGTTAGATGGTAACAACATATACATAGGGTATATAGCTCAGAAACAGGTCTGACCATTTCATGCTGTATTTAGAGCCTCCTCCTATCTTTCCTTTTTCTAAATCTAATATTATAGCCCTCTATTCCCTTCTCCCTCAAATGCTTGTCTAGCTTCCCCTTAAGTGCATCAATGATATTCGCTTCAAACACTCCCTGTGGTGTCAAGCTCCACATTCTCACAACTCTTATGCATTCCTTATTGGATTTCTTCATGATGCTTATTTTGATAGCCTCTAATCCTCTCTTCCCCACAACAGGAAACATTCTGTCAGTATCCACTCCATCAAAACTTTTCAGAATTTGATAGATCTCTATTAGGTCACCTGGTGCTTCCTTGTTTTCAACAAGGCAATCAGTAATGAGTATAAATTTGAAGGGAGTAGAGGAGAGTAAAGTATTTTGAATCGAAAGAACTATTCCATACAACTTTGTTTTTATGCTTTGATTTGAGATCTGTGACCTGTTCTTTTCTGACATGACATTATCTTAGATGTAATCCATAATACTTCAGTTTCTAGAATTAGGCCCATTTCTCTTCAAAGTTTTCAAAATTATTGCTCCCCACCCCACACCCCCCGCCCCACCCCCTCCAAAAGCTGTGTTAATCTTTCTTGCAATGCCACATTTGTATTTCTCCAATTAGATTTCGAACCCTGCTACAGCACTGAACAAGCCTAATCAAATTCATAAATTACATCCCCTGTGATTTTGGTGCATTATTCCTCCTTGTCTTTCTCGGCTTCTGTGCAACCGTTGATGTGATCATCCTCCAATTCCCCCCTCCATTGGCCATCTGGGCAGACTGCACTCATTTTGTTCCACTCTTGCGTATTCAATCATATTACACATTTTCCTGCTCCTGCAAAGTAACTTGGAATTTCTCAAGGGTCTATCTCTGGCCCAGATTTCTAGCTGATCCAAATACTGCCCCCTTAACAACGCTATCCAATGACATGGCATTACATTTCATGTGAGTTTGGATGACATCAGCACTTGTATTCCATCATCTCTCATGACCCTTTCATTGCCTCTTTGTTGCCAGACTACTTGTGGTTCATCCAGGACTGGATGGCTGACAAGTTCCTTCAGTTAAACATTCAAAAGGACCTAAGGTATTGCAAATGCTGTATCCCTTTCACCATCTTCATCCATCACCTGAGCCACACTCAGGTTGAATCTAACAGAGAGCAATCTACCACGTTATATGTGACCTAAGGGTGAGCTTCTGACATCAGAAACGGAGAGATTGAAATTAATGAAGGATTAAGGAATAGGGAAGAAGGTAGAGGATCGAGATTAGGGAAGTTGAGGGAGGTAAGAGGCAAGAGGATTGGAGGTCAATGTGGAAAAAGAGAAGAATTTTGCAATTACTTCCAAATGTCATTGATTTATATATCCATTTATGAGCTTTATTTCACAATACCTGCAGAAGCCTTGGAATTGTATCCCAACATAGTCTGAATATCTTTTGAGATTTGAAAAGTGAACTTATTCCTGAGCCCTTTAAAAAAAAAAGCCTATTATGTAAATTAATTGAATCACAGAAGCAATCACCTTGTACTGAGTGCAATGCATCAATAAAACTGCCAGAATTGATGAATGAGTTGTAGCATACTGTATCTTAATAGTCGGCACAAAATCAATGAGTACAGGCAAGCCACAATATGAAGACGTAATGTTCCTGTGTGTCCTAAAAGACGTTGGTGAACCTGATGGGTTTGATGAAAATCCTGTAGCTTCATAGTCACCATTACTGATAGCTTTTCATCATCATGGCTTTCCCCTGCTATTACAGTCCTTCTCCATATCAAGTCTATCTTCTCAATCATTGTCACAATACTAGTAAGCAGATAGCCCTATCCACACTTGGCAGTCGCACCCTAGTACCTTGTTCTCAGTCCTCTCACATACCAAGATCCATCTACCCAATAATCTTGCCCCACAGCTTTTTCCCAGCACAGCCACAGCCACCCCTTCTATTTGCATGCTCTGAAATGTTTATATCCACCATTGCTAATTCACCCCTTCCACTCTGCACAACTGACTAGCCCTCCCCCCACCCAACCTCTCTCCAAATGCTTTGAGACCCCAGCAACACTCTTCCAAGCTCTATTCGGAGTTTGAAGGCTCTGTATGATCCCTGCAACCTAACCTAGACCATCTTTCATCCCATCTTTTTCTTTTCATATTTTGAAAAGGTGAAAACTGAAATAAGCTATGTGGTTAAATGAATATGTAATCAAGGTAATTGGTTTATGTTTTGCACAAATGTGCATAATTATGAAATGATCCCAATATACCACTGAAATATCCACAATTTAGTCATTTGTTTCACAGTATATAATCTCGACTTCTATGCAAGCCTTGGGTTTAATGTCTAATCAGAAAGAGGGCACCTTTGACAGGGCAATAATCCCTCTCAATGCATTGGAGTGTCAGTCCTTGATTGTATTAACATTAACAGAGCACGTACAAAGCCTATTCAAATCCACTGTGGAGATTTCCGGTGACTCATTTGATCACAGAATTCTTCATACCACTGTATCAACTTTCTTTGCAAGGTTGAATCCATCTCCTTGGCCATCCAACCGTCTTTGATGGAAAAATCACTCCTTTCAATAATGGAATTTAAATTTTAGTTGGCATTCAACTGAGGTTCCAGTGAGTGATGTAAGGGGAGGGTGCATTAAGATATTTCAAAATCTAAGAACTGATACCAGGTTGATGAAAGAAATCCCATGGCACCCTTGAAGAGCAGGGCAGCTATCTCTGGTGTTCTGACCAATACGTGTCCCTCAATCACAAACAGATTAACTGGGCATAACCACATTGTTGTTTGGAAGTTTACTGAGCGTGAAATAGCTGCTGCGTCTGAAGACATATGGTGATTGTGTATGCGCCAATTAAGTGCAAGCCTTTCTTTTGTTTCTTTTAATACTAATAGAAGTGATGAAAATAGAAGCTTGTTTAATCTTAACTGCCGATCCTGTTTTTTCAGGCAAGAAACTTTAGAATACTTGCTTGCAAATGTCCTCGATAAGGAAAAGACTGAATCAGCAATTGTAAATTGTATCCAAATATTATTGACATTACTGGAGACGCGAAGACCAGCGTAAGTTAGTTATTTCTACATATAATTCAGAGCTCTAACATAATACTTTGTATCTTGTTTAATAATTGTGCTTTAATTGTGTTGTACAAAGACATAGCTCTCTGGATCGATGCAGTGTGATTCACTTGGGTTTGGGAAACTTCAAGCATGTGTCTGCAATGCAGTAACTTGGGACAGGCATAAAGGATTACCTGCTAAAGGTTGTGCTTCAGGAGTGGGATGTGAGATCATTGTGACTAAATTATTGAAGGTCAACAAGCAGTGTGATAAAGAATTGGAAAAGCATTGAATGTGGGGTGCTCGGCATGGTTAGATTGTGTATTGACAAAATATAAAACAAAGAATCCTGTACTTGGAGTATTGTATCTGGCTTTGACCAGCATATGGAATGAGGGATATTGAGGCCTTGGAAAAACTTTAGAGAACAACAGTTAAAATGATGGCTAGTTTGATGGCCATTTGCTGATGATACAAAGATGGGTGTAAAACAATTGAAATATTGTGTGCAGTTCTGGTCACCATATTACAGGAAGGACATAATTGCTCTGGAGAGAATGTAGAAGAGGTTTACAAGAATGTTGCCAGGGCTAGAAAAGTATAGCTATTAGGAGAGATTGGATAGGTTTGGGTTATTTTCCTTTAGAACAAAGATGGCTGATGGGTGACTTGATAGGGGTATATCAAATTATATGGGGAAGAGAGAGAGTGGACAGGATATAAAAATTGATGGGAAGAGATAGAGTGGACAGGATTGTTTCTCTTGGTGGAGAATTCTAGAACCGGGGGCATAGTTTCAAGATAAATGACAGTAGGTGTGGAGGGGACATGAGGAAGAACTTGTTTACACAAAAGATGGTGAGTATCTGGAATTTGCTGCCTGAGTTGGTGGTGGAGGCAGAGACTCTAGACTCTTTCTAAAAGGTATCTGGATCTGCACCTTAAGTGCTGTAAGTAACAGGGCCATAGGCCGGGTCAGGAACATGGAATTAGAAAGGGCTCCTGGTGTCCTTAGGCCAGCATGGACAAGATGGGCCGAATGGTCTCCTTCTATGCTGTAACATTTCTATGGGTAGAAACTCTAGTTGTGGAAAGGATACAAAGAACCTACAAATATATATAGATAGGTTAGGTGAGTGGGCAAAAATTGCCAGATAGAGTTTTTAGCAAGGGGAAATGTAAATTTGTCCATTTTGGCAAGAAGAATAGAAAAGCAGAATATTGTTTAAATGGAAGGGATTGTCTTATGTGGTCAGGTTAAACAGGTTTATTGTTCTTTTAAAATGGGAAGTAATTTTTTGAAACATGAGGCAGCTTGACCGAATAGATGCTGAGCAAATGTTTTCCTTTGTGGGGGAATCTGGAACTAGGTGGCACAGTTTCAAGATAAGAGGTTTTTCATTTAAGCCAGAGAAGGTTCATTAGTCTTTCGGGTTTGCTTCCCAGAGAGGAGTGGAGGCTGGATTTTTGAATATATTCAAGGTTGAGTTCGACAGGTCCTTGATCGATAAGAGAACTGGGGGGGGTGGGGGGGAAAAAGAAGAAAGTAGAGTTTAAGGCTTAAATAAGTCATGATGTTATTGAATGGCAGGGCAGGGTTGATGGGCCAAATGCTCCTGCCCTGTTAAATTCTTATCAAATTGGCTCCAGGATTTTCATTAGAAAAAGATAGACTCGAGAGGAGTTGTGATTGTGATTTTCAAAATGATGGCGGAATGCCTTATCTAAAGTGGATAAGAATGGGAAAATAGTATAATCATAATTACAAAAAAATACAAGCAAAGAGATGGGCCAGATGATCTTTTCAGAGTGTCATACTAGATTAGATTTTCAAAACATAGTGACTATAGGCTCACTGCAAGCTTTCAAAAGTGAAGTAGATGAGTTTCTGAGAGGGGGACATTCGAGTTATTAAATATGCTGTACAATAATAGTTTATTTTTTGAATTACTGTAGACTACAGAAGCTTGCTTGATTTGTCGTCGGGGATTAAGGTACATAGATCTATCATCCTAAATCAGTTACAGGTTTTTATGCCGTTTTCAGGAAATAAATGAAGGATTGAGGATGTAGGTGAATTTGCAGCTCCATGTTTAGTTGGGATAGTCTTAATTGCTTGAGTGATCTTTCCCATTTTCCTTTTGTATGATACAGCAATAAGGCGAAACTTATTTTCACTTGTTTTTCAAGTTTTGAAGGTCAGCTAGAGATCTGCCCAACTGGTATGAACCATGCAGCCTTTTCTGTGAGTAATAGCACATTACAGGCCATTAGACAAAGACTTAAAGACTTCCATCAAATACTACTTGAGCCTCCTAAGGTAAAATGGATTTAATGGCTTTCGATACTTTGATGTATGCTAATTTATTTACCGTTAAAACTGACAGCTTCACTAATATTACGTAACTAATTAGAAATATTTTGTTCCCTGTTCTGTAAGAATTCCAATTTTTCTTAGTAATTTGGCTTCCACATGCCACTCGCACACTAGCATGCAGATTTAATGTCACAAAGATCATGCTAGTGCGAGGGATGCATATTTGTTACAATTAAGCATATTGTTAGGCAAATGTAAGAATTAAACATCAGCAGCGCTACTGCTGAGTTTACTTCAGATACTGTCTTGGAGAGCACAGCAGCTTTATTAAAAAATGAACGGAAACTGCTCAATATGAAATCAAGGCTTTGATTTTGGATTTTCTCTGTTTTGGGGTAATATTGAATAAATTAATTTGCAATATCTTAAAATTGAAGAGAAGGAAAGAGAGAAATGGGTTTGCTACTAATGTTACCAGTCAGAACTACACACTATGAAATGTTTAACACACAATGTATATACCCAATTTTAGAAGTAATTAGAATCATAGAAACCCTACAGTGCAGAAGGAGGCCATTCGGCCCATCGAGTCTGCACTGACAACAATCCCACCCAAGCTCTATCCCCATTACCCCAAATATTTACACCGCTAATCCCTCTAACCTATGCATCCTGGGACACTATGGGCAATTTAGCATGGCCAATCAACCAATTAGTTGATATCAATGCAACCAAAGGAATAGCTATATCAGGAAGATGTAGATAAAGGTGAAAACTCTTGGAGGCAAACAAATGCATGTAAAGATAGTAAGGTATTCAGTTGTGTTGTATTTCATTAAAGAACTTGACATAAAAATGTGACCATTTTGATTTCATTTGATAATCTGTTTGATCTGTCTTCACCGTGTCCCTTTTATTTGTAGAAAAGTGCAATGAAAACTACCTGGGGAGTATTAGATACACCAGTGGGAAATACACGCCTGAATGTGGTCAGACTTGTAGCCAGCCTTCTGCAAACAAACACGCACAGCATCAATGCAGAGCTTGTAAAACTTAACACAATGGAGGTGTTATTGGTGAGGATCCACTGAGTGCTGGTGTTTTATGTTCCATTTATAGACACTGAATTAATAGTTTAAACAATGGGAATGGATTATATTGTTAACCATTTACTCCTTGTAACAATCTATTGAGCTAACCTTGTAGATCTGTTAGGAGTTAGAAAACTGTATGTGGATAGGTTGTAAAGGAGAGTAAGGATGTCAGAGTTATGGAAAAGATGCAGAGGAAAGTGGGATTGTTCTTTCTGTCTAGAACAGAGTAGGTTAAGGGAGATTTAATAGACATGTTCAAAATTCTTAAGAGTTTTGATAAAGTGTTACATAAAAAGTTACTGCACAAATATGGGCTCATGGTGTTGGGCTAATATAGCGAGAGGATTGGCTAACTTGCAGAGAATAGGAATCGGGATAAATGAGTAATTTTCAGATTGGAAAACTAACTTAAAGGGTGCCACAGGGATCCGTGCTGGGGTTCAACTATTTGCATCTATATTGATGATTTTGATGAAGGAACCAAGTGTATTAAAGCTAAAATTTCTGACTATACAAAGATAGGTGGAAAGCAAGTTTGTGAGGGGCACATAGTCCGTAAAGGCATATAGATAGGTCAAGTGAGTGGTCCGTTGGAGCATAATGTAGGGGGCATGTGACATTATCCACTTTGTAGATGCTATTTAGATGGCGAGAGACTGCAGAATACTTTGGGCACAGAAGGATCTTGTGCATGAATCACAAGTTAGCATGCAGGTATAGTAACTAATTGGGAAAGCAAATGTAATGTTGGCTTTATTTGCAAGGGTTTGGGGAGAGCGGGCTGGAATACTACTGTACAGGATGTTGGTGAGACCACACCCGAGGACCTGCATACAGTTTATGGTCTGCTTATTTAAGGAGAGATAGATTTCATTGAAGGTAATTCGGAGAGTGTCTACAAGGTTGTTTCCTGGGATGAAGGAGTTGTCTAAAGAGGTAAAGTTGAGCATATTGGTCCCTATACATTAAAGTTTGTAATGTGAGAATGATCTTATTGAAATATAGAGTGGCTTTAATGGGGTAGATACTGAGAGGATATTCACCTCGTAGGGGAATCTAGAACTAGGAGCACAGTTTCAGAATAAGAGGCCACCTATTTAAAACAGATCAGGAAAAAATTCTTCTCGCAGGGGATTTTGAAATTCTCTATTCCAGAAAGTTGGGTAGGCTGTCATTGAATATATTCAAGGCTGAGTTGAGACAGATTTTTGAACTGCAGGGGAGTTGAGGGTTATGGGGACAGGCTGAAAAGTGGAGCTGAGGCAAAATCCGATCAGCCATCATATTGAATGGCAAAGCAAGCTGGAAAGACCTACCCCTATCTCTATTTGTTATGTTTTATATAAATGGAAAAATAGTTTCCACTGACAGAATGGCTGGTAACCAAAGGATGCAGATTAAAGTTAATTGACAAAAAAAAGAGGGAGGGGAAGAGAAAGGTAATTTTGTTACACACCCAGTTGACATATCTGCAATGCATTGCCTGCGAGAATGGTGGGAACAGATTAGGTAAGTAGTAACTTCAGAAAGAAGTTGGACAGGTAAATGAAAGGAAAAATTTGCAGTGCTGCGAAGAGCAGGAAAGTGGACAAATTGGATACTCTTCCAAAGCCAGCAGTTATAGTGGGCCAAGTGGCCATCTCCTTTGTATCGTTCGATGATTTACTTGTGTAAACAATTGTGTAATTATTTTGTTGGAATATTTTAAGAACTTGACAGATTTTTTATTAAAATTAATTTTCATTATGCACTGAAACCAGAAATTTAATTTTTTTTAAATTCAGGATATGTACTTCAGATACGTTTGGAATAATTTTCTTCATGTACAAGTAGAAATTTGCATTGCAACAATCTTAGGAAGCCCTCCACCCCATGATGCCAGCACAGAAAACAACATAGAGGATAATTCCAACACTGCCAGAGAAAATATATTAATAAAACATGTAAGAGTCTCCACCTTATGTAATTGGGTATTGCATTGTTAAAGTTGCATTATGAATGTTGGTTGGTATGCTGTCAGACATACTAGTGCCTGTCTCTCCCGATCTGATCGTGATTCAAGTAAAATTATTTGTTGCTGTTGTACTTTTGAGATATCTTGAGCATGCTTTCTGTTATGATTTACTGTAGGTTCATATTTGTACTTTGGCTCACCATTGTGAAACAAACAACTGGATACCAATTCAGGAAGAAAATTCAGTCCCGTTTGTTCATTTAGTCAATGTTTGTTTCTTTTCCCATTTGTGAAAACTCAATCATGCTACAAACAAAATTTCAGTACCCTTTCAGCTCATGCAGTTTTCCTGTTTAAAATCCAAGAGACAGGTAATAGTTTACCTGTCAGTATTATATTGACCCCCGTCACTCATATATTCTGTGTAACTAGAACTGTTGGCAGCTTCTACCTTCTATTTTGCTACAATTGCTACTTGATGAATCATTATTCTTGTGTTATTCCCTATGCTTTTAGCCACTCTTAGAATTTACTGCCCACTCCCAGTTGCTCTTGGATCTTTGCTCCTCGTCCTAAGGGCAATTTTATAACGCATTTATATGTCTTTGTTATCAGTTTGTAGAATTATCTGAATCCTGGTTCTGCCTTTTGAATAAATGTTTTTGCGGGGGAGGGAATTTTGTGACATAAATCCTTTTTAGATGATTTTGTTCGCTTGTGGACAATATGCCCTCAGGAATTCTGAATTAAAACTAGAAATTGTGTTTTAGACTAACAAGGTTGGATTGTCTTAAGGTCTGGGTAGACTTGACGATTTTTGTAGTAAAGATGTTTTACTGTTTGGGGGGAAAAAAAGGAATCTTCATAAAAAGTTTCTTGACAACTTTTATTTAAAAACTTGATATTTATATTAAAACTGTTCTGGTTCAAAAATACTGTTTTAGATTTTCATCTTAGTTGCTTGCTTACAAACTGCTTTCAACAGACCTTTCAGAGTATGTGTCGCATAACAGCTGAGTCTGAAATGGCATAACTGACCCATTGTCCCAAAAGTCAGTAAACGCATGAAAAAAATAGTTTAAATCACTATTAACTCAGTTTTTTTGTTGTCCAGCTGTTTGTGAAGTGCCGATTAATTCAAAGAATACTCGATGCATGGGAAAATAATGAAAAAGAACAGTAAGTAACTTAAGTCCATATGGAGCTCAAATCAACAGTAATGTTTTAAAAATATATTAATGTATCAGTAACTTTTAAAATCATCAGTAATGTTTTTTAAAATTATAATCTTAGGAAAAGCAATGTTATTTGGAGGTTAGGAAACATGAAAGGGGCTAGGACTTGTGGGCCTTAGTGGGATCTGGGTTTGAATTCAACCTGGTCTGATGAAGTGAAGATTTCTCTTTCTGAAGGACTTTATCTAAAATAAGGCTGGAAAATCCTCATCCAGTCCTAGTTATTATAGCCAATTGCATAGAGCAGCACTTTCCTTGAGAAACCATTGGGATGATTGATGTGAAAAATGCCTGTGGTGAGTGAAAGGTGCACTTATCAGGATGTGATAGTGGCATGTAGTTGGGGCATAGAAGGGGATTTATTCAGGATCTTGTATATCATTGCAAAATGTTTAGTTTCATTCATGATTCACATGTTTTGGGAGTATAGCTTTTAGTTTGGACATTTTTAAATGCAAAAAAAATTAGAATACCTGGTGAAAAACTAAAATATTTGCAATTCAAAGGGTGGTCTATATTTAATAAGGCTGAATTGGATGTGAAAAAATAATAATATATGCGGCCTCTATTAGCTTCTTGAGTCTGGTAATATGGCAGTCGTCCCCATTTGAGATATAAATTATCCAGAATTAAGAGATATTTTAAAGGTAAAGTTACAGGGATGTCAGATTGCTGTGGGGATGCATTGCACACAAGTTTTTTTTGGTTTTGGATCAATCAGTGTCATTCTCACAGAAGCAGACATTTGTAGTTGGTGACTGGAGGAAACTTTAAGAAGTTTCAGGAATAGTGAACCAGTGCAATAGAGTTATCAGAAACCAATAGTGTTTTCTTATTTGAAATCACCAAGTAGGAAAGCAGTGAGGTCCATGCTTGAGTTGGGGAGTACATCCAGATATTAATGGAAGGATCCCAAGGAATCTCATCCTTGGAGAATAGCAGGAACACAGAGGAGAATCAAACTGAATTCCTGAGAACCATGGCACATTTTATTTTGATCCCAGGAGAAATTAAGGGACATTCCAGGTCCTTCAAAGTATAGAGAGACTCTTGGGTCTTTGGCAAATAAAAGCAGAATAGAAAATATCCTGTTGGGATTTTGGGGTTTAAAGAATAAGTATTTACGAAATATAGTGTTGTTAGTAGTATTTTCTTTGTTTAACTTCTGTGCAATAAAAGTTTATTTTGTGTTGTAACACGTGAAACCTTGTGGCATAATTCTTTCAGTTAATAACTGGGAGTTAAAAGTTGCTAGCCTCTCTCTCGAGATTATAATAAAATACCTCACGTAGAAGTGATGGTGCTAGTTGCCAAAAATCATTATCTTTAGCACTGGCATTGCACACCTGGATGTATAGAAAATGTGTTCAAAATAACTATTTAAACTTTGCCTTTTTAATGTTGCCATCATACACATAAAGCTTGATGTGATCTGTGTTGTCATGTGCAGTTCCAATTCTTGGTAAAACAACAACATGCAAAATAAGTTGTCTATTTTGCACATAAATCAAAATATACAGCTGTGCAAACAGCCTGTTGCTCTTCATAATAAAGTAACAGAATTATTTTTCTTTTAGTTTAAGTGACTCGATTTATGAAGTCAGTTTAAAGTTCTCGCTATTATTAAATGGGCGAGGGGGAAACATCTTGACTGTTCCTCCTGCAGCCAGACAATGATGTGAAGTTCTTAAAACTGCTTTGAAGTTCTAAGCTAGGAATGCAACTCGAACCCACATTATTTTCTGGTTGTGTGTAGTTACAGGGTTTGATGCTATGGCTCTTGTTTTTAGAATAGCAAGACGTTTTACAACAAATATAGCTGAATGACCATATCTTCCATCTTAATTTTAGTATATTTTCAGTCTGGAAGCTGTCTAAACATTAGTCCTGGATTGTGTGTGTCTGTTGGTATTTTTGTTTCTGTAGATTATCATGTTAGGTTTTTAAATGCTCTCTTGCTGCCTAATGCATTTCAGGTTTGTGTTACAACATTTATAAAATTGTGAGCTGTATGCTGCATTGGAGACAGAAACATTAGTTTTCAGGCTGTCGCTTTGAGTTATTTGCGTGGCTAACTCAGTGGCTACACGCTGATGTACAATCTAGGTTGAATTGCTGGTTTTGTTTATCCCTTGACTTTCAATTGTTGTTCACAGTTTCCTGATACTATTTTAGAAGCTGTTTTGGTACTTCAGAGGCTCAAACTGTTAAAAGTTACAGTCACAAATATAGATTAGGGTTATTGTGTTTCAGAACTGAAAAAGTGTCTTTGAAGAGCTGTAATCTAATTGTGGAGTTTACGATTTTGACTAATGGCTGTAGTTGGTGCAAATTTTAAAGCTTAAAAATCTTCACGGTTGCAAGCTTCTTTCATAACTCAACTGACTCCTTTACATGGCTTATTGTTAACCATATGCTGCATTTTAAGATATTCATGTTTTTGTGAACTATTTTTTGGTTCTACATCACCAGGTTTCAGACGAAGCTGTACAGAGTGATTTCCAGGTCTTACAAAAGTGGTTATAATTCAGACAGTACAAATTTGCGAATGCTGAAATGTATAAATGTCCTTAAATACACTCAAATTGTCACTCGGTTACTTTTTGGCCTAGTCCCAATTTTTGTTGCGGCTACGTCTAATTGAATAGTTGCATCATCAAATATACCAACAGAAGTTGCAACTTAGATATTACTGGAAATAAATTCCAATCCGGTAAGGGCATTTCTGTTTGATAAAAGCAAAATATTGCGAATATTTCTTATTGAAATAAGAACGGAACATTTTGGAAAAACTCAGCAAGTCTGGCAGCAACTGTGGAGAGAGAAGCAGAGTTAATGGGTGGAATTCTCCCAGTTTGAGATTGAGTGCTATGCAGGAACGTGGAGTGTTTTCCACTGTGGTGGCTAGAGGAAAAACACACCATTCCAGCCCTGACCTCATTAATTAAGCAACTGGATGTTTCACACCACATTTGGTGGTGGGACAGTCCTGGATGGCGTGTAGTCCACCATCAGTTTAGAATAACTATATTATGATAGTCTGTATCATGGTATTCTATTTTTCCCTTTTTACTTGTACCAATTAAACCAAAATCTCAGACTATTGCAAATCATAGCGCAGAAAAGGAGACCAACCTTCAACCCCAAGTAGCAATGGTATCTATTTTTAATTGAACCTTGATCTTTTTGAAGAGAGCATTAATAAAGTTTGTAGTTCTATAACTTTGTCTGATTATTGGATCAAATTTCACTTGGAAGATTATGTCCCCTGAAAATTCTTGAAAATATTGTATGACGTTTTCTGCCCAATCTTCATTAAATTGGCAACTTTACTTTTGCTAGGAACATTTCTTGAAATATTACCTCTCCCTCCCTCCTTTAGTTAGGCTATCTTAGTTTGGAATAAAGGGAGAACCCTTGTTCAGTGGATCAAATTGGATTGTTGTTTTTCAGATCAGCAGGTGGAAGACGGAGAGGGTACATGGGTCACTTAACACGGATAGCTAATGCTATTGTGCACAATACTGAAAAAGGGCCAAACAGTGTGCTAATGAATCAGCTGCTTAAAGGTACAATGTTTTACATATTTATTTCTGTTGATAATATATGTTTCAGTACAGCCACTACTCATCCTATACTTTCTTAAAAACACAATTTTAAAGAACAAAGAACAATGAAGCACAGGAACAGGCCCTTCGGCCCTCCAAGCCTGTGCCGCTCATGTGCCCACTAGACCATTCTTTTGTATCCCTCTATTCCCAGTCTGTTCATGTGGCTATCTAGATAAGTCTTAAACGATCCCAGCGTGTCTGCCTCAATCACCTTGCTTGGCAGTGCATTCCAGGCCCCCACCACCCTCTGTGTAAAATACGTCCCCCTGACATCTGTGTTGAACCTTGCCCCCCTCACCTTGAACCCGTGACCCCTTGTGTTCGTCACCTCTGACCTGGGAAAAAGCTTCCCATTGTTCACTCTTTTATTTTATTTGGACATTTTAGAATACTGAAATGAATTAAACCCTTGCACAGAAATTTAAATTCTCTGACTGTTTCTTTTGAGAAGAGTAGAGAGAACAAAATGAGCTGTGCTTAACTGCATGATGTGTGACAGTTGTTATGGATTGGGTTCAATCCTTTTTCCTTCTCCCGGTTTAAAAAAAAAACTTGACAACAGATTCCTTAAGCAGGCTGTCAATTATGACCTGAAAGCTGTGGCTTTTTAGTCTCTGATGCATTTTAGCCTAGGTCTACCAAATTCTAACTGAGGTGTGCTGAATAGATTTATGCTCACTGACCTAGCACAACATTATTTGTGTTCCAAGCTTACACTGCGATGGCTAAACTACAGATGTACTTTATTTACAGTTAACAATCATTTGCAGAAATGAAAGTGAATACAGACAAAAATAGTAAATAAGGTGCTGACCAGTCTACAAAGGGTTAACCTGACATTTCAAAAATGCTGCTTTTATCTTTTTAGTATTTGGTCCCTTAAGTAAGATAATGCAGTCAAAATTTTAACATTTGCACACCGTGATAAACAGGGATATAGTGACTTGTGACACCTAAAATTCCATTTTATCCTTACTAATTGTCAACTAAACAATTTCAACATGGTAGTATTTGGAAATATCAAATGTTAACATTTAGTTATGATGTTTCCTTTTAAACAAACTGATTTTTAATGTTTGATTTTGTATAAATAAACCAAGGAAAAAGGTTTTTTTGGTGGAGTTGATTATGTGGCAGTTGGCAATTAGTCCAGTTCTAAGATTTTGTGCCTCATGGATAATCCAGATAATGGATTTTCTTAAAACAATGCTTCTAACACTATTTACTTTTTCAGATCTTAGTGAGGACTACAGGGAAAAATGGGAGACATTCATCACAGGTTCATTGGCAGAAACCAATAAGAAGAATACGATAGATCTGGTAGGTGCTGGAAAACAAATGTGAACATTGAAAGATAAAGAGGACATAGAATTTAAGCAATTTGAATAAACATGAAGCTGTGGTATTGCAGAGATAAAAGTAGGCAATCTTTTGATGAAGATAAGTTAGAAGCTCGGGGTCAATGAGACACTTGAAACATGCAGATTGTTGGCTCTAGCATGAAACAGTGGTCAGGGAGGAGGGTAGAGTTGAGTGTGCAGAGTTTGTAGCAGGATTGAAGACTATAACTTCAGTCATCTTAATGTTTTTCAATGCTATTTCAACTAAAATTATGGTTCAGGGATGTTGCATTAGATGGGGTTGCATGTATGTGAAAATTATGATCACAAAATTGAGTATCATGCATAGATTAATATCAGCTCAACAAACTTGGCCCTCATTCTAAATGAGGTTAGGGAGAGTATTCCCATCCTTTGAATTGGGAATGGGCTTTTAGGTCTACGTATGTGAAGGTCTTCAAATTATTCTGAAAAATCAGTTGACCATTATGCATTTCTTAGAACTGGGCTCAGATGTGTCTTGTTTTTGCATAAAAGACAAGCTTGGTTTTCCTCTGTAAAGTGAGATTTGTAGTTTACGCTCTTGAAATATGGAGCAGCACTTGAGAAAAGTGTATGTTCACCTGAGCTAACTTTTACAAAATAACACTTTTTTTTCTGGAGGAATGGAGGTGGTTTATGAGGAAAGGAAGAAAAATTCATGCTCTGCTGTGCGCATTTTGAGTATTGTACTTGAAATAAACTTTGGAATTAAATTGTAAATTATTTTTTAACAGTGAAATCATTGCATGAAGATGTAAACAGAAAATGAGATTGTCATGGAATGAATCGGGTTTGTAGTGGAATCATTTTATCCTATAAATTATATTCCAGGTTAGCACACACAATATACATTCATCAAGTGATGATGAAGTTGATTTTAAAGAACCGGGATTTGCTCCAGACTCAGGGTTACAGCAAGTAAGTATTTTCTTTACTGAGTGGCAATTCTTTTTTGCTTGAATTAGGCAAATACCTGGTTTGCATGAGTAGAAATATAAATGAAAAATCTTCCAAAATTATCCTCTCCTAAATATACTAAATATTTAAGCTACAGTGCTTTATAAGAAATTTCTCATTGCTGAGTAACCGAATTATTGCTCAAGAATTTTCATTTAAGGTTGCAATATATTCTCTGCTCTTATTACTTGGAAACAAAGTAGAACCAAAATAGATTTGAGTTCATCAGAGCCATGATTGCTTATCATGTATCAAGATCCTATGTATGCACTTTGCTTCATCTTCATTAAAGCCTTGAGGGTGGAGGACGTATGGTTCTTCAGTTGTGGGGTGGGGGAGATTTTCAAATAAAACACCCAATTTGGGGAGGTGGAGGAAAAATACCCCTTCAACTGAAAGAGCTTTAATTCTTGGAGATTGTGATCAAAGATTATGAACAAATGAAGTGTACTTTTTGAAATAAAATCAGAGTGGGGGGGGGGAGAATAAAACCAATAGCATCTGGTAAAGCACAAACTGCTGAAAAAGTGGTCAGTCCACTGATTAGTTTTCATTGTTACTGTGTAAAGCCTAATTTCACTGAGTGTTTACAAATAGCATTGTTCACTTTATTTCAATTAAGAAGCAATTGCTGTATTTTTAAAATAAGAAATACTTAAGAGAACTCAAACTTGATCAAAAGTTGTTTTACAAAAAAATCTGTGGCTGTAAATGTTGAGAATATCAAATTTTAAATACTCAGACCAGCTTAGTTGCTATAGAATGTTTGGGAAACTGAATATTTTCACAAAGGAGAGGGGAAGGGTATATGGAATGAAGCTAGTTAAATGCATGCACGGATGAATAGATACAATAAAGAAACACCTTAACTGGTGCATTGTTGCCAGTTTGGCCTGGCAAGGAAGCCATGACTGCTCTCTCTTTCCCACCTCCCGCCCCAGCTCAGGCCTCAAGTTAAAATTGCAGTTGGACTTTGTTGCCATCATTGGAACCTAATCTACATACTTGGAGAAGGACAATGCAACATTCCAGCAGATGTCCCTCTCGTGCTCCAAAGAGCAGCATTAAGATGAAAGAAAGAATTGCATTTAATATTGTGCTTTTCGTGACCACCAATGTCTCAAAGTACTTTACAAACATTAATACAGAAAACGTGTAAGCCAGTTTGCGCATTACAATGTGATAATGATTAGGTAATTTTTTTTGTGATGCTGATTGAGGGATAAATATTGGCCAGGACACTGGGGTAACTCCCCTGTTCTCTTTCAAAATAGTGCCATGGGATCTTTTACATCCACCCAAGCAGGCAGATGGGGCCTCGATTTAACGTCTCTTCCGAAAGATAGTACCTCCGACAGTGCAACACTCCATCAATACTGCACTGGAGTGAGTTGATTTTTGTGCTCAAGTCCTGGAGTGGGACTTGAACCTGGAACCTTGTGACTCAGCTGTAAGAGTGATACCAACTGAGCCACGGCTGATATCAGTTACAACTCAAGAGAAGGCAGCAGATGGAAGGATGTAAGTTGTCGTAGGCATTTTAACTGACTACCTACTGTCAGGCAAGCAGATTTCAAATCAACCCTACTAGATTTAACCTCCTTTGCCCGCTCTGAAAATCACACAGACATTCAAGAAAGAAGGACTTGTATTTACATAGCACCTTTTACAACCTCAGGACGTCCTAAAACACTTGAATAAGTATGTATGAAGTTTAGTCATTGTTGTAATGTAGGAAATATGGCTGCCAATTTCTGAACAGCAAGATCCTGCAAACAGTAATAGGGAAATGATCAAATGTTCAATTGTATGTTGGTTGAGAGATAAATATTGGCCACAACACCGTAGAAGCCTTCTTGTATCATAATTAAAATAGTGCCATGGGATCTTTAATGTCCATCTGAGAAGGGCCTCAATTCAATGGCTCATTCAGAAGATAGCACCTTCTACAGTGTAGCAGTTCCCCTCGAAAATCTGACTAAGAGATTAAGTAACATTCTGGCATGGTTCTCTTCTGATTACAGAGATTAATAGTAAACAAAGGTAATCAACTAATCCAAGTGAGCGTCATGGGAATGTGACTAATTAGCTAGCTTTCTCTATTGGCTACTTGCCCACAGAAACAAGAGAATGCTATTCTTAGATGTAACTTAAAATTATTTTTATATTTATTTCTCTAAATAAAATCATATCTAAGAATGATGCATAGCATTTATTCTTTGTGACATTGCTACAACTGCTCACAGTTCTTTTTCCCCTCCCAAGTTTGCCTATTCAAGCTAGTGAGTAGAATGTAAGACATTCCTAGGTGATCCCCTTTACAGCAGTGTTATTTTTGAACAGGCGCAAATAGTAATTTTGTAAATGCCTAAGTTATGACTTTTGAAGTAGCTCCTTACAATGCTACGCAATACCTCATTGATAAAGACATTTAAGTAGAATGGATAACCTTGTTTCAAGATAGATGTTTAGAGAATTATCCTCCCATTTATATTTGGCACACAAACCTCTTTTTACGAGTTACCATCAAAAATCATCTAAAGGGATATGGTTTGGAGCAGATGTGCAGATGATGCATCTATTCATCACAATTTGATTTGATGGTCAGAATCCTCTCGTTTGTCCCTTCAGGTCCCGCTGACGGTGCATCCCCACCTCAGGTTTCCCAGGAATGTGGGGTGCAGACAATGGGAAATACCATTGACGGCGGCGGGACCAGAAGATTCCACTGCTGGCCTCCTGCCACCGAGAAACATGCAGCTAGGAGACCCGAGGATCCTGTCCTATGACATTTTTATGGATGTAACAGACCAGTAACTAGAATCTGAGATTGGGAAGTATTCCAGCACAGCGGTCCGCAAACTAGTGTTCAAAGAAATTTTCCAGGGGTCTGTAAAATAATGTAAACATGCAAGCTGGGAGAGGGGGTAGTGGAGTGTGGCTGCTGCATATACAGCAAGAAGTGGGCTGGCTGTCCCATCTTGAAAAGGAATGCTGAGAAGGGCACAAATGTAAATACCTGTTTTAGTGTTGTATGGTATAATTCAGATGGGGGAGATCGATGAATACTAATCCATTTTCAAAGGAATCTTTCAACTAAAAAGAATTTAGCTACTTGCAACCATCAACATAAACTAAAGGTACCATTAGATAAAGAATGTACTATGTTTTATATTACTAAGCCTCTTGTATGTCCACTGGTATCACCCTCACCACTAAATCAGACTTGTTCTGGGTTCAAGTCCTAGACTGGGGCTTAAACACACAATCACTGCAGCACTGAAGGATTGCATTGTCTGGAGAATTATTCTCCAAATTAACTATAAAAAGCTTTCTATGTTTGCCTGCTTTGGTGAATCAGATGGATGTTGAAAATCCCATAGCACTATTTGAGTTTGCGACTGGTGCGATTTTAGCATTTCTTCCCTGATGAGCACCACCACAAATCAGTAACTGATCATTTTATCTAATTGCTGTTTGTGGAATGTTTCTGAGAGATGTGACAGAATGTTACATATGTGCAAGTCTCTCTTTTACAGTGGCAGAAGTTATTTTATCTAGAATGTCAGTTGGCCCTGTAACTGGGAAATGAAGGCAGGGGCAGGATCAGCTTCCTGATTGCTATCCAGTGTTTACCAAAGGAAATTGAAAATGTGGACATAGGATGAGGGCATTCCTAAACTTCAGTGAAGTGTTTACTCATGGTTTGGATTCTTTGTTAGCTCTTGGAGTTAAAGTTCACACAAGAAGGCTAGTCACTTGACATAAGGTACTGCCTTCAAGAGGCTTTTATAAAAATTGTAAACATGATTCTTTGTAATTCTCAAATTTACAGCTATGGAGATTTGTTAAAATGTAGCTTTTTGAAATCTGGTAGCTGCTGTTTCTACTCGAAGGTTTGGGTCCCCCTTAAGTGAATTTCCCGATATGATTGAGTATCAAGATTATATCCCTGTCATTGGTCCTGGGTTTGCCAGGCCTTTTCTGATTATCAGATGCAACAAATGACGTCCAATTTTATTGACCAGTTCGGCTTCAACGATGAGGAGTTTGCTGATCAGGAGGACATAGTGAAGTAAGTATGACTTGTTTGAAACTGGTTTAAAATCTTGATTTGGGTAGCTAGCTGTAGATCTTTACACGGTAGCATGCAGTTTCTTGAAATGAAAGTATGTAACTAATTGGGGTGAGATTGGTGCTCTTTCTGTTTTCCTTTCCTATATTACTGCTTGGGCAGCAATCTTTCATTAAGTATATTAAATCTTTATTTTATTTTAAGTCCCACGTGTTTTTAAACTGCTTTGGTGCTTTGGGCTTTTTTTTCCTTTGGGTGTCGAACTTGGTTCTGTCTAGCATGCAATACACAGCTGATATGTTTTTATCTTATGCTTGAAGCTTTAAATCATGAATCTCTGGTTATACGTTTGGTTTACTATGCTAACAAGAATACAGCACAAGGGTTTTCAACCTTTCAGAACTGGAATGAATGTATTCAAACCAGTGAATAGGCTGCATTGATTGGACAGAAATGTGAGCCCCCTCACACAGAAAATGGGAACACCTCAATGTGCAAATATTTCCAAGCTAACAGAATTGTGATACATTTTCTTCTTCCTTCCCCTGCCAAACACAAAATATTCAAGGCTGCCTTTTTCCTCCACCCATGCTCCACTTTCCCATGAGCTTGAAAACTCAGAACCTCTTGCATCTAGTCTGTTTACTCCCCCAGGCTGGAGGATTGTTAAAGGTTCTTTCTAGTTGGTGGGAAAAGGTTGCTTCTTTATAGATTTAGATTTTGAAGAACCTCAGGCCTCATGTTTGAGAGGCTAGGACTGAAGTTGAAATCACTTTTGCACAAAGATCAAAAGAACCAGCAGAGCCTTTCTGGGCTGGTTAAAGGAGCGTGTATGTTGGATACCCTTGTTGTGTGCTCAGTTAAAGCATTCTGGTCATTATTATTGATTAATGAGTTGTAAAATCTGATCTCAATTCATCCAAAAGATAATATTGCTGAGCTATTTATGAGATGTGGCCAATTAACTAATGACATCACCTCTGATTTTCACAGTACCTTTAAAACTACATAAAATGTAAGATGTGCCTAATGCTTTTTTGGCTCAAATGTCAACCATGTAACTAGTTGAACCTTTAGCTTCACTTGGTGGAACTAATTTTCATTTTTACAGTTTAAATAGGATATAGCTCATCCAATATGTGGAGGAAATGGTCTGATGCATGGCCCCTCTCTGAGAACTTCATTTTCCCTTTTTCCACTTTATAGTATCCAGCTTTATATTACACCATTGTTCTTTCTGTACCAACAAAAACTCCTCATCTACCAAGGCAAAAGTTGTAACTGTAGTTGGACATATCCATGTTTCTACTCCTCCCTGTGGTCACTGCATTTCCACAGAGGAGGTATAATTGAGGCTTTTTTAGCTTTGAGTTAACTAAATCCATCTGTAAGCTTCTGGTACCATATTTCAACATTTCTACTGAGGCCAGATCCTATCAAACAAATCCAATGATAACTACTGATTTAAGGCTCATTCCTGGCATTAACATATTGCACGGCTACTGTTCTTTTTCAACTGCTCGACTCCCATGACACTTCTTGCTTTTTATCAGATGCATGATAAATGTGGGGTGAAGGCATAGTAAATTTTCCATTTGCATCTCCCGATAGTTAGCTGACCACTGATGCTTGGAGTCAATTTAAAAAGAAATATCGAAGAGTTCCCTTTGCCTTTTGTAGCATGCCCTAATGGTTGTTGGGTTTAAGATGAGAGTAAAACATTGGAAGTAAATTTAAATGGAGTAAAATCATGATTCAATGCATGAGACCCTGTCTCATTTCTATACTGGTGTGTAACTATGACAGATTTCCTGCACAGCTTCTTCTTCCCAATTTCAAAGTTATAATTTATTGTGTAACTATTGCCAATGTCATTTTACATTAGGTGTGTTTTTATTGACTGTCCATCACTAGTGGTAAATATAGCTGAATGCTTTACTTTCTTTCTCCTGCCTTGTGGGGAAATATTGTAGCCCATAGCCTATGTTTGGAGTCTTCCTGTGTGATATGTTAGTGAGTTAATGTGTTAAACCTTAATCATCTTCCCATTCAATAATAAGTTGCATTATTGCTAGAGTGTGGTACCATTTTAACCTTGCTTGATTTATGTTCCTGCACTATTAACTGTTAGCTCAGGAAGGCTAATCTTTTCCAGATTTCTCTTGCTGCTACTCTTGAATCTGTAACAACAGATATGCAAAATCTTCAATGGGAGATAAATTTCTTCCTTATAATAACATACTTCCCTCTGAAATATTTCTAAAATGGAGAGCTCACTTTGTGAAAAGCAACATGAAGATGTCTATCATTTTGGGAATTTATCATCCAAACATTTGCGTTCAAAAATTATTTAACTTGCTCTTTAAATCTAGTGTAGATAAGTGCCTTTTATACAAATCTGATTTTTGTTTCAATTAAAATGTACAATTAATTAGATGCTGCTCCAGGTTTAGTAATGCAGGAATTTGTTCTCCATGCTTTAGCTTGACACAGAAAATTATCTGCGATTATGTCCTTTCTGATCTTCCAAGTGACTACGAAGGCCACGAGTGGAAAGCTTGAAATTATGGGCCACGAACTATGGTGTCAATGGGAATTCTCCCTCTATTAATTTGCAAGGATAAATTTCACTAATAAAAGAAGGAAATTTTAATGTTTTAAATAGTTTCAAGTTAAAATTCCATTAAAGCTAGCTGGCCACAATCTTACAACATCTGCTTGATATGTGACCTCTAAAACCCTGGCTGCATAGAATCATGAGCATCAGTTGCAACAAACACATTTTTACTGTGGTCCTGAGTTAAAGTGCCTATTTAAGTAATAACCCTCAAATGACCTGGAACTGGAATTGACTAGATGGTTCATTGGTGAGGATTCTGTCCCCTCTTCCTCACTGAAATCTTTCTTCATGGAAGCAATTATCTTGAAAAAATTATAGCTGGCATTATTCATAACTGTTTTAACCCAATTTGGAGAAACCATTGGGTTTGGACTTGCCTTTTGGGGTGTTTATCGAATAGTCTTGGTCAGTGCCTAGCTTCGATGTTGGCACTCTTTGGTACCTAGCCTAATTTATTGCTTTATTCAGGCAATTTGGAAGTCTCGAGCCTCTTGCTGAATTTTAAATGAAGTACTAAACATTGGGAAGACAAGGGTGATAATATACTGCATTTTTGCATCTCTGCAATATGTATCAGTTTATCAAAGAATGTTCATATGACATTCTTTTTGGATGTGTCCTTTTTCTTGCTGTTCCTGAAGCTTCGTTTTGTGCTCTTCCTCAGATATACTGTAGTTACTTCCTTTCCAGATCTTTCCTGTATTCAACATCCATCTGCCCTGCGGTCTGTCATGGATTCTGTTCAGAAGACCCCAGATAGATTTTTTACAGTAGTGCGCAAACTTTAGAACCCTTTTTACTTTTGTTGCAGATTTCTCAATCCAAGTACAAAGTATATGTTCCCTTTAAAGGGACGATCATAATACCATAGAGGAGCAGGAAGGTATACTTTCACTGGGCATAAATATATTTACTCTCTTCAGAATCTAAGCCCTTGTGAAAAGATGCCTCTGCTGGATAATATATAAATTGCTGAACTATTTCAACAATGTACTGTTGATTCTTGTTATGGTTCAGGCCTTTAAAGTATAATTTTCTCTTCCCACAGTTGTACAGTGCTTCCTGTGAATGGAAGGGTACATCTTGGGTCTTCTGCCCATGCAGAGGTTTAACGCAGCCTGGGTCTAACAATTAGCTCAATTGAGGTAAATTCCATATTGCACTTTACGTGGACTTGTTCTACGATTTTTTTTTCTATCTCCTCATAAAATGGGATATTGCCTACAAATTCAAATGCTTGCAAACTAAAATATTTGCAAATTCAAAAATGAGCTATCTTAATTGAGTAAATAGTATACATATGAATTTTTTTTAAAAAACCTGGATTCAGATTTTTTTTCCCCAAATATCGGAAGTTACTGTATCTTTCCACAAGTCTACATCTAAAAAGCTTGGGGAATTGTCCCCAACATTTAATTTACCAGGAAATCTGAAGGGGTCCTCCTTAAGTTTTAATGAATATTCATATTAATTTGAATATGCAGCATTTTGCCAATTTTTGTTTAATTTGAATTCAGCAGTTTAAATAAACTGGTACATGAGCTGATTTTTACACAATTTCAGTTTGAATTGAGATTATTAAAATCAATGACAATAACTTATTAAGATGCAAATTAAGCAAATCTTGTGCCCTGATTAGATTTTATCCAGTGTAACAACAGTGCTTAAAGTAATCTATTCCAAACCGCTAGCCTCAAAATTCATTTGAAGTAAACCAGCAAATGTGAACTTAAGCACAAAAAAGGATACATTTGCCTGTTTTCAAGGACAGAAATGGTCATGGTTTGAGATGTCACATGTGGCTTTAAGAATGTCTTGCTCTGAATCGTTCTTATCAAAATACCTTGCCTTACAACCTGGTTGGTAAACACTGATCTTACCCCTGCAGCAAAGAAACATCCATTTTATCAATCTAATTTTCTTAAATCCTTTGAAGATGAGCTATGAGTTAAACTTCTGTCAATATCAATATTAATTAACAAAATTAGTTCATAGAAAAAGATATATAAATTAGTTTCAGGATAAGGTTGTTAATAATTGTTAATAGCGGCAAAATACATGCGCTATTAAAAAGGATGCACTAGAAAACTGTAGAAGAATTGTACACATGCCTTCTGAAATTGAAAGGCATGGTGCATTTCTATGGATGTAGTGCCACCAAAATGTTGACTAATCTATAGGCATTAATCCCACTAGAGTTGCTGTCAACTCCAGTAACGTACATCATAATATTTCTTTGGTTTCTCAAGTCAGATTTCTCATCTTTATTGTGCTCATCTTGTCATCAGTCTTTTTCTCGTGGGTTAAGTGCTTATCTTTTTTTCGAATTGACTATATCTACTTTCATTGTTCCATGTGTCCAACAATTTCCACAGTTTAACATTTTTCCGCACTTGAAAAGATCTACAGAATCACATTCTGAAGAAAAAAATTCCAAGTTTCAGTCAGAATAAGAGTTTTTCTCCCATCTAATTTTATTCCCACTATGGTAAATACTAATACATACATTTACCTTTAGTTCTTCCACAAGCTGTCAGGGTAACCAAGTGAGCTTCTCAGCATTCCTGGTCTGCTACAGTATTATCACCATCTGACCAGCTGACTATCCAGTTTCCAAGACCTAAAACAAATGTGCTAGGCCCTTTCAATTTTTTTAAAGTTACAGTTCCCAAGAGTCTTGTGTAAGCTTGTTAATATTACCAACGAAGAAGATGCTGCTAATCAATCAGTCAAGATGTGAGAGAAAAGAGAGATCTGGACAAATTTTCTCACAGTGGTAACATCACTTGCTCATGCTATCTATGTTGGTGTGGTGTTCTCAGGCTTATTTCTCTACTGATGGTCAATAGAGTTCAAGCAAAAAGTGACAAATTTCAGCAGGGGTTCAGTACTCTACAAAGAAATTGCAATAGCAGCGCAAGTAAATAACCTGAAGCGAAAACTGCTGATACAGGAAGATATAGTAAAAATATTGAAGAAGACAAATAGAGGAAAAAGGTGAAGTACTCTGAATTGTTCAGTGATATAAAAATAAAAACTGGAGGGAAACTTTATTCACTAGATTTGCCAATATTGGCATTCGCTGTTGGGATGTGTGAACCTGAAAATATTTGGAACTGGCCCAAAGATTTGGCAGCCACTAAAAATTTACATTAATCCTGATTTTCAGAAATATGTTTCTGATGGACAAGCTTTATTTCTTTAATGCTACTTGATTATAGAGAGAAAAGAGGGAGATGTATATTTTGGGGAAGGAATAAGGAGAGATACTTAGGAACAGTCGAGTGAACTTGAAGAAGGAAATAGATGGTCTTTAAAGAAAGGAATTCTTGAGTGACTGAACAAGAGGAGACAGAATTTGTTCGGGAAGAGATCTTATCCAGTGGAACAAAAGGATGGAGATTTGCTAAGGTCAAGAAAAGCAACAATGAGACGTGATAAATGGGTGGAATTCAGGGGTATGAGAGAAAACTTACCAATGGAGAGAAGTGTGCTGAGTTGTAAGGATGGAAGAGCATCTCAGGCTATGTCCAGAACAGTTGTACCTCCTGTGTGTGTTCCATTAGGTTTATTGACCATACTTTAATTTCATATTGCATCATACTTTGTGAATGCTGAGCTACATTGAGATGTGTATTCAGTATTTCATCACAAAAATCTTGATGTGTGATGCACGGTACCCATAGGATCCTGTTCTGCTGACACATCTGATTACATACAAGCCCTCCTAAGGTCTAACAGGACTCCTTTCAGAGTAACTGTTACTTGAGTCATTAATTATATCATGATTTAACTTTCAACCAAAGCTTTCCATGAAATGACATCTCCATAGTAACAGTTTACTTCTTGAGACAAAGCATTTATTTTAGAACCAGAAAGATCATTCTAAGCCCAGGCCTAGATAATCTAAAACAGGCAAAAGGCTGTTCATCACACCTTCCTAAGGAAATCTGTAGTTCCTTAATTCCAAATAAGTCAAAGTAACTAACTACTCCATGAAGATTTAATTCCTCAGCTCTTTTAGAGCTAGATCCATTGACAGCTATGCCCACTGTTTTTGAAGGACAGCACAGTTTCTTTCTGGGCTTTCTACAGATGATGTTTTTGAGGGGGCAGATTTTAATTAAAGCTCTTTGATTTTCAGTAGTGGATATCTTTCATACTAAAATATTCACACAAAGCATGTGAACAAATGGTCTTTTTAGTAGTTTAAAGGCATCACCTGTAAAATTACTTATTGTGACATTCTTGGTTTAGTTTCATTTGTTTGCAATCAAAACATGAGCTTCATAGGAATGCCTCCAGCAATGACAACTTCTACCTGCACTTAATGACCAGTGCTACAAAGAGTGTGCTTTGATTCTTCTGAGATTCAAACTCTAGTGTTAAAGCCGCCATCTTTCACGCCACACTTGGATTAAACCATTCTTTGGAGTAAAAATAAAATTCAGTTTAAAGTTCATTTTCTTGCTAGAATTGAAATACATAAACCTAGATCTTTTTTAGTCAGTGATGAATCCTCATGATTCAGTAACACATTGAGCCAAATGAGCTATAGAATATCTTGCATACTGGCAAATTGGTAATAAAAGTCAGTGAGAAATTGTTTCATTCTTGTTTCGTGCATCTTACAACTCCATATTTCATCACTGTAGGCCAATATTTACTTGTGTAGAGCAATTCTAATACTGTTTTGAGCACTTTTCTGGAGACACCTTTCAAATAAATATTTTTTGGTCAGCCCTTCAATGGACCTAATTTTCAAAAGACTTGCAGTACACTTTTTGCGTCATTAATATAATGCTGAAGCACGTGGAAAATAAATGATCATTTTAGATTTCCTTCGGTTGACCTCTTTGTCTTTTATGTAAAGGATAAGCTCTCCTTCATCACCATTTCTGACTGGGAGTCATTTTGATATCTTTAGTTTGATAACTTAGCTTGATGGCTGCTTTGACTTCCTCCCTGTCTCCATCCTATTCATGCTTGGGTCTGACCTTGACTCTGAAGTCTCTTGGTATGTTTAACCAAATTAGCACTACATAAATGGAGGCATTCTATAAGAGTAAATTCCACTTTAGGATGCCTCTTCTGGTAGGCCTTTTATGCTTTGAGAACAAAAGAGAAGACATCTGGGAGCATAAAATCCTTGAAGAATGTTGTCCATGCCCTAATGTGTGGACAGTAGGCCATCTTATCATATGTGATAAACTACATTCAAAGAATGAGGTTGATCATACAGAAGGTAGGTAATTTGTTTAGATATAGTATTTCCTTTTCCATCAGCTCAAATATCTGTTATTAAGTAACATTTGTTTAAGTCTTTTTATTTGCTGTTGAAGCCTGAAATGTGTGCCAGAAATAGGTTACTTAGTTTTCTCATATGCTTCATACACAATGTGAATCTTAGTAAAGAATTATTTTGTAATATTTGCATAAACTGACATGAATCAATTAAGGATTTTCTTCCCTTATAAACTTAAAACTTGGTAACTTCTCAAATAGCATTTGAAAAATGAGCTGTGCTGAAACAGATAATCAGTATATGATAACCATAATCTTTATAAAACCACTTAGTTTACATTGCTTAAAGTTAAGCTTATAACTTACCGTATTGTAACCCTAGAAAACGTTTTGAATCATTTGCAGTGTTCCCTTCGAAAGAATTGCTGATATCAACTTCTCATTGAATACAAATGAGAGTGTAAGTATTTTGTTTCTATTATACTTGGGCGGGGGGGGGGGGGTATTGTGAACAAATAAACCAGTTAGGCAAGAAGAAATTACAGAACTTGACACCAATTTCCTAATACCTCCTGATATCCAGTGAATAGCTGAGCTGTAAAAACCGGAAAGATCCCAGATTTAATTTTTTTTTGCAGCAGATGATTATATTCAGCTTGGCTGAAACAATGCTGCAATTGACATTAACTTTGTAGGACTGGAATGGTATAGTTGTATCAAATGGAGTACAGAATTCTGCGAAAATATTTCAAATGTGGCTGCATTACAGAATCGCAGAATTGTTACAGCACAGAGAGAGGCAAGTGCCCCTCGGCCTTCTCCCTGTAGCCCTGCACATTCATCCTTTTCAGATAATGATCCAATTCCCACTTAAATATCTTGGTTGGACCTGCCTTCAGACACCCTCAGGCAGTACAATCCACACCCCAATCACTCGTTGCATAAAATAGTTTTTACTCATGTTGCCATTGCTTCTTTTGTCAATTACCTTCAATCTAGGCCCTCTTGTTCGCAATCCTTCTGTCAGTGGGAATCTGCTAACATTTGATTCAAAATTATCTGGTCGCAGGTCCATTCTTGCCCCATTGAAGTTGACTTTCCCACATTAAATTATTCTTACTCTGGACATTGTTCCATGTCTTTTTCTATAGCTAACCTCAACCTTGTGATACAATGTTTTCTGTCCATTAAATCTTCCCCTACTGACACTTGGTCCATCTCATTCCCAAGAACCAGCTCTAGCATTGCCTCCTTTCTCATTGGATTAGAAATATTCTACTGTAGAAAATTCTCTTGAGCGCACTCCAGGAACTCTTGCCCCTTTTTGCCCTTTGTACTGTTAGTAAACCAGTCTATGCCAATTATAATTGCGCTACAATTCTTGTACTTTTTTATACTTTCATTGCAGATTTGTTTCTCTGCATCTTTACCACTAGTTGGTGACCTATAGACTACCAATGTAATTGAATCTTTTTTTCTTCCTTGGCTCTCGCCAAATAGATTCTCCAGTGTAACATTGTACACTAGTAGGTAGCCTGACATTGTTCATAGAACAGTGCGGAATAGAAGGAGGTTTTTCAGCATATTGGATCTGAGCTGGCTATTTCAAAGAACAGTTCATTTATTCCTGCCACCCTGCTCTTGCCCACAATCATGCAGTGTTTTTTTTAAACTCCATTTTGTTTTGAAAGTTACTACTAAATCAAATTGTAATCCCCCCACCTATCAGGCAGTAAATTCTAAATCCTAATTACTGATTACATTTTTTGCCGTTTAAACAATGGTTAATCTGTGTCCTCTGGTTATTGACCTTTCAGCCATTTGCTCCATTGCTTCGACAAAGTCCTCTTCCTTGTTAGACATAATGCTAAGTGTTCATTTAGTACCTCAGCCATACCTTCTGTTTCCGCCAGTGGATCTTTATTTTGGTCCCAAATGACCCCACTGCTCCTCGGACCATTTTACTGTTAATATACCAAAGCTCGGCACAACATCGTGGGCTGAAGGGCCTGTTCTGTGCTATACTGTTCTATGTTCTAGAAGACCTCTAGTTTCTGGTTCCTTTTTATGTTAACTAATATATGTTGTACCGTCTCTTTGCCCTGCTTATTTCCTTTTGACTCTTCTCTGTACTTCTATATTTAACCTGATTCTCCTTTTTGTCAAGCTGCTTTTTTTCTGCTTCATCCTGCTCATTAATTTATTGCCTATTTTTGGTTCCCCTCCCTTTCCTCCTTGTGGGAATATATATAGCCTGTACCCAAGCCATCTCCCCTTCCAAGGCTGCCAATTGCATCATTACATTTGTGTCCAGTCTTTGGCTCCAACTTATCTCTGTCACATCCCTCCTTAATTTGTTATAGTTAGCTCTCCTCCACTGGAGTGCTTTTATTCTTGGTTGCTGCTTGTTCCTCTCTATAACTAATCATTGGCTATGTTTTTAAATTGACCAAGCATATTTAGTTTGGTAGCAGTGCATTTTAGACACGTAATTTAATGTTGCAATCTGGTAGGATGCAGGATTTTGGTTGTGAGATTCAACTAAATCATTAGTGAAAGTGAAGTGTGTCTCGAGTGAGGCCACCCTGAATGTTTTCCTTGCTTCAGTCACTGCGTGACAGATAACTGGATGTCTGCAAGCAATGTGGGAATATTCAAGGACAAAAAAAAAGGCATGCAGAAGTTAGTTCTCTTTCTCCTCACCACAGCCATTTCACTCATGAAATGAGGAAGACTGCTGAGAGTTAAATATGGGGGTTATCTTATGAGGAAAGGTTGGAGAGTTCGGGCTTGTATCTATTGGAGTTTAGAAGAATGAAAACTGATCATGTTGAAACATGTAAGATCTTGATGTGGTGGATGCTAAAAGGATGTTTCCTCTTGTGGGAGAGACTAGAACTAGGGCGCAATCTTAAAAATAAAGGATCTCCCATTTAAGACGGAGATGAGAATTTTTTCTGAGGGTTATGAGTGTAGAACTCACTTTCCCAGAATGGTGGAGGCAGAGTTATATAGATTCTTGACTAACAAGGCAGTCAAAGGTTGTTGACGATAGGCGGGAATGTGGAATTGAGGGCACAGTCAGATCAGCCATGATCATATTTAATGGTGGGGCTGTTTTGAGAGACCAAATAGCCTACTCCTCTTCCTGTCTTGTGTTTTCATGTGTTCTGAGTGAAAGAATAATTATTTATGTTGGATGCAATGTGTGATAGACAATTGGCCTAAATAAATATTTTGAGAAATTATCTACTGAATCATAAACTTTATTTTACATTTCTCAAACTGTTTCACTGGATATTATAGCCATGTTGCACCATTTAACTCCAACTCTATTTGTTGCCATCGAGAAAAATTACTTTTGAGGTATCCATAGAAGGAGCGTATTTTTGGCAGAAGTACCTCCTCTTTTTACAATGTTAGAAATATAGTGCGTGATTGCTGTATGAATGTTACTTGTGCCGTATGTCAGTGATGTGCTTAAAGCTAGATCCCTTAACTGTAATAGAACCTTTATCCTACTTGGCTGTGCTCACAACTTGCAAGAGAATGCCTTCATATGTTGTTCCGTGAACCCGAGAGAACACCACAGCAATTAAAATTTTATATCGTTAATTTGTAATTGTTAACTTGTCCATTGTATTGATTATTCTATTCTGATGTGTTCTCTGAAATTGAAGCACATTTCTCTTCTGGAAGTTGGGGATTTCTACGAGCATGTTATTATTTGCTATTGTCCACCACACACTGTTCTGATGATGGTGATTTCCCAGTATTTCCTAACGTGTCTTATCCCCTCAGCAAAACCGTCCAGTTGAGTCAGCATGTTTTTATGCGGTTTTTTTTCCTGTTCACTTATACGTGTTGAGAATTTAGTTTGAGATTTTCTTGGGAACTGAAGTGTAAGGGTATTTATTACTCCTGAGAAATAGAGGCAGCTTTGTAGCTAATTGCAACCAGACATTAGATGTGCTGAATTTTATCTTGTTGCAAACTTCTGACATTTTATATTCTGGGTCCAGGCCAATGTAGCTCTGTTTGAGGCATGCTGTAAAGAGAGGATTCAACAATTTGATGACAGCGGTTCCGATGAGGAAGATATTTGGGATGAGAAAGATATAACTTTCGCAGAAGATGCACAAAATCGACATAGGTAAGTTTACAGAGATAGGCACGTGTTAATTTTATCTACATTGCCCCACCCCCTTTGCCAGCTGACCCCATCCCCAAGCACCACTCTCTTTTCCACCCCCCCATGCCCCACACTCTCCCCAAAGCACCATTCTCTTTCTCTCCCCCCCCCCCCCACCCCATAATTTAGTTTCCAAAAAAAATTAATTTTAACAGTCATGTTATAATTGACAGACTATTTTCTATTTTGTACAGAAGTTCAGGGAGCACAGACAGTGAAGAAAGCACAGATTCTGAAGATGAAGATGTGGATAAACGGAATAATTCTTTTGTACCCAGTGCCAGTCCAGATGATAGAATGGAAGTGGATACAAATGATGGCAAGTAGTGATTGTAGCCAACTTGATTCATTTTGGCTGATCCTAAAATGATGTGGTTATGATCATCATGAAGCTTAAATATTTGAGGAAACCTTTTGTGAACTATGAAATCAGTCTTATAATTCTTAAATCAAGTTCTCACTTTGTGCCATGGCATTGCTTTAATATAAAATTTTACCTGTGTGCATAAAAAGACCTTGCTATGGAATAAATTGATTTTCTTTCTCTCGTTATAAAAAGTCTTCATTGGTTCAGGGAAGTGTGTCCTTTTTGCCAAATGTCAGTAGCTATCATTCCCTGGGGAACTAATAATACACAGTTTAAAACCTTTGGGGTGCTAGGTAAATGCTTTCAGTTAGCCTCAACAATGAATCTCATTTTCTTTATGTTGGATCTCTAATGTTTGGTGTCCAATATTCTAAATTTGTGTGCTGTGGAACAGAGCCTGTTATGTTCTAAGCTTATTTCTGTTAAGTTCTCACGATAGGAAAGAACATAATGAATACATGGTCCGTACCGCATTAGCAGATTTCAGTCAGGATTTTTTTATTGTTTCAGGGGATATGGGCATCCCATCCCTAATTGTCCTTGAACTGAATGATTTGCTAAGCAATTTCAGAGGGCATTTAAAAGTCAACCACATTGCTGTGGGTCTGGAGTCGCATGTAGGCCAGATTTTTTTATTCGTTGACTGGGCCAGCATTTATTGCCCTTGAACTGAGTGGCTTGCTAGGCCATTAGTGAACCAAATGGATTTGTATGACAATTGTTTCATGCTCGTGATTAGACTTTTAATTCCAGATTCAAATTTCACCATCTGTTGTGGTTAGATTTGAACCCGGGTCCCAGAGGATTACCCTAGTTCTCTGGATTACTTGTCCAGTGACAATACCATTATGCTACCACCTCCCTTCTATGAAGATGATGATGGGGGCTGATGCAATTGGATTTAATATTATTCATTCTGATTGGTATCCTATGCACTTTTTTGGAAATTATATATATACTTACATATTATATATAAGGTTATGTTTGACCGTGATGGTTCCTATAACCATAAATGTGCTAAATCACATGATTTAGTTGGCACTTGGGCAGAGTAGTGGAGATTATCATGTCCTTTACCTCTGCCAGAAAAGAGAATTAAGTGAATTGACTATTTGTGTCAACATAGCATTGATAAAGACCTCTGACATGGTTACCTATCTCTTTGTTAGGCAGTGGTATGTGAGGGTAAGTTTGAAGAGCAGTCGGGAAAATAAATTACAAAATAGGAAGCTAATGAATTAACAATTAGAAGTGTCTAAATACATTAATTATAATAGTACTAGGTATTTTGCCATAACTACGGTGACAGGCCTGTGTGTTTTGGGGGGAAAATGTGTGTTTTATGTTGGGACGATGGCTCCTTTTAAGACCTAGATTTCTCTGAGAGGAGCTTACTGGTGAAGCAACTTCCTTCTAGTAACTGACCATTTTTTATTCATTCGTGGGACATGGGCGTCGCTGGCTGGCCAGCATTTATTGCCCATCTCTAGTTGCCCTTGAGAAGGTGGTGGTGAGCTGCCTTCCTGAAATGAAATGTGATCAAGTTGTTGGGAAGATGAACAATAGAAACCGGGTCAACCAAAAGTTAATTATGGGGAAAATGGAGTGTACTAAGTTGTTTCCCTTTAGGTTTAAACAAGCTGAGTGCAGGGAGCATCTCTTCAAGCAGAATTCAGTTGAAATTCTGTGTGCTGGTTATAAGAGCATAGAGAAACCCTAATAATTGAAACACTATGAGTTTAGAGTATAAAAGCTGGAGTCTGATGATGCAGCTGTATAGAACGCTGGTTAGGCCACATTTGGAGTACTGCGTCCAGTTCTGGTCGCCGCACTACCAGAAGGACGTGGAGGCATTGGAGAGAGTGCAGAGAAGGTTTACCAGGATGTTGCCTGGTATGGAGGGTCTTAGCTATGAGGAGAGATTGGGTAGACTGGGGTTGTTCTCCTTGGAAAGACGGAGAATGAGGGGAGATCTAATAGAGGTATACAAGATTATGAAGGGTATAGATAGGGTGAACAGTGGGAAGCTTTTTCCCAGGTCGGAGGTGACGATCACGAGGGGTCACGGGCTCAAGCTGAGAGGGGCGAAGTATAACTCAGACATCAGCGGGACGTTTTTTACACAGAGGGTGGTGGGGGCCTGGAATGCGCTGCCAAGTAGGGTGGTGGAGGCAGGCACGCTGACATCGTTTAAGACTTACCTGGATAGTCATAAGAGCAGCCTGGGAATGGAGGGATACAAACGATTGGTCTAGTTGGACCAAGGAGCGGCACAGGCTTGGAGGGCCGAAGGGCCTGTTTCCTGTGCTGTACTGTTCTTTGAACTTTTGGGATAGCTATATAAAGAAGAGAGAGACAGATTTATATGCAAGACTCCAGAGTGATAGAATTGTAGAACTAGTAAAATTCTAACCTGAGGTGGTGGCACTTAAGATCCAAGTGATACCAATATTGAACTGACAGTCTCCAGCTACAGGATGGTTGGATGAGATTTGAAGGAACAACATTACCAAAAGTAAGCCAAAAGCCTTCATTCGAATCGTTGAAACAGTAGTCAGACCAAGTGGTTAATCTTCTATTTTCTGACTTGAGTTATTGGGGGTGTAAGTCAAATCGGTATAAAGGAAATTTGAGTTAATAACTTTGGTTTATATTATAATTGTGTTCATTGCACTTGTGATATATTTAACATGGCTGATTATATCAGGGAGAATGTAGTTATTAGTGTTTATGCTCTTTTATTTTGGTGTAGTAAAATTATTTTTGTTGTGAACCATGAGGCTGCATTTTTTTAATGCATCTCTGGGTTTTTGGATTCTTAAAATAAAATTCAACATTACTGGTCTCAATTTAGATCAAAACACTACCCTCCCCCCTCCCCAAAAGAAAAGCTTTCCTTGAGATTAAGTGCAATAATTGTCATGGATGTTTGGTTGCAGTAAAGTTTGCTAATTGCAGGAACTGTTTTTACAGCCCCAGGATGGACAGCAAACTTTGAAGTGCCTATGGAAACTGCAAATATAACTGCAGCAAATTCTAATGAACCTACTTTGTGGAGTTCAGGTGACTCAGTACCGCAGGAAACTGGATGGGCTACTTTTTCTGACTTTTCATCTCCGTTAAGGTAATACTTATTCTGGATCTCCAAAAAAAATTTTAATGAGTTGTATTGATGCTTCCATTTAATTTACTGTGAGAGGCCAATCATTGAGTGCTAGTGTTTTGGAACTTGCTTCCAGTATTATTTTACCACGTTACTTTTCATGCTTGTATGATCTTGCTAAAGCCCTATCTCTTGATTTAGCTTTGAGTCTCTTGCACACCAATTCACCCTCGTTTAGTGTATGATGTAGCATTTATTGAAAGAAATTCGACCTCATGTAAGATTTTGTCCAATCTACCTTGTGCTGTTAATGTAAATATATTTTGTGTTATATTGCTTACATTTTCACTTGGAATCTCTGCTACTTCTGCTGAAGAAAGCTTCAAAATGTTTCTTGAAAACCTTGGAGTAAGGGAAAGTCCCTGACCAAATTAACTACATAAAGATGTTTGAAAGCACTTGACCTCCAGTTACCGATCCAAGACCAGCTGTTAAATAATCTGTCCCCTAATTGGGCGGCACAATGGTTAGCACTACTGCCTCATAGCGCCAGGGACCTGGATTTGATTCCCGGCTTGAGTCACTGTCTGTGCAGAGTCTGCACGTTCTCCCCATGTCTGTGTGCTCCGGTTTCCTCCCACAGTCCGAAAGACTGGTTAGGTGCATTGGCCATGCTAAATTCTCTCTGTACCCAGACAGATGCCGGAGTGTGGCAACTAGGAGATTTTCACAATGCGTTCATTGCAGTGTTCACGTAAACCCCCTTGTGACACAAATAAATAAACTTTAAACTTTAACTTTAAAACTTTTAAAAATACTTTAAAAACCCAAGAGAAGTAAGGCTGCACTATTCCTTTTGCGAGTCAGGTTATGATGCAAAAGCGATAGCATAAATGCTATCTTAAATAGTCTGTGGCATTTAATGCCTTTCTCTCTCCTCTCCCTGCCCCACTGTCCTTCATCAAATGCACAGATATTTAAGCCTAATGTAGCACAATCACTGCAGCCCCATGGGTAATAGGTCCCATGTTGAGTTAGCAGAGTGTGAACCTGAAACCTCTTATGCTACAGTGCAGATTCAGAGGCATTATGGCACATTGGGAGGCAATGGTGCAATGGTATTGTCACTGAATTAGCAATCCAGAGACCCAGGGCAAGATCTGGGGACCTGGGTTCAAATCCTACTGGATGGTGAAATATGAATTCAATTTTTAAAATCTGGAATTAAAAGTTTATTGACCATGCAACCATTGTTATAAAAAGCATCTGGTTCACTAATGTCACTAATAAATTAGGGAAGGAAATCTGCCATCCTTACCTGGTCTGATCTACATGTGACTCCAGATCCACAGTAATGTGGTTGACTCTCAAATGCCCTCTTAAATGGGATGAGTATTAAATGCCGTCTAGCCAAGAACGCCCACATCCCGTAAAGCATTAAATTTGCAAACTAAGCATTGCAGGGCAAACATAAACACTTCTAAACACGTTCACTAGTTTTCTTCAGTTAAAACACGTTTCCCCAAGCTCAAACAAGTTCTCCTGTTTCCAGAGATGATTTTGCAGTAATAATGACAGTTTTATCAGCATTCACTATCATTACTACTCTGAAATTGGCAGCAGCAATGTTAAATGCAGAAATTCAGAAGTTATTAGTGATTCTGTGCTTATCCATAGGGTGTGGTATTGAAGTCCTCTCTCAGACGGCAATCAATTAGAAACCATTAAACTGATGAGAACTTGGGAGTATTGCTGAAAAAGGCATGCTGTCAAAACTTTTCATCTGGCTTTTATCAAGGCAGATTCACAAGGATACCAAATCTCAAAGGGAACAATTTATACTACGTGAAAAGAGTGTGCTAATTGGTTGGCAAGTAGACTCTAGTAGAGGAGTTGCCATGGATAATGCACCAGTGAGCCATTAACTGCAAAGATTTTAATTCAAAGCAAGGGGTAGACTCTGGTCAAGGCCTTGCCATGGGAAATGAACCAGGAAATGGCAGTAATTTCATTGAAAAGGAACAATGTGTGGACATGTTCTCTCTGTTTGTAAAGCTCTTTTTGTAAATGTATGTAACTTCCTGAACACACAGGTGAGCCACACTGCAAGCCTAACTGATCATTTAAAATTGATTGTCAGTATAATTCTAAGCACAATCAGGATTGTTTAGCAAATGTTGTCCAATTGCAGAATCACATCTAATGTTGGATGCTATGTTCTGAGTTTTGCAAGCACTGACTGAGTGCAGACAGTACTCTGTCTGTTGAAAACAGCTGAAGGGGCGTGCAGTTTGATACAATCCAACAGTTGTTGGGGCGTATGACTTACACACCTGGTATCACATGGGTTCTAAAATTCATATACACATTACTCATTTGTGTGGTGGGCAGAATGTCTTTTTGATTAAATCGCAGCATCCTGTTGTGGAGAATGCTCAAAGTAGCAGAGTGAAATTTAGAACTTTACCTGTTGCATTTCTTTGCTGACTCAGTCCCACTTTGCAGGAGGAGTCTGTGAATTTTTTTGCTGATGGACATTTTGGGTGAGAAGATAAAAATTGTGCTCTCCATAAAGAAAGAGGACCAAAGACTCAAGTGTCTAGCAACAGAGTATGGATACCCAAGGCACGCAGTTCCAAATGATATCGAACCCATACATAGATAACAGATTCATGTTCATAATGTTATGTAAAAGTGTAAGCAATATGTAAATATTGCACTACAGTACCAGTAAGTTGCAAACTAAATATTTTTTGATTCAGCTCAAAGGATCCTTTGAGAAGTAGCTCGCCTGTTGAAATGGAAACCAGTGCTGACCCAGTGGATCCCCATCACAATAATATAATAGCACATCCTGAAGGTAATCGTCCTCCTTCCTTGTTTCAGATGTTGAATTGCCAAGATTTTTTTAATGTTGGGAAGTTAGATATGTTGCACACTATTTTCCCCAAAAACAAAAAAATAGTGTTAGCGAATAAAAATAATGGTTACAGCACAGAAGGAGGCCATTCAGCCTCTGCCAGCTCTGTGGGGGTAACTTATCTTGTCCTACATCCCTTTTCCCTGTAGCCCTAGAATCATAGAACCCTACAGTGCAGAAAGAGGCCATTCGGCCCATCGAGTCTGCACCGACCACAATCCCATCCAGGCCCTACCCCCATATCCCTATATGTTTTATCCACTAATCCCTCTAACCTACGCATCTCAGGAAACTAAGGGGCAATTTTATCATGGCCAATCAACCTAACCCGCATATCTTTGGACTGTGCGAGGAAACCGGAGCACCCGGAGGAAACCCACACAGACACAAGGAGAATGTGCAAACTCCACCCAGACAGTGACCCGAGCCGGGAATCGAACCCAGGTCCCTGGAGCTGTGAAGCAGCAGTGCTAACCACTGTGCTACCGTGTCGCCCCTGAAAATCTTTTCTCTTCAGATAATTATCTAATTCTCTTTTGAAGGTTTCAATTGAATCTGCCTCTACCACACTCCCTTTTAGGTCATTCTAGATTCTAACCAGTTGCAGTGTGAAAACTTTTATCCTTCATGTTGCTTTTGTCAAATACTTTAAATCAATGTCCTCGTGATCTTTCTGCCAATGGGAGCAGTTTCTCCCCATTTATTCTGTCCGAGTCCCTCATGACTTTGAACATCTTTATTAAATATCCTCCTAACCTTCCCTTCTCCAAAGAGAATGGCCCTGGCCTCTCCAGTCTGTCTGCCTAATTGTGGTTCCTTATCCTTAAAGCCATACTTCTGAATCTTTTCTACACCTCTTAATGCCTTCGCTTCCTCCTTACAAAGTGTGCTGCCCAGAATTGGGCACAAAACTTTGGTTGAGACCAGACCAGTCTTTTACACAGGTTTAATTACAACTTCCTTGCTTTTGTACTCTTTGCCCTTATTTACAAAACCCAGGATCCTTTATGCTTTATCACCACTCTCTCAGCCTGTCATACCATATTCTATGAGTTGCGCACATATACCCTGAGGTCCCTGTGTTCCTCCACACACTTTAGTATTGTATCCTTTATTTTGTGTTGTGTCTCCTCGTTCTTCCTACCTAAATGAATCACTTCTTAATTCTCTGCATTAAATTTCATCTGCTATTTGCCCATTCCACCCATGTCCTTTTAAAGTTTAACCATACCTCCTCACAGTTCACAATATTTCCAGGATTTGTGACAACTGCACATTTTGAAATTTTGCCCTATACACGCTCGAGTCCACTCACTAACGTATATATCAAGAAAAGCAGTTGTCCAAACACTGACTCCTGGAAAATCCCACTGAATAACTTTCCACCAGTCTGGAAAAACAACTGTTCACCAGTAATCTGTTTCCTGTGACTCAGCCAATTTTGTATCCATGCTGCTACTGTCTGTTTTATTCAGTGAGCTCTAAGCTTGCTCACAAACCTGTTCTGTGGACTTTATCAAAACACCTTATGGGTCCATGCGTGCCCCATCAACCACATTTTACCCTCATCCACCCTCTGTTATGTCATCAAAAACTCAATCAAGTTAGTTTTGTCCTTAAAAAATCAGAGTTGGATTTCCTTAAGTTTCCCCAGCACTGAGGTTACACTGACTGGCCCTTGGTTGCTGGGCTACCCCTTGAATCTTTTTGAGAACAACAATGTAATATTTGCAATTCTCCAGTATCTGGCACCACCTTGTATCTAAGGAGGATTGAAAGATTATAGTCAGTGCTTCCACAATTACCAACCTCCCCTCAAATACTTGGATGCATCACATCCAGTTCTTCTGATTTATCAGCCTTTAAATGCAGACAGACAAGCTAATACCTCATCTTTATCAAGTTTTAGTCCATCAGGTGTCTCAACTGTCTCCTTTTTTGCAATGATTTGGGCAGCACCTCTCTTGATAGAAATAGATGTGAAAAACTCATTTGATACCTTAAACTTGCTCCCTGCCCTCCATGCATAAATCCCCATTTGGGTCGATCATCTGCCCCACTCTTTCTTTTTTTTTATCTATGAAGGCTTTTGGATTTGCTTTTATATTGGCTGAAATTCTTTTCCCATACCATCTCTTTGTTCCTCTTAGTTTCAGATTGGAAGTGAAAAAAAATCTATATTGAACCCGGTTCTCAATTGTATTATCCACCTGACATATGCACCCTTTTTCTGCTTTATCTTACTCTCTCTCTTTCATTATTCATGGAGCTCTGGATTTGTTTGCCCTACCTTTCCCTCTGGGGAATGTACTGTGACGGTACTCAAACTGTCTCTTGAAAGCAGCTGAGTTTGTGCCATTACAAATTTGCCTGCCAGCCTTGGATTCCAGTTTATCTGAGCCAGATCTGTTCTCACCCCATTGAAGCGGGCCCATGTCCAATTAGTTATTCTTTGTATGGATTGTTCCTAAAAGGGCTTTCATGGGTTTAGCCTTACCACGAGGGACCTGTGCAACTCGCTGCTTCCAGTTCTAAGTCCATGCTGTATTGTGTTTCGATATATTTCTAAGTAAAGAAGACTGAACATCACAATGTGTTCAACCAACCTTTTTGTGGCCAAGTTACCACAACATCTATATACTGTTCATCTCACCCATTGTTCCCTCTACACTGTGGCTGAACAGCAATCCAGAAGTTTCCGCATAGACCATGCACCTATAAAATTCTAGCAGGACTATACAGGGTAGATGCAAGAAGGATGTTCCTGATGGTGGGGTTATCCAGAACCAGGAGAGAATACAGGGTCGACTGTTTAGGACAGAGATGAGGAGAAATTTCTTTACCCAGCCTGTGGAATTCACAACCATGGAAAGTAGTTGAGGCCAAAACATTGTATGTTATCAAGAAATGGTTAGATATAGCACTTGAAACGAAGTGGATCCAAGGATCTGGGGGTAAGGCAGGATCAGGCTATTGAGTTGGATGATCAACCATGATCAGAATGAATGGTGGAGCAGGCTCAAAGGGTTGAAAGGCCTCCTCTTGCTTTTCTTTTTTATGTTTCTGGGCACAAGTTAGTGTTGAAGTGGAAACTTTCCTGCTTCTTGACTGTGATAGAAAGACTCAACAAAATTTGTTCCGACTAAATAACTAGTCTTTATTTACGAAAGACTGCATGCAGTATTGGCTGAAACTTGAGTTCAGAGAGCAGTTGGTACAACTTGCTAATTCCTCCAAGTCCGCGCTTACATAAAGAATCAGTCAGTATTTATACATAATCATTTTCAGTTTGCGTGACTAGAGCTTATTCAGTAATTTGATCAGTAATAGAATCATAAGCAATGTCATTAATCCTGGCACAACCTGCTGACCTAGAACTCTTTGTCTCATCATTCATACCCTTATCTTGTCCTTTGATGTAACAGAAAAAGGTCGGGGACTCCTTCATCCCTGACCTTATCTAGTCTTACTCATACAGCCCTAGGTTATGAGGAGTCAATCTTATCAGGCCTTAGAGATCAGGCATTTTGGAATAGCCTGACCTTCTCTGGTCTTATTCATGTCTTAAGTTATGCGGAGTCAGCCTTATCAGGTCTTACAGGGGTCAGGCATTTTGAAATAGCTTGGTCAGCCATTCTTATATTGTACCAAATAGTTGACCAATTTTCCCATCATGCCATTACTTAGTTCGTACAACTTCACATTCCCTCCTTTTGTCATATCATGACAACTAATTAAATAGGTATATCCATGACCCAATTAAAAATGCATTTGCACAAGCAACCAAGCAATCCTATTCCCAGTAACAGTAGTAGTAGTAGCATGAAGGCCTTAAAGATCCAATCAACTAATCTGTGACCCAACCATCCTAACCAACCCGGTGGGTCATAATCATGAAATTCACAGCCAATCTCTTGAATTTGATCAGCGTGTCTCTTAATATGGTCGGCCAGGTTGGTGATATTTTCAGAGGGATCTGGGATATAAGTACAGCATTCCTGACCTACAATGGCGCACATTCCTCCCTGCGAGGCTAACAGATAATCCAAAGCCAGTCGATTTTGTAATGCCACGGTCCGGACAGCCTCCAGCTCAGCCAAGACCTCGGCCAGTGCCTGTCCAGTTGCCCTGGCTTCTGCCGCTGTTACGTTTGCCAGTTGTTCCCATGCTGAGGCCATAAGAATCAGTTCGTTGGCTGCCCTGCCCCTTCCATATAGTGGAAAGGCCATCATAAAGAACCGTTTGGTCCCGCTAATGGTCCCTTTGGCTCGCGAGGGGTGATGCTGAAGGGAGGGTAGGTGGTGCATGTAGGGTACGACATATCCCAGATAACAGGATCCTATCCAATTGGTAGGAAGCCACGAGTATGCTTTAGTGCCACATATGAAATATGTTCCATTATAGGCCGTAAAATCATCAGCCAATGTCATCCAGGCTGTTGGGGAAGTATGTGCCCATGAGCTATTAGAGATTATATTCCATACCCTGGACCAATCAAGAATAAACATACCCTTGCTAGATAGGTTTGCTACTGGTCCTTGCCACTTAGCTGTAAGGTTGCATCTACTTTGCCCCATCAACTTTCCTTTCCCTGATTTACTAAAACATAGGGAACCTCGCACATCACTCGAGGGGATGGTAAGGGAGAGTGGAAGCAAGGCATGATTATAAGCAGGCTGGTACCAAGCCGAAAACCTAGCCATTTCATAGCCAGCTGATTTCCATTCTTTCATAGCTCCCCCGCTCCCTGCTCGGCTTTGACGTAGAATCCATTCAACTGTCTCTTCTATATGGAATGGGAGGGATTGAAGAGGTATTCCTTCCTTCGAATGGACGGGGATGTGGGTACAAACCCAACACTTGCTTACATTCAATTTTTCAGCATAAATATATGACATATATAAATAGGTGTTGGCATGCAGTCCACGGGTAGTTCGCTTTTTCATTACCGAGTGGCCATTAAGGCCAAATAGTCCAGAAAGTCCAAAAAATATATAATGAGGATCTTCATCCTGTGTTCGTATCTGGGTTGGAGACAATCTTCTTGCAATCGGATAGATGTATCCAACTTGAACATCCTTCAAGCTTGACGGAAGTCGATGTGGTCAGTAGTACTTGAAAAGGTCTGCTCCAGCATTGTCCTAGTTTCTTTCTATCCCAGTTCTTCACCAATACGTAGTCTCCGGGTTCGATCACTGGATATCGAGGGGTGGCTGTCCCAGCTGTCACTGGGAGATGTGTCTGTTTCACCTCTAAGTGGAGAAACTTCAGAGAAAGTGTTAATTGCTTCAAATAATTCTGCATCTGTTCCCCCATCACATGGAGGTCTACTCCGTCCAGGGGTTTTTCATGTGCATCCCAGGGACTCCTCATTGGCCGACCATAGACTATCTCTGCAGCTGACAGTCCGGTCTGCGAATGTGGAGTCACCCGCATGTGATACAGTGCCAAGGGCAGAACCTTTAACCAATTTAACCCAGTTTCTTCAATCAATTTAGATAATTTTTCTTTTAAAGTCCCGTTGGCTCTTTCCACAATTCCTGCTGCCTGCGGGTGATACGCGCAGTGCAGTTGTTGTTTAATTACGAGTGCTTTGCACAATTCAGTATTGATCCGAGTCACAAAATGTGGTCCATTATCTGAGCTCACGATTTTGGGTACCCCAAAACGGGGAATAACTTCTGTCAACAATAACTTCGCCACCTATGTGCAGTACAGTTCGTGGTGGGGAAGGCTTCAATCCAGTTACTAAACACATCGATTATTACTAAACAATATTTATAGCAATGTACTTTAGGTAATTCAATAAAATCAAGCTGTATTCAGGCAAAAGGACCATCTGGCAAGGGAGTGGTTCTGGGAGGGCATTTAGTGTCTTTACCCTTATTATTTCTCATGCAAATGAGGCATCGATCCAGCCGCATTTGCGCTGCTGTATTCAAATCTGCGTGCCACCAAGTCTTTAGAAGTAGCTGTACCATTCCCTCCTTGCCAAGATGGGTACAAGAATGCAAATAGTCAATAAGTACTGGCAATAAAGAATCCGGAGTACAAACATCACCAACTGGAGTAAGTCAGAGGTCCCGTGCCAAGGAGTGCGAACACCCCATTGACTTCAATAGTGTGCACTCAGAATCAGAGGTGTCCCTCTGTAAATGTTGAACCTCAGTTATCTCTGGCATGCCCTTCGTCCCTAATGCAGGTAAAGGGAGGGTCTAGGGGTCAACTCCTCCTCTTCCTCCATATCGCCTGAATAGGGAAACAGCGGCATGCCAGAGCAACTGGGAGGATCCTCCTGTTGTTTAATCTGATGGGCTAGCCCAACCTGCCTATCACCCGATGCTTTCTTATCCCTACCCTGTCGTTTCGTCTCATGATGCTTCCTATCCCAAAGTTCACATTCCAATTTTAAAGTTTCCCAATCCTTTGATTTCCCATCCACACATTCATCAATCCCTTTTTTACGGGCGTTATTCCTCCAACTCATTAACAGCGATTGTTCGTGGCGCCTAGTCGACTCTTTTTTCCATTTTGAAATAAAAGTTTTCCACTTGGAACCTGCATTTTTCATCCAAATAGCTTTCTCTGCTGCAGTGCAATTTTCCAAGTTCCATGTGCTGCCTAGTGGCCAAATATCTTTACCCAATTTACTATTTAGTGCAGCAGATAATCGACGTAAATTACGTTCCTGAGCAGGGGACTTAGAACACATAAAAAGCAAAGGAGAATTGCCCCCTGTTTTGTCTAAACTCTGTCCCATAACGGAGTATACTGTGCCCCGGCAAAAACGTTAATGAAAAAGAATTCCTGGTACCAAAGTCAAATCACAGGGTCCCTGACCCAAACTAAGCCTGTGTAACCCTGATCTAAAACGAGATCAAGGGGTCCCTGACCTTAGGCTAGCCACAATCGGGTCCCTGACCATAAACGCTCTACTCACAGTTCGAATACCGTCAGCTGTTAGTGACCTCCGTCAGGGACGAGGGGTCGTAGCACCGATCCTAGAGAGACCAAGGTGAATCTTACCTTATGCCGGTGTCCGTCTCTTCCCTCCGGGTCGTGGCTCGATCACTCCTTCAGTCCCCCATGGAATTCACCCAGGGTATTGGTTTCTGCTTCGCAGCGCCAAATGGTGGCAACGGTTTTTACTCTTCAGCATTCTTCTAAAAAGAGAAATTTGGCTCATCTGACAACATAAATACAATGTAAATGATATATAAAGTCAAATGAATTGTACATTGTCTGAGATATTAGTCAATTAAGTTTTCAAAAGCAATTTCCATCTAACATGCCTAGTTGTGGAAGTCTACAGATCTTTAATCCTGTCTTCAAACTACAGATTTTGTTGCAACCTCACAGCTTGCTTGCAAGGAACAAAGAGCAGTGTCAACCACAGTAAATGTAGAAGCCAACTTGTCTGATGGAGAGGATGAAGAGGTGGCTACAGACCAAATAACAGAGACAGTTACAAATGGCTCCATGAAAGAGACAGTCAGCCTTACTGTAGATGCCAAAACTGAAACTGCTGTGTTTAAAAGGTAGGATGAGTGTTCTAAAATTCCTCAGAATATTGCATCGTTTTTGAATATATAGTGAACATTCTTTTATCCCTAATGTTATTGATTTAGGCCAGTTAGTCAAACATCAGTTGTTGGGAAAATGCTGGAATCTATTATCAAGGAAGTCTTAGCAATGCATTTGGAAAAGCATAGTATGATTAGAACAAATAAACATAGTTTTACTAAGGGGAAAACCTGTTTGACAAATTTATTGGAATCTTTTGAGTATGTAACTAGTAGAGTACATAAATGGGAGCCAGTAGATGATTATGCCTCGATTTCCAAAGGGCATTTGATAAGGTGTCACACAAATGGTTAATAAGCAAAATAAGTGCTCATGAAATTGAGGGATTATTTTGGCATGTCAAATTGATTAATGGATAGAAAGCAGAGTGTGGATAAATGGGGCATTTTCAAGTTGGCATGTAGTCAATAGTGGAATGCCACAAGGATCAGTGCTGAAGCCTCAGCTATTTAGAATCTGTGTTAATAACTTAGACTCATCATAGGTCAACTCTCAGTCTCTCCAACTAAGCAAATTGGGTTTATATTCTCTGGAGTTTAGAAGAATGACAGACGATCTAATTGAAACATACAAAATTCTGAGGGGCTTGATAGGGTAGATGCTGAGAGACCGTTTCTGCCAGTTGGGAAATCTACACATAGGCACAGTTTCTGGACAAGGGACGGTTCATTTAGGACTGAGATGAGAAATTATTTTACTCAGTTATGAATCTTTGGAATCCTCCATCGCAGAGAATTTTGGATGATCCGTTGTGAATACAATGCCAGCTGGGATAGACAGATATTTGGTCTCGCAGGTGAGAAATAGAATTGAAGCACAAGATCAGCCAGTCCAAAGATGTGCGGGTTAGGTTGATTGGCCATGCTAAAATTGCCCCTTAGTGTCCTGGGATGCGTAGATTAGAGGGATTAGTGGGTAAAATGTGTAGGGATATGGGGGTGGGGCCTGGGTGGGATTGTGGTCGGTGCAGACTCGATGGGCCGAATGGCCTCTTTCTGTACTGTAGGGTTTCTATGATTTCTATGATTCTATAATCTTATTGAATGGCAGAACAGGCTCAACAGGCCATGTGGTCCACTCCTGCTCATATTTCTTGTGTCTTTGTGGGGCATTTCATGATTTAGTCAGATTCTCACAATGAAGATTAATGTATTTCAGTGATAGTACATTGGAGTCTACATATTATGAACAGACAGTGCGTAATGCCAGTCCACTCTTTCCTAGATGTATTTTGATTTGCATTTTGACTGAAAATGGGCTTGAGGATTATTCAGAGAGGTAGAAGATTTAAATGTTATAAATGTTTCAGAAATGTCTGTCAAAAGTGGAGTAGAAAATTTTGGTGATGATGCTTTTACAGTCTTAAAGATTTATTTGTCTTACATTTTCTTGATATCCTCCTCTTCAGGTATTGCAACTTATCGTTAAATAGACATTTGTTACTTGCTTCACCAAACTGTTCTCAGTGCATTTTATGCCTAGATTTTTGCATAAGTAAAGCATTTAATACATGCATAAGAATATAAGCCCTCACTGAGCTAGATTGCATGGAAATACATGCTGGAATTTTAACGTCCTGGCCACCATGGGAATCGGAGCGGGCGAGGGGTGCACCATGGAAAGGTCCGTTGACCTTGGGCGGGATTTTACGTTATCAGGGCGAGCAAGGCTGTAAAATCCCATCCATAGAATCTACAGCAGAAAAATAAGCCCTTTGGCCAATATGATCTCAGGAATATAGGAATAGAGGACTAGGAGCAGGAATTGGCCATTCAGCCTTTCAAGCCTGCTCTGCCATTTGGTAGCATCTTGGCTGATCTGGTTGTAGTCTCAACTTTGCCTATATTTAGGCTTCACTTGAGCCTCTTCCCATCTTAATTACTACCTCTTACCCAGCCCACACATTCCTCCATCTCCTCTCCCTCATTTATATCAGCACCCCCCACCCTATTTGGCAGTGGGTTTCATATTTTTCCCATGCAGTGAAAAGAAGTTCTTAAATTCTTTATTTAATCTATTAGTTGCTATCTTATATTTATGTTTCCTTGTTCTGCACTTCTGACATCCACCTAATTGAACCACTCCCTAATTTTGAAGTTCTCTGGTCAGAACTTGCTCTGTCTTCTGTTTTCCAGGGAATGAAAAGCCATAATCCTCTCAATTCTTAAACATTTATAATTGTTTTCTGCACCTCCTTGAATGCTCAAATTATTTTTGTTGTCTGGCAACCAGATTACTGTGCAATGTTCCCAAAAATGATCTAACCAAGTTTCTGTGTAAATTTAACGTCGCCTCCCTGTTTTTGGATGTGTCTCGAGTCTTAAAGGAAAGTTTAAATGTACGCATTTCATTCAGACAATATGCCTTTGTGTGGCAAATCTGTTGTACATGTTCTGTTTGATGTAGTACCTAGCAAACCTAAAATATAATATTTGTGAAAGCATAAACCAGTAAATTCAACATCTGGTAACCTATTGGTGCTGGAAGGTCGACATAATGAAACTCAGTTCAGCGCACCAATACCTCAGTTCTTTTAATATCAGCTACAATGCACTCCATTTACTTTTTCAAGAACACTTTGCCAACATCCAAACCTCTCGTTCTCTTATCTGCTAATTTTAAAATTGATGGAATAGCAAGTTTTTATTTTCAAATCCATGTAAGATTACTACCAATGCAGGAAATTCATAAACTTTATCCATGTGTTTGGCTATATTAAAGCCACTAGAATAACTACAGTCACCCCACTGCATAAATGATGTGAGAAATGTGGTAATGCAAGTACAATGTTGGCATTTAGAAAAAAAATGCTGAATTTGAGATTGGGGTCTTTATCCTACTTAACCTTGTTCACTCATGCCTCACTTAATTTTTAGAGCTGCTTTTATGTACACACAGACTTGAACTGAGTGATTTGTAGGAATAGCTTTAAGTTTCACATTTACAGGTTTCTCTTGTGTACATATAGTTTCTGAAACTAATACTACTGAGGCAAACACTGATGACACAATCATTGTATTGAAGTAGAGAAAGCATCCCTTCCACACAATTACTGAAATAGTTTTTTTAAAATATTGCTGATATTTATTTGGATGAGGTGGGTGGACTTTGAGATGTGCTTTAGTATACAGATTTCAAAAATGAAAACCTGCAGTTGGAGCTTTGTGATGTTGCATAATATTTAAATATCTGCTCCTTCTTTACCGCTGTGTACTCCATTTATGATCTAATTATCTTTCTTTCTGATATAAAACTAAAGTTTTCTTTTCAGCAAATGTTCTATTCTGCTTGTGGTGAGACTTTTGGGGCAGGATTTTCTGGCCACGCTCGTCCTGAAACCTGAAAATCCTCCCCAAGATCAACGGACATTTGCATAGTCCATGTCCCGCCTGCTACGATTTCCGTAGCAGGTGGGACGAGAAAATTCCACCCATGATTTATTGTTTTCTCCAACTTAATTGTGGTTGGTGGAAACATTTAGGTAGTAAATTCTTAAAATATAAGTATGCTAGATATTTTAAAGCAGCATTTGAATGTGATACTTGAATATCATAAACTAGATCATACTAATTTAGTTGAGTGTTTCACAATTTAAGCTTCCTTTCTCTTTCTTTCGTGCTTGTGGCTTCAGAGTGTTGAAATCCTATTGGTATGTATTATAATTAAGTGTAAATTAATTCAGTGCTGCAAACAAATGATTCATTGATAGATGTTCAATGTGCAAACACACAGCCTCATGCGATCTTAGATTTCTTTTCCTATTATGGCATGATTTTGAGATGTCACCCAAAATACTATGTTAAAGTTTAATGTGCCTGCAAGCTGAACCTCATTTATTCATGCTTTCCGTCCATTTGCATGTGAAGATTTTCATAAACTGCATGATTGGAGAGTGAATTTCATAACCATTTTGTGATAGGATATGTATTTTATTTTGAAAACATTATAGATATTTGATAACTTGCCCTTTCTGTTTAGTGAGGAAGTAAAGTTGTCTACCTCTGAAGATGTTTCTTCAAAATATGTGTTACCAGAAAGCTTAGAAACTTCAAAACTGACTCCAACATCACAGTCAAATGATTATCGACCAGATGGGTATGTGCATTCAAGTTATGATAAATATTGCTAGTCTTTCAGGTGTTAACTTGTCATTTACTAGTTTACTTACACAGAATGGAAATGCTTGCGAATGGAATGTGCAAGCAGGCTTAAACCTCAGGCTATATTTGTTACATCCGCTTTGTTTCTGCTATATAGACAATTTTAGTTTAAAGCTGTTATTGGCATCTTAATTACACATGCTTAGTGTGTGAAATTCAAATACCCTGCTACGTGGAAAAGGATTTCTACTTCTGATCTAATGATACAGACTGCTGCACATGAGTCATGTTTTATATGGAACAATATTTTTGTGTGGGGCGGGGGTGGTGGTAGGTAAAGCCAAAGTTTTTCCAAGCTAACCAGTCACAGTTGACATAACTGCAGCTGCAAAGAAAGAAAGAGACTACTACAGGGCTTTTGCTTTAGATAATGCAGTGTGACTACTAATTATACCATAGCATGAATTGTACCATTTCACTTCTTTCTCCACTCATTTTTGACATTGGAATGATTCATGGTTTGTGTTTGCGTCAGTAAGTGATAGCTGACATGTATGCTTAAGTCAGTACCAAAAGCTGATGGTTTTCAGTTTGAGTAAAAACGGTTTATGTCAGAATATGTATGTGTAAAGAATACGTTTCCATCTTTAACACACACTATTTTATCAGCAGCTTGAAGCATTCTGAAGGGAATATAAAATCTTGCGCAAAAGACACCTTGAATGGGCCTGTTGATGATGTGAGATCAGTGGAAGAAATCAAGTAAGCCTCAATTGCAGTCTGTGCATTATCCAGTTATACACCATGCAGTATATAATTTTAGTTCTGACTATTTCCTGATAGCTCCATGTCACAGTTTTTATGGGAAATTCATTGGGCACGTGTTATTTAAAGTACTGGCTGACCAAGGCATTATCTCACTGTCATCTCTAGTGGCGAGTTTAAATAGTAGGGTTATGTATTACGAAACCAGAATTACGTACATTCTTAATATTGAAGTTTAAACTATTTGAGAGCAAGACATTGCCTCCATTCTGAACAGTGTTACAATCCCCGTAGAGACCAATAACTTATAGAAAAGATACTTGAATTCCCAGTGATCTCCTTGAAGGAATTGCATGACAAAATTTCAAGTTTTAACACTTTTACTAGACCATGCCATGCTCTTCCATTCATTACAATCATGGTGGTCAAGAGATCAAATCAAGAGATTTGAAGAGCAGGCAGGAAAATGAAGTTGAAACTTGATACCCACTCAAATCTCTTGATTCCCTGAGAGACTTAAAAGTCTTATCTATCTTAACCTAAAATATATTCAATGTTGGCATATCCACAACCCGGTGTGATAAAGCATTCCAAAGATTCGCAACTCTTTCAGTGAAGAAATTTCTCCTCATCTCAGTCCTGAATGATCTGTCCATAACATTCAATGGCATTGCCATCATTGAATCCCCTACTATCAATATCCTGGGGGTTACCATTGACCAGAAACTGAACTGGATTAGCCATATAACTGCTAATAAAGAGCAGTTTAGAGGCTGAGAATTCTGTGGTGAGAATAAGGAGGCACTCCTTATTCCCCAAGCCTGTCCACTACGTACAAGGCACAACCAGGAATGTGATGTAATACTCTCCACTTGCCTGGATGAGTGCAGCTCCAACAACACTCAAGAAACTCAGCATCATCTAAGACAAAGCAGCCTGCTTGATTGGCACCCCATCCAACATTTATTCCCTCCAATATTGGCGCAAAGTGGCAGCAGTGTGTACCATCTGCAAGATGCACTGCAGCAACTTACCAAGTTTCCCTCAACAGCATCTTCCAAACCCACAACCTCCACCATCTAGAAGGACAAGGGCAGCAGATGCATGGGAACATAACCACCTGCAAGTTCCTCTCCAAGTCTCACACCATCCTGACTTGGAAATATATTGTTGTTTCTTGACTGCTGCTGGTTCAAAATCCTGGAACTCTTTTTCTAACTGCACTAAGTATACCTGCACCACACAGACTGCAGCACTTTAAGAATGTGGCTTACCACCACCTTCTTGAGGGTAATAAATGCTGGCCTAGTCAACGACACCCACATCGAATCATAGAATCCCTACAGTGCAGAAGGAGGTCATTCGGCTCATTGAGCCTGCACCGACAACAATCCCACCCAGGCCCTATCCCCGTAACCCCAGGCACTAACACTGCCCGTCCCCCTGACACTAGGGGGCTATTTACCATGGCCAATCAACCTAACCTGCACATTCTCACATCCCTTGAAAGAATTTAAAAATGCTAACTATATGAAGTTTTTTTCCTTTGTTCTAACTAAAAATGTTTGTTTATAATAGTTGAAAAGAAATTTGACTGCATATTTGCCAGCGTATAAAATTTCATCCTGTATTGTCTTTTTTCTTTAAGGACTACTCAACAAGTCCTGCTGCCCGAAGCTTCGGTTAATGGCCCTGCATGATTAATTCTGTCTGCTATTGTCTACTCCAGCCTGAGCAGCTACTATCCAGGGGTATCAGTGGGGTTCACTGGAGGCACTGGGCTTCGGCCTATCAAAGCCAGTCACTGCTGCACTAAATTCACATGGGATCAGGACCAGCAATATTATCAGATTTTTTAAGATGGATGTGCAAAGAAGAGTTTGAATGAAATGTATAAGTGAGGGTATTACATGTTGGCAGATACAAAGAACTCTTGCGTGCATTTGTATCAAATACATGTTCTTCTAAACGGGGATGATCAGTCCATTAAATATCTTGCCACTCACGTGATAATTAGTATTGTTGCCATAGTCAAATGGTTATAAGAGTAGAATATTTTATAAAAATGTGTATACTTAAACCCGACATATATAATTGAAGTATACCAATTGGAACACATAGTGTGACCAAAGTGTTTAGAAATTTTCATACTTTTTTTCATCTTGTATAAAATTTTAACTTTCAGTGTTTCTTCCAAGTGGGCAGAGTAAATTGTAGAAGTGAAATGCAAATGTAAAAGTGTTATTTTGATTGAGTTGCCTATATTAAACCAATTGCTAGAGAAAATTCTAATTGTAAATGTTCAATAGTGCTCTTTGCTTCAGGTTTTATTTGTAAACATTTCTTGAATTCTAGAACATTAGTTTGAAAGCTCTTTGATATGGAGTTTAAACATATTTGTTACTGAAGACTAGTTGATCATTTGGTATGTCACTGAACAGCCATAAGCTTGTTCATCCCTTTGTATTTTACATTTTCAGACCAAGAAATTGTTCAAATCAAAGGTGAAGAACACTTAAGATTAGCCTTGAATTGCATGTGACTTCTGTGTTTCTCTTTGCTAGAGGCCTGCATCAGTGCATTGCCTGAATGATTTAAACTATCTTTTAACTTTTTAAACTTCTATTGAACCAACTAACTGATTTGTTTTTAAATATAGCCCCTTTATTTCAGTTGCCAAGGCAATGGAACTTAATCAGGGTGAACTGATAACTGAGCACTTAATGTAACAATGGTTGACTAAAAGTGGCTCTATTGGCAGAAACTTCTAAGGAGTGGCGGAGAGCCCTACTTTGATAAAGTATGACAATAATTAAAGAGTTAACTCTAACTTTTAAATTCAGGGATTTGAAGTGTTATGACAGGTTGACCCTTATTCATTGGGACCTTACTGTACTGTTAATGGAAGTGGCAGCTAGTATTGGGTTAAGCTAAGACAGTTTTGGAAAAAGTGTCATTTGACAAAGTGCCTATGGTACTGGTTTAAGTCAGAAAGGAGATGGTGGTGATGCATGATGAATTTGTGGAAGAATTCTTTCACATTAGAAAATAGTGTCTGTTCCAGAAAAGTAAAATGAGATGTGCACTCATCTTTTTGTGTGGCTTGTTCTTTGCAGCATCTACAGTAACTATATTGTTGGACCCTCCAAGCACCTTAATACATTCTAAGTCAATGAAATATTTTTTGTCAATTTCATCACTGGTTTAAAAAAGTTGACAGTTTGAGTTTAGAGTTCTACGCATCTGTATTTGAAGAAAAATCGCCAAACCAAGCAATGCAATTTTCTGTGATCTTCCTAAACTGCTTTGGGGCAGTTCAATTCAGCTGCCAATGCTTGATTCACCACTTAAACTTCTGAAATAACCAATCACAGATACTTGAAGGCTGGGATGTTGAGACAGCCCTATCAGTAGCAATCAATTAAAACTGGTAGGATTATAGTATACATTTTAAGTATTGTAAAAGATGGGAGAGGGATGGAGAAGAAATGTTTCCGAATCAAAATATTGGGAATAGTGGTGTTATTTGGCTGTGGCTGCTAAATAGGAAAAAAAAACCTGTTCTGTCTTGACAATCTTCATTTGCAATGTTTGTGTGTTTAGTTGCATGAAAACATGGCAACTATTTTTTTAATAATGCATTAGGATGGACATTAACCACTCACGCAAGCAAATACAAAATGTAAAAAGTATTGGATTCTTACTGTCAGATTATTCTGGTTGTATGATACATTTTTCATTTGTCCTCTTTCAGATGTACATCCAATATACAATGTAAATATACCTTGTTAAAATTAATATGCCATTAGTTAAAAGTTTGCAATAAAGTGAATTGCTTAAGTTGTACAAAAGTGAATTGCTTAAGTTATATGAGCATGGTGGCCCAATAATTATTGGTCACATGTTCAGTGGTACCAATTATTGCCAAAAACTTCCTCAATGCTTGGATGTACAAAAATCTCTCCCACAGTTATAAAAGTAAGAATCTGAGGATGCTGGATATCTGAAATAAAACAGAAAATGCTGGAAATGCTCAGCAAGTCTGGCAGCACTTGTGACAAGAGAAACAGAGTTAATGTTTCGAGTTGAATATGACTCTTCAGAACTGCAAAATTCCCATAATTGATTTGCAACACCATTCTTGAACTTACTATTTGAAATTTATTCACAAAAGTGGTTGTAATCCTGTCTTTGTTTTAAAACTAAAATAAACTAAAGCTTTAGTAAGGTTTCCCCCTTTTAAAAGATGTATCATGGTTTGATTAAAATGTTGGGTTGCTGAATAAAAAGGGTTGCTTACAAGTTGCTTTGAACTGTGTTACTTAAAAATGGAATACATTTGATTGCTCAAAGCATCTGGTCACATTTGGTTTTCATATATAGACCTGAGATTATCAACAGGGCATTCCATGCAGTTATTTTTATAAATCTATATACTTTGGAGTAAGTTCAGGTCCAGTTGGAATGAACTGATGCAGGTTAATTAATTGGTTGCATAAGTGGTGTAATAGTTATTTTTGCATGGCAATTAGGCCATTTTATAAGTTAAAATAGTATTGAGCAGCTAGAGGCCAGTCAAGTGTAAAAGGGTGCAAGTGTTGAGTTTAGCATGGGCACAAGTTTAGATTTGGAGGAAGTGGGCCTGAAGTTAAATTTGATGGGTTAAATCACTTATTTGAGAAATGGTTTAGTTCCAACATCAGGGGTCAACTGTCCTGGGATAGCCATGTTTACTGTCTCTGACTACTTGAGAGCTTAAGGAGCATACCCCATAATATTGGCAGGTTGTAGAGTTCTTTGTATGTACTTTCTTATAGATGGATCATCTCGGAGTAATTTTCATCAGAGGAAGAAAAGAGGATAATCCACTATGGCTACCTTGAGTGTTTATTTAGCATAGTTCTTCAGTACGGAATATATGACAGATACAGCTCTGAGGAGGATGACAAAGACACAACCATGAGCTAAAACTCGGGAAGAAGTGATTGCACTGGATTTGTGCTGTGCAAGGAACACATTCGTAACAGTAATTTCCATTGTTTGCAAATGGATGGGTTGCCTACGAAGTTTAAGAATGAGATAACAGAATGGGTGTAAAAGATTTTGTAGAGGAAATGGAAACGGCCAGAAGTTGTAATTAATTATACTGGAGGCCCACAAAGGAAGTTTCAGCAGTTAGTGGCACAGTGTATAGCACTGCTGCCTCACCGCTCCAGGGACCCGAGTTCAATTCCCACTGTGGGTGACTGTCTCTTTGGAGTTTGCATGTTTTCCATGTCTGTATGGGTTTCCTCCGGGTGCTCTGGTTTCCTCCCACAGTGCAAAGATGTGCATGCTAAATTGCCCCTTGGTGTCCCAAAATGTGTAGGTTAGATGGATGAACCATGGTAAATGTGTGGGGTTGCAGGAATCAGGCGGGAAGAGGGCCTGAGTAAGATACTCTGAGAGTCCATGCAGATTGCTGGGCTGAATGGCCTCTTCTGCACTGTAGGAATTCTATGATTAGAAGACAGATTAGAGCAAGATTGTGTGTGTGTAATAATCTCAGGATTACTCTTAATGATGCATACTAATTTGAATTGGAGAATAAATGAGTTAAATGCAAGGCTGGAAGGTGGGTTCAAAATTCATTGGATTAGTTGGGGGACCTGAGTGGCCTGGCCCAAGTAACTAATGCTATGGTGGCAGATATAAACAACTACAGCAGAGACGGTGAAAGCAAAACATGGTATATAGGATAATTATAAAGGCAGATCAAAAGGAGGGATTAAAACAAGACTGCGTTCGGTCACATGATTCAAATGTGACTTTCAAAGTATTATGGCTGACCTATGTGACAGCGAAATGAAAAGGAAAGCTGCAAATGATGGTCATCGAGAATAAACATAAAATGCTTAAACCCAGTTCTGGAAGGGTGCAAACAGCCCAGCTTTTCTCTTTAAACAGAGGCACAAATTGAATTGATAACATATAATTAGCAGTAGGCGGGATTTGAGAGACAAATATTCAGGAGGGACAGAGTATCAAAAAAGGGACAAAAGGTGACTTGATCAAAAATTCTGCTACAGTACTAATAAGGTGGTCCAGAGGCTGAATCTAGTTACTTAGCATTAAGGAAGAATGAAAAAGTTACTCTATTTGGGAGTATATTATAGACTTTTGAATAATAGAAAGAAGGTAGACATCGACATGATCCAATTTGTCTGTTCCTGAATTTTGCGGTAAAGATAAACTGAGATAAAGCAAACGTGAACAGCAAAATGAAAAGGTGCAAATAATGGCTGTCAAAAAAAACCAAAATGCTAAAACCTCGTTCTGAAAGTGTGCACAATCAAAATATCAGTCTAGCTTTACACTGTGAACGCTTACTCGCATGCTTTGTAGTGTCAGTATTTTCTTTATTTTGGGTGTTTTGACGATGTGTCTAGAAATAAGTGTGTGTAAAATATCTACACAATAGCAACCGTAACGTAATTCAATTTGAAATACAAACTGAAAAGGGGAGCAGTCAAAAATGAAGGAGGTGTAACTGGGGTGATCAGTAAGTTTGCGGACGACACAAAAATGGCTGGACTTGCAGATAGTGAGGAACATTGTCAGAGGCTACAGAAGGATATAGATAGGCTGGAAATTTGGGCAAAGAAATGGCAGATGGAGTTCAATCCAGATAAATGCGAAGTGATGCATTTTTGTAGAACTAACGTAGGGGGGAGCTATACGATAAATGGCAGAACCATAAAGGGTGTAGATACGCAGAGGGACCTGGGTGTGCAAGTCCACAGATCCTTGAAGGTGATGTCACAGGTGGAGAAGGTAGTGAATAAGGCATATGGTATGCTTGCCTTTATAGGACGGGGCATAGAGTATAAAAATTGGGGTCTGATGTTGCAGTTGTATAGAACGTTGGTTCGGCCGCATTTGGAATACTGCGCCCAATTCTGGTCGCCACACTACCAGAAGGACGTGGAGGCTTTAGAGAGTGCAGAGGAGGTTTACCAGGATGTTGCCTGGTATGGAAGGGCTTAGTTATGAGGAGAGATTGGGTAAACGGGTTGTTCTCACTGGAAAGACGGAGGATGAAGGGTGACCTAATAGAGGTGTATAAAATTATGAAAGGCATAGATAGGGTGAACGGTGGGAAGCTTTTTCCCAGGTTGGTGGTGACGTTCACGAGGGGTCATAGGTTCAAGGTGAGGGAGGGGAGGTTTAACACGGATATCAGAAGGACGTGTTTTACACAGAGGGAGGTGGGGGCCTGGAATGCGCTGCTGGGCAAGGTGGTGGAGTCGGACACACTGGGAACGTTTAAGACTTATCTAGGTAGCCACATGAATGGAGTGGGAATGGAGGGATACAAAAGAATGGTCTAGTTTGGACCAGGGAGCGGCGTGGGCTTGGAGGGCCGAAGGGCCTGTTCCTGTACTGTATTGTTCTTTGAAGAGACTCAAGAATAGCAAATTCCAATGAAGATAAAGGCAACTTGCTGGATAAATTGGGCTTGGGTCACTGTGGTGTGGAGTTTGCATGTTCCCCCCGTGGGTTTCCTCCCATAGTTCAAAAGATGTGCTGGTTAGGCGCATTGGCCATGCGAAATTCTCGCTCAGTGTACCTGCACAGGCGGTGGAGTGTGATGTCTGGGGGATTTTCATGGTAACTTCATTGCAGTGTTAATGTAAGCCTACTTATGACACTAATAAATAAACTTCAAAATTGAAATGAAAAACTGAAATGTGAGACCATACACAAATAAGCCATGTTTACACATGAGGAAAACAATGCAGCAAATATTAGTGTTCCTTGTATTAATACTTGCATTAGAATGAGTCACACGCATGTATTTATGACTAATGCAAAAGAAATTGAACAGAATGTGGAAAATATGGAGCAAAAAATATGGAAAAGCAAAAAATAATAGGTTAAAAGCAGGCATGAAAATCAGCAGGTACTGAAGTGATACAGTAAAGGATTTAATAATCAGTGAAGTATTGTTGAAAGGTAGGCTGAACTCGATTTGAGATAAATCTTGTTAATATTTATTGCGTTACCTATCTTGATCTTTAGTGGTGTGACCGTAAGAACGCAATGGTGCAACAAAAGAAGATGGAACAAATAAATGAGAGCACTGAAGAAAATGGTGGTAAAAGCCAATGGGTTCTGAAGATATACTTATGGAATTCCCTGAGTCAGAGAAGTTGGGAGAAAACCCTTTTGAACATGGAAGTTGCCAGCAGATGGAGGGTTGCCACTGTAGCAGGGAACGATACAGTGGCACAGTGGTTAACACTGCTGCCTCACAGCGCCAGGGACCCATGTTCAATTCCTGGCTTGGGTCACTGTGGAGTTTGCACATTCTCCCTGTGTCTGCGTGGGTTTCCTCCAGGTGCCCCGGTTTTCTCCTACAGTCTAAAGATGTGCGGGTTGGGTGGATTGGCCATGCTAAATTGCCCCTTAGTGTCAGGGGGACTAGTTAGGGTAAATACATAGGGTTATGGGGATAGGGCCTGGGTGGGATTGTGGTCGGTGCAGACATGATGGACCGAATGGCCTCCTTCCGCACTGTAGGATTCTATTCTAACACCTCTATTCCGAAAGGGTTAAAACAGGCAATTATAAACTGGTCTGCCTAATAATTGAGAGAGGCATTATGCAAGATAAATTGAATACCTGGGAATGCTTGGGCTAATTAACAGGCATTGTGATCTTGTAAGACAAATTGTGCCCCTCAAAATTCTCTTTGCTTCTAACTACACAGTTTCTTAGTTTGCACCCTGTTGTGTACTGAGCTGTGTAGGCTAAACACCTCCCCCTGCCCCTTGCTGCTGCTCATTCCTCTCTACTACCATAACCTAGCATTCAAATCGGGTGTCTAATTTGTAGATCAAGTATTTCATCTTTTTGAGTAAAGATCATTTCCCCAATGTTTTGGTTTACATCATATCTTGAAGTATTATTTTGGGTTTGCCTTCTCTATAATTAGTACTTTATATAATTCAATGATATTGCCCTTCAACTCTATATTCTCTGGTTCTTCGATATCTCTAAATCATCCTCATTATGCCTAGTCTTCTGCCCAAAGGCAGGTCCTTGGCAATTACTCACTGAACCTTAGGAAAGTGCAGGGAGGGCACAGAGGCAGGCACCAAATTTGACTCAGAACAGGAATTGAACCCTGTGCTGTTGACATTAATCTGATCCACACATCCAGCCAACTGAGCTAACCAGCCCTCTCACCATTCTTATCAATGCCTGTATGCACGCACTAATACATGCATATTCCTTTTGAAATGCAATCAAAATTAACTTGTGATCAGTGCATTAGAATTTTCCAGAGATTCTGACAACTCTGAAGTCCAATGCTCTACTGTCTCATATTTTCCAATATTATATTTTTAAAAAATTCCCCATGTCATTTGGTGATACAGAAAGTGAGTATTGCTGAAAAAAAGAGATGCTATCACAGCTTTTCATGCACCCAATGGACAGATGTAAGAATGCCAAATTTTAAAGAAAGCACCAATTTATACTGCATGAAAAAAGGTGCTGATTGGTTGGCATGTCAATTTTGATTGCCATAGAGAATGCTATGCATCAGGGAGCTATTGTCCCCTGCATGTTTTATTTCAATAAAGGAGCAATGTCTGGACATGTTCCTTTTTCCAGTGAGTCACATTGCCAGCTTGACTTGATAAATCTTTAAATGGTTATTCAGGTAATTCTCAGCACACTCAGGATTGTTCAACAAGTACTGTCCAATCACAGAATCAGTTTTGCAAGCATTGGCTGGTTGAGTTAAGTCAATATTCTGCCAATTGCAAACAGTCAAAGGCATATGCTGTTTAATATGATCCACCAGTTATTGGGATATACAGCCAAGCTGCTTGCATTGAAATTCATACACCACATTATTTTCGTCTATATTGGCTGGGATCGGGTGTGGTATGGTCGGCAGCCCATGGTCGGCCGCACTTGGTCGGGGTCATTGGGTTGCACTGGGGCTTCATATGTTTCATATGAAGCAATTTTTTAAAGCGGCATCTCGGCCTTTTGGCTAAGGTGCAAATGAGCTCAAGTCTTGGAGGAGGAACCTCCCCCTCCTCCAATCAGCTTGGCTCATGTAGATTAGGCCCAGGACAGGGTGGTTTGGTCGCTCGCCCTGTCTTGTCAGCCTGGATCTGAAATGTCTCAACTTGTTGAGACTCTGAATTGGATTTGATTTGATTGAATTGGCAAAGTATTAAAAAAAAATGTGTTTATGTAGTATGAATAGAAACAGGAGCAGATCATTTACCTCTCAACCTCTTCCATCAGTAAATGGTATGGCTGATCTGCAACCTCCCTATATGCTTGCCTTTGTTTTACATCCCTTAATATCTTTGGCTAACAATTTTTTTTTCAATCGTGGTTTTAAAATTAACAGTTTGATCTAGCATCAATTGTCATTTGCAGAAGAGCATTCCAAATTTCTACCATCCTTTGCATATGTGTTTCCGAATTTTATTCCTGAAAGGCCTTTCTGTAATATTTACACTAAGACTCCTTAATATCTTGCAAATCACCCCAGACCTAACAAGGGAACACAATACTAGGTTTATGTGGCCGCTCCATATAATTTAACCCTAATTTAATAAATCCAGGTATTCTGGTAATTTTACACTGCACTCCCTTCAAGGCCAATATATTCTCCCCAAGGTGTGGTGCCCAGACAGTCCTCCAGGTGTGCTCTAAGCAGGACTTTGTATATCTCAATTTGTGGGCACTCTATTATAAACAGCTGATTATTTTACCCAGATTAAATCTTTTTTGTTTATATAAAGATGCCTTTAAATGGTTTCAATCTTTCTAGCACTGACATTGACACAGAAGAGGTCGGAAAAGTACCTTGACTGCCCAGGGGGTGAGATCATGGAATCTTTTGCAGCAGTTAAGCTGTCCTGGAGGTTAGGGAGCCGGGAGTTGCCTATCTTGATGGCATATGTATTAAGTAAGCACTGATTCTCTTCTACTTTTCTCAAACTTTTAAAGGGTGTGCAGTGGTTTTCAGGCCACTTGGGTGCATTACACATCGATCCGAAAACATGAAACTCGCTAGTGGCCACAGGCAGCCTCAGTACTTTAAAGGGGCAATAGTTTCATGGCTCAGTTACAATTAATGACAGAGGATTGGAGTGGCTAATGTAATATCAATTAGTAAATCAAGGCAGTACTGACCCAGCCAATTAAAAATTGATAAGGAAAATTTCAGGACCTTTAAAATAGAGATGAAATTATTAGGTGCCTAGAGAGGAAGACTTGCCATTTCATAAGGCTTCTCATGACCATCAACCAACATTTGCTTTTGAAGTGAAGAATGTAATATAAGAAACGCAACAGCTAATTTACCTTCAGCAAAAACAAGATTGTAATAATGACCAAGCAAGGCTTTGTGATGTGAGAGATACATATTGGCCAGGCACCACTTCCCCTACTCTTCCAAATAGTGCATAGGATATTTTACATCCACCCAAGCAGAATGGGGCCTCAGTTTAACATTTCATCCAAAAGACAAGCAGATGAATAGAAAATAATTAGAAGCCGCCAGCATGTTTCAGAAAAGATTTTGCTTAACATAAGTAGTAATTGTGAGTGGAACGATCGAGATGGAATGGATGTGATGTGCACGATTTCAGAAATTCTTTTACATCCCACAGGAGATCACTGAAAAAGATTAAGGGGTATGGAACTAGGGGAAGGGTAGAAAATTAGATAACTTATCAGAAGGGAGAAAGGAGTAGGAATTCAGGACAGTTTTCTCAAGTGTTGGGAGGGTGGTTCACACGGTCCTGTGCTGGATCCATTTCTGTGTACATCAGTTATTTGGAGGGGACAGCACCCAAATTCAGAAATTATACTAATAAAAATGAAAGTAATAATTCTATTTTGAAGGGGGGTAAGGCTAGAATGGTTGGAAAAGCAAAGGGATTCAGAGGCTGAGGTTCACAAAACATTAAATACAGCACCTGAAGTGGCAAAAGGTAATTAAAAATGCTGTCATTGGTGGCAGGAATGGAATATAAAAATCTACGTAATGACTGGTCTATATAAAGTCATTTTATATAAGACCACTGTGGGTGTACTTTGTGCAGCTGTGGATTGTGGATTCTGTTGGAAGTATGTTGAAGCAACAGAGAACATATTTGTTTCGTTATGGCTTGAAAGAATATAAATATGAAGAAAAACTTCAAAAATTTGATTTTTTGTAGAATCCAGATTTATCAGTTGATTTGATCAAGGTGTTTATAATTTAAGAAGCGATGAGTCAGACTTGATGGAAAAATCAACTTGTATTCATACAGTCCCTTTCCACAGTAAAAGAATCCCAAAAGACACTTCATAGATGTATCATGGAATAGAATCCCGACAGTACTTAAGAAAATAAGAAATAGGAGCAGGAGTAGGCCATCGAGCCCCTCGAGCCTGCCCCGCCATTCAATAAGATCATGGCTGATCTGATAGTGGCTTAGTTCCACTTACCCGCCCACTTCCCATAACCCTTAATTCCCTTATTGATCAGAAATCTATCTACCTGTGACTTAAACATATTTAACGAGGTAGCCTCCACTGCTTCAATGGGCAGAGAATTCCAGAGATTCACTACCCTCTGAGAGAAGAAGTTCCTCCTCAACTCTGTCCTAAACTGACTCTCCCTTATTTTGAGGCTGTGTCCTCTAGTTCTGTTTCCTTTCTAACTGGAAAGAATCTCTCTGCCTCTACCCTGTCTAGCCCTTCATTATCTTATATGTCTCTATAAGGAGGCCATTTGGCCCATCGAGTCTGTACCAACCACAATCCCACCCAGGCACTCTACCCATAACCCCACACATTTAGACTGCTAATCCCCCTAACACTAGGGTCTATTTATCATGGCCAGTCAACCTAACCTGCACATCTTTGGACTGTGGGAGGAAACTGGAGTAACCGGAGGAAACTCATGCAGACACGAAAAGTACCAACTCCACACTGCCCCGAAGCCGGAATTGAACCTTGGTCCCTGGTGCTGTGAGGCAGTAGTGCTAACCACTGTGCCACCCAAACCAAGTCAGGACAGGTGGTCAAAAACTAGGTGAAAGAGGTAGGTTTTCAGGAGTGCCTTAAAGGAGATAGAGGTGTAAGTTCTAGGTATTATTTGAACTTAAGTTCTAATTATGTTCCTTTTTTTTGTACTTTTCCAATTCAATCAAATCAAGTCCAATTCAGAGTCTCAACAAGTCGAGACATTTCCGATCCAAGCTGACAAGACAGTGCCCTCACACCTGTCTTGGGCCTGATCTACATGAGCCAAGCTGATTGGAGGAGGGGGAGGTTTCCTCCTCCAAGGCTTGATCTCATTTGCATCTTAGCCAAAAGGCCGAGATGCCGCTTTTAAAAATTGCTTCATATGAAAATGAAGCTGAAATGCAACCTAATGACCTTGACCAAGCGCAGCATCCAATCCATACTACACTTGATCTTAGCCAAAAGGCCGAGAAGCGGCTTTGAGATTTTTAATCATATAGGCAATAGGAGACAGTTTCTTAGAACTTAGAAACCCTACAGCACAGAAAGAGGCCATTCGGCCCATCGAGTCTGCACCGACCACAGTCCCACCCAGGCCCTACCCCCTTATCCCTACATATTTACCCACTAATCCCTCTAACCTACGCATCCCAGGACACTAAGGGCAATTTTGGCATGGCCAATCAACCTAACCCGCACATCTTTGGACTGTGGGAGGAAACCGGAGCACCCGGAGGAAACCCACACAGACACGAGGAGAATGTGCAAACTCCACACAGACAGTGACCCAAGCCAGGAATCGAACCCAGGTCCCTGGAGCTGTGAAGCAGCAGTGCTAACCACTGTGCTACCGTGCCGCCCTTGGGAAGTAACTAGGAAATCTTTGATAAATTGTAAATTAACACCTATTAAAGATGGGGTGGCACTTTACTACCATACCAAGGGTTCTTGTTTTTCATTTCAGCCTTGGGCACAGGTCTCTGTTCTCTCTCCGTAACTTATCGCTTCTCGGCCTTTTGGCTAAGATCAAGTGTAGTATCGGATCTGCACTTGGTTGAGGTTATGAGGTTACGCTGAGGCTTCATATGTTTCATATGAAGCAATTTTTAAAAGCGGCATCTCGGCCTTTTGGCTAAGATGCAAATGAGCTCAAGTCCTGGAGGAGGATCCTCCCCCTTCTCCAATCAGCTTGACTCATGTAGATCAGGCCCAGGACAGGGTGGCTTAGTCACCCGCCCTGTCTTGTCAGCCTGGATCGGAAATGTCTCAACTTGTTGAGACTCTGAATTGGATTTGATTTGATTGAATTGGAAAAGTACAAAAAAAAACTTATGCTTTCCTGTGGACAGCAGGTACTTGCTGTGTAACTTGCTCAGTGAAAGCTTCTGCTTATTAACACATTCCAAGCCACAACCCACAGCGTGATCCATGATGTTATTGCATTACAGTTGTCCTAAATAAGGCAAGGCTAATTCTTAATTGGCTTAAGAGATGTGCGATTGGTCTCAGTGCACATCATCAGTTTCTAATTGGCTTCTTGAAGGGGATGGTCATTGATGTCATTTCCCATTGTCCTGTGACTGGCCCTTTAAGATGTCAATAACCTGTGGGACGATCCATCTCATTAAGTTTGTTACTTCATTTACTAGATTAAACAATATTTCATGATATATTCTTAGCATTTTTCCCCCATTCTGAATAGGCAGTCATGCCCTCATGATCAATATCTTGTGCTCATCATCTCAAATTTTCATTTAGTTGGTATTAAAACAGATCACTATCAGTTACTACATTTTAGAGGTTATTTAAAGGTTGACTTTACTTCTCTCAGTGGTTACTTGGAATTAATTACTTCTCTTTTGAAATGAAGGATAGAGTGGTAAAGTTTCAAATAGCCTTAAAACTAATGATGTTTACAAAATACTAATAAAATATACATAGACTATAAGTGGGAATGTTTTTGATATCTGCTTTTACGTGAGATAAGACAGCATGCAATGTCTGGGGATATGGATTCATTGGATGTCTAATTGTATCAATAGATAACATACATCCTGCAGAACTTCATTAAAACTGGCACTCATCTATCTGTTTTTGCTGAGAGAAATGCTTTGCGATAGTATGCTTTTGTTGTAACTGTCAGTGCTTGGTACAAGTTGATTAAACTTATAGATTAGCTTTACAAAAAACTTAAGGTTACAGCAATTACACAGTCTACATAAAATACATACAAAATCAATGTTTGAAAGTGATTGATGTGTTAAAGTAACATTCAATTAACATTTAAATTTAAAAGAACCATAGTGTTACAAAAACTAATTACAGAACTTAATTCTAAACTTTAAAAAAAATCAAAGATGGTTACATACTGTGAAATAGTGACTTCCCTTGAACATCACAAGTTAAACTGCACTAATTTAATGCACAAGGCTGAATGTTTTAACACTTGTTTTTCCTTACATAGTAGGACTTTGTTCTCTATCTTCAATGCTGATGATCAAAATTGAGAGGGAGGTTGATGGTTGCATTTGTTCAACCCTGACGTCTTGTATCACTGGCTTAAGAGTCATATGTCGTTCCTCACATCAATGTTGAATGTGATATGAAAACCAAGTCATGTGATGAGCTAGTGTCCCAGAATTCAGCATAAAACCATAGCAGGTTGACATACTTTGTGATTATTTGACTAATACCATTACTAAACCACAAACTAATTGAAAATAATCATCAAGATTAAACTTTCACACAGAGGTGCAAGGAGGGAATTCCAAAACTTAGGGTCTAAGCAGCTAACAGTGCTGCCATCAATGATGAAGCAATACAAATCTTGGGCTAGGTTCTGTGTTTCAGAGAATGGCGAGGGCCTGGAAAAATTTAAACTTGGAATATTTTAAAATCTAGATTTTGCCAGGAAAGGGTTAAGGTAGGTCAGAGGCCTCTGGGATGATGGGCAAACAGACCAGGGTGCAAGTTAGGATATGGGTGGAAAAGTTTTGCATGAACAAGTTCACAGAACAGGAAGCTGACCGAGAGAACATTGAGCTTGGCCCAACCTCTTTCAGCTGCTTCATCAATGACCTTCTCGACATCATTAGGTCAGAAGTGGGGACATTCACTGATCATTGCACAATGTTCAGCACCATTTATGACTCTTCAAACTGAAGCAGTCTATGCCCATTTGCTGCATTCAGGCTTGGTCTAATAAGTGGCAATATTTACACCACACGAGTACCAGGCAATGACCATCTCCAATCAGAGAGAATCCAACCATCTTCCCTTAACATTCAATAACATTATCTTTACTCAATCCCATATCAGCATCCAGGGGATTACCATTTACCAAAAGCTGAACTGGACCACCCATATAAATACTATAACTACAAGAGCAGAGGCTGTGAATTCTGCAGCGAGAAATTCACCTCCTCACTCCTTGAAGTCTGTCCATGTAAAGACAGAAGTCAGAAGTGTGATGGAATACCATACACTTGCCTGGATGAGAAGCTTGACTCCATCCAGGACAAAGCAACCCATTTGATTAGAATGCCATCCACCATGAACATTCATTTCCTCCTCCAAAGCACAGTTGCAGCAGTGTGTACTGTCTACAAGATGCACTGCAGCAACTCTAAGGCTCCTTTGACAGCACATTACAAACCACTGACCTTTCCCACTTACAACAGGGGGCAGCAGATGCAAGGAGACACCATCACCTAGAAGTTCCCCTCCAAGCCACGCACCATCCAAACTTGGAACTATATTGCCATCCCTTCACTGTTGCTGGGTCAAAATCATGGAACTCCCTCCCTCAAAGCAGTGTGTGTGTACGTACACATGGGCGACAGCAATTCAAGATGGCAGCTCACCATCTCAAAAGCAATTAGGGATGGGCAAGAAATGCTGGTCTAGCCAACACTACCCACATCCAAGGAAAGTGTTCTTGACGACTGATGAAATCTATAGGACAGCAAGATCGCAAATAGACTGGCTGACCAAAGTTTGTGTGGTAATACTGAATGCCACTGTGTGTCATGTGATGATATACGTCTACGGTTGTGTTTTACAATAGGAACTTAAGATTGTAAAATGTAAGTCGTTATTTCTTCAGTACATAATTTCAAAATTAGAGTAAAACCAACTGCAAAATTCCAATTAATATACATTTTTAATAAACTCTAAGAAATAAGACAATTCTCAAAGCACTTGACAGGTGGACAATCAGCATTAAATGCTGCCGAATGCACAATAGACATACTTCAAAGACATAAGCATCAAGTTTAACCAAGCTCAGTGGGGCAACTCTTGGTATATGATAACCACGAGATATGAATTTAATCAGCCTTTCTGAACTTAAGCATATGCACTTGGATTATGGAATGCTCTTTTATGTTTAATACAGTTACAAACTTTGTACAATGTGCTGTTTACCGGACACGTGCATTTGTAAACAAGAAAGATCGGCAGAGAGAAAGCTCAAAGTCTTTGATGCAGAGATACACCGGTTATAATGGGGCCTTGGCAATATTAACAGCGACTGCACATATTCCTAGGAGTCCTCGTTGATCTGGAGCAAAGAATTAATTGCTGCATCCTTATTGCCCCTCTGTGCTTCCAGCACTGAGCGGATCACTTCTCTGTCCATGTTAGGGAACATATCTTGGATGGATTTGAGATCTTCCTCACTGTACAGATTTTGTGGAGCAGATATCTGTGTTGGTGCTGCAACTGGAATCATTCCTTGTGTATAGACAGTTGGCACTCCTGGAAAATCAAAGAATATATTATGAAGTGATATTCCAGAAGTCAAGACAAGTATAAACTTAAGCAATGATATGAAAAATGGCTTAGCATGTGACTTTTAAGCTATAAGCAGTAATGTTTCAAATATATTTGTATATAGGTAGTTTACCAAATGCTAAAACCTGAAGGAGAAATAATTCATTAAGGGACGTCAGACTGGATTTAATTTACTGCAGGCCAGTACTTATACTTATGTATTATAAGCACATAAGTAATCTGTACTTTATGGTACCGTAACTGTTAGAATAATGTGTTATTAATGGGACATTAATTGTGAAGGACCCTCTTGGGTCTAGTGACCACAATATGGTTGAATTTCTGATTCAGGTGGAAGAGGAGAAAGTTTGGTCCCAAACCAGTGTCCTCTGTTTGAACAGAGGGAAATATGATAGGATGAGGGATGAATTGGCTAAGGTAGACTGGGAGAGCAGGCTGGCAGGTAGGATAGCTGAGGAACAGTGGAGGATTTTTAAGGAGATCCTTTTCAGTTCTCAGCAAAAATATATTCCAGCAAAAAACAAGGATTGTAAGAAAAGGGAGAACCAGCCGTGGATAACGAAGGAAATAAAGGAGAGTATTAAAATAAAAACAGCTGCGTACAGAGTGGCCAAAAATAGTGGAGAAACAAGTGATTGGGAAAAATTTAAGAAACAACAAAGAGAGACTAAGAAAGCGATAAAGAAAGGAAGGATAGACTATGAAGCTAGGCTAGCAATTAATATAAAAAATGATAGTAAAAGTTTTTATAAATATATAAAAAGGAATAGAGTGGCTAGAGTGAATGTTGGACCCTTGGAGGACGAGAGGGGGGAGTTAATAGTGGGAAATGAGGATATGGCTGAGTCTTTAAATAAGTTTTTTGTGTCGGTCTTCACGGTGGAGGACACAAATAGTTTGCCAAATATTAACGATAGAGGGTTGGCAGCAGGAGAAATACTTAATACAATTAATGTTACCAGAGAGGCAGTGCTGGGTAGACTAATGGGACTGAAGGTGGATAAGTCCCCGGGTCCGGATGGAATGCATCCCAGGGTATTGAAAGAAATGTCAGAGGTAATAGTGGATGCGTTAGTGATTATTTATCAAAACTCGTTGCATTCTGGGGTAGTGCCGGTTGATTGGAAAACGGCTAATGTTACGCCGCTGTTTAAAAAAGGAAGGAGACAAAAGGCGGGTAACTATAGGCCGGTCAGCTTAACGTCTGTAGTAGGGAAAATGCTGGAATCCATTATTAAAGAGGAGATAGCAGGGCATCTAGATAGAAATGGTTCGATCAATCAGACGCAGCATGGATTCATGAGGGGAAAGTCGTGCTTGACGAACATGTTGGATTTTTATGAAGATGTGACTAGGGCGGTTGATGGAGGAGAACCGGTGGATGCGGTGTTTTTGGATTTCCAAAAGGCGTTTGATAAGGTGCCCCATAAAAGGCTACTGAAGAAGATTAGGGCACACGGAGTTGGGGGTAGTGTGTTAAAGTGGATTGGGGACTGGCTATCCGACAGGAAGCAAAGAGTCGGAATAAATGGGTGTTTTTCCGGTTGGAGGAAGGTAACTAGTGGCGTGCCGCAGGGATCGGTACTCGGGCCGCAACTATTTACCATTTATATAGATGATCTGGAGGAGGGGACGGAGTGTAGGGTAACGAAGTTTGCAGACGACACAAAGATAAGTGGAAAAGTGAATCGTGTGGAGGACGGAGAAGATCTGCAGAGAGATTTGGACAGGCTGAGTGAGTGGGCGAGGATATGGCAAATGGAGTATAACGTTGAGAAATGCGAGGTTATACACTTTGGAGGAAATAATAACAAATGGGATTACTATCTCAATGGAAACAAATTAAAACATGCTACCGTGCAAAGGGACCTGGGGGTCCTTGTGCATGAGACGCAAAAGCCCAGTCTGCAGGTACAACAGGTGATCAAGAAGGCAAATGGGATGTTGGCCTATATTGCGAGGGGGATAGAATATAAAAGCAGGGATGTCTTGATGCACCTGTACAGGGCATTGGTGAGGCCGCAGCTGGAATACTGTGTGCAGTATTGGTCCCCTTATATGAGGAAGGATATATTGGCATTGGAGGGAGTGCAGAGAAGGTTCACCAGGTTGATACCGGAGATGAGGGGTTTGGATTATGAGGAGAGGCTGAGGAGATTGGGTTTGTACTCGTTGGAGTTTAGAAGGATGAGGGGGGATCTTATGGAGACTTATAAGATAATGCGGGGGCTGGATAGGGTGGAGGCGGAGAGATTCTTTCCACTTAGTAAGGAAGTTAAAACTAGAGGACACAGCCTCAAAATAAAGGGGGGTCGGTTTAAGACAGAGTTGAGGAGGAACTTCTTCTCCCAGAGGGTGGTGAATCTCTGGAATTCTCTGCCCACTGAGGTGGTGGAGGCTACCTCGCTGAATATGTTTAAAGCGCGGATGGATGGATTCCTGATCGGTAAGGGAATTAAGGGTTATGGGGATCAGGCGGGTAACTGGTACTGATCCACGTCAGATCAGCCATGATCTTATTGAATGGCGGGGCAGGCTCGAGGGGCTAGATGGCCTACTCCTGCTCCTATTTCTTATTAATGCTTACAATTCCAGTCTTAGTCCAGTTTATGAATTAGAAAAATTCAACACAAATGTTGATACTTAATAGCAAGTGTAATTTTCATCTATATTCCAATATCATTTACTGAAGATTAAGGCTTCTTTTTAAGAGGGGGGGGGGTTGTCAGTAAAAGTAATTGCCAATGTGACAATTTAATATTTCCTGCTAACAGTACAATATGATTTTGTACAAAACAGTGCACTTTAAAGAAGTCACAATATTACTCGGGATAAATGTAATTCCAAAATAATTTATGAAAAATTCTAAAGCCAGTTGTAAACATTACTTCTGGAAGTCAATTCATACAGGTTTGGTTGTACAACAGATATTGTGATGTGTATAAAATAGGATCTGTACTTGACCACTGCAACAATTGTGTAGAAGACAACTTTAAAGAATGGTAAAAGTGAATGTGAATTGTCTGCCTACGGTGTGGTTGATGCAAATTGCACTGGACACACTAATACTTTTCTGGAACTACCAGCTCAGCAAATCAACAAACAGGCTTATACAGAAACTTCCAGAAAAAGGGGCTTTCAATGCAGATCAGTTAACATGCCACTTTTACCTGACAAGAGAACATTTTGAAGCACAGAAGTGTGCATTTTTATAGTCTGCTGAACCCACTGAACATAGCATCTGTGACTTATTTGCAGGTGGTGTAGATTTAGTATGCAAAGCACATTATCAAGTCAGTTAAACTTTAAGCCATCATTTACTGATATCTTACAAACAAATGCTTAAACGGCAGCCACTTTAAAATACACAAGCAAATGGCATACTCATGTGTTCATGCATAGATTTAGCCTGTGAGGAAAGGCAGTAAATGTCTCTCAAAACTTACCCAATGCAAAATACTCAAGCCCTGAATTGGGTAATAAGGAAATTAAAGCAGCAAAACACCAAGAAGCAACATTAATAACATGTCAGAAAACGTAGAATTCGTTAGAAAGCAAGTTACACAAGTTTTTTTTTTGCACAAAAGAACTTACTACAGGCCACAGCTACCCATTATCCCAAACATTGCACACATTAAACTTCAGCTCAGATTTTTACAACAGGAAATTTTGCAGTTTTTAAGTTGCCAAATTAACAAATCACCCAAGTCATCAAAGCAGGAAGTCATTGTCATTTTAACAGTGTAGCACTTGACAATGTTCCTATTAATTGCCATAGGCAACTAATATATTTCAAGCGGTGATTGAATGACACTCAATGAATGGTAGGTTATATGTAATATCAATCTGTTCCCCCAAAAATAAATGAATCAGATCAATATGATACAGAAAAGCAGACTTTAAAATCACAGCTTCACTTAGGTGGTTCTACTCTGTAACCTGGCATCGGTCGTGAACAGGTTAATCAACTCTGATCCATGGCAAAAGCATTTATGAGAAATCTACTGCCTACTGGATTGTGGGCATAGCAGAGGTCCAGAATCAAGCCTTTAACTAGTAAGAATTTTTAGGAACTGGTTCAATTGCTTGTCGCCTCTGCTGTCGGAGATGCTCTTGACACACTAAAAAGTTCATGGAAGATGAAATTTCTTGAAGTTGGGTTCCTTTTTGGCCTGAAACGAATGCCCCACATAGAAGATGCGCCCCAACTAGCAGGCCCAAGTCCATCCTGAAATTCAATGTTAATTGTGTGGGTTGCCAGCGTCCATCACACTGCCAATTTATTTCATTAACTAGCAGTGTAAAATAATTGTCATTGTTCAGTAATATTTATCAGAAAGTTTACTCCATTGTTAATGTAAAGACCAAGTTAGATCGTGGCTAGCAAGAAGGAGACAATCACATCTCTTTCAGCCATCCACAACAATCAATACTATTCCATTTTTATTTGGGTAGGAGTACGGAAAGAATCACCAAGAAACTCCCTCCTCACCTTAAGAAATTTATAAATGTTTAACCACTTCCATGTACAGCAACTTGATGCTTGTTTTAGGCAGTCACTTGGGATGACATTGGTTGCTCAAAACACCACAGACTTCAGGTTTCAGAGGCCTCTACCATCAGACATGAAGGCCCAAGGCCTACTGCACACCTGCTGGAGCAAAGCGTACTGCACTTGGTAGCTAGCATTTAGACTGTGTATTTTAAGTGAAATCTGTTCAAAATAAAAATTTATAATAGGCCACCCTGCCTCTCTCCAGCTTGTGTTTTGGCCTTCAAAGGTCAAAAAGGTTAGTGCATCTTGGAACTGATTTTCTGTTGAAGAAACCTAGTGACTTTAAATATAGCCAACAGCCCTTAGATAGCCGTTAGTGGCTCCTGAATCTCCCAAGGATGGGGCACAGGGAGTGTCACGAAGGTATGTCAAGTCCAAATGGCTGCAAAACAATCAGCACCCGATTCTCAGCAGCCCCAGGGCTGCTGCACCAGACCAACATTATCAACCTCATTACTTTTCATTAAATAACAAGTGTAAAATAGTTGTCATATTTCATCAATATTGAATATAAATCATAAACTTTTCTTTAACGTAAAGACCAAGTTAGATTGCGGCTAGCAAAAAGGCAACAATCACATCTCTTTTAGCCATCCACAACAATCAATATTATTTCACATTTTTATTTGGATAGGAGTAAGGAAAGAATCACCAAGGAACTCCCTCCACACCCTGAGGAAAATGTATAAAGGTTTAATCATACCTGTAATAGGCACATATCCTAGCCCCTGCTGGTAAACAGTGGGCATTAGCACTACTGGCTGTGGCTGTACCAACATGTTTGGCGGCAGTGTCTGTTGAAATACATTGAAAAATTAATTACAGTATTTTCCTACAAAAATGTAGTAAGAATCAAGGTATTGAGAGATTGGACGAAGTTGATGGTCAAATTGTGTCATGCAGGAGTTGCCTTCAGAATGTTAAAAATGGGTTAAAAAAATCCTCAAAGGAAATCCTGTGTTAGATAGAACTCAAATATTTAGAAAACGTAGAGGTGGACAAGTATTGCAATTTGAAATATCTAAACATTTTGAAGGTTTAAGAGCAGCCCAATTCAATATGTTAACAAAATACTGCAGGCAGACCTCGACAACAGGCAGCTCAACACACCAGAAACAACACAGCAGCATTTACAGTCTTCAACATAAGAAATGTCGATCTATACTGGATGAAAACTCAAAAGGAACACAAGTTTCTTAACATTCCACATTAATATGGCAAAAGGATTGAATCTTCTAGAGATAGAAGATTCTTTACATTCATATATATTGATTTTTGCCAGAGCAGTTGCTAAATTAATGAATTTAATTTATACAAATTTAATTGAATAAATTAGGTTTGAAGCACCAATAAAATACATTTTGCAAATAAAGCAAAATATTGTTGAACCGAATATTCTATTATGAAATATTTTGTCTACATGCCATCAATTTTCTCAAAACAATATTGGCCACTGAAAACAGGCAAACTTTGCTTAGTAGGCTATTTCCCTTAAGAGTAAAAAAAAAGACGAGACCACCTGACCAAACTTGCTCTGCCATTCTGTTCGTCATGACGGTTTTCTTCTTTTTAATTTTAAATCCCTATCCTCCCTGTCGTTTAATTGCACTACATCAAAAATGAGCACCCACCTCCAGAAAAATCAACTGATTCAGCAAACATGGCCTTCTAGGGCAATGTATTTTGCATTTGCACAAACTAGTGTTTGACCATAACATATTCCTTTATCTCAGGTAATACCCCAGTGAACTAATGCCTAGTAAATCCTTCCCAAGTTGGGGAATCTAAATTTTTTTAGTATAACTTTTAGAAAACTCCTTCGTTTGCAATCTGCAATTTCGACATGGAAGTGAAAGTTTAATAAGCTTATGTTTCAATTTTTAAAAATTATTCTGATATACCCAATTTGATTCAGGCTTTAGTTACAAGATGAAAGTCTTTAAATGTCAACTATATCATTGTTCTTGTAAGTTATATTTTTAATCTGAAACTGCCGTGCTAATCTATTAAACAGTTCTTGAATTGCAACACCCCATTAAAACCTTGGTATCAAAATGTTTTTAAAAATAAATAGTATCTAAATATGTCACTTACTGCATAGGACATAACAAGGTTGATCATTCCTTCTTTATCATCACCCTGCCTCCCACTAAGGCTGTACCATTCATCCACTACTTTGCCCTCTTTTAATAATTCTGGGATAGTTATGTGAGTCCAAGCAATTCTATCATCCATGGAAAATGCTCGCTGCAAGCAATAAAACACAAGTTAGGATTCAATCGAAAATGTACACTGATGCAATAACAGGCAGTTCTAAAGATTTTTAAAGAGGAAGGTCTGAACTGAGATGACAACGTGAAATTAAAATTTAAATGCATATAAACGTTGGGCATTACTAAACCTCAAGGGAGTCACAAAATAATTCAATGTATTGGGGTGGAAGAAAAAAATCTGCTTAGCACAGAAAAACCATGTCTGTCTTTGGCTTAGCATCACTCCTTCCCAACTTTGGGCAACTTAGTGAACTCCTATTATATTTAGCAAGTTTCAGACCAATAACCGGGATTTGCCTGTGCGCAAAATCAGATATATTTGGGGATACATTTTTAACTAATTGAATATGATTTATTAATTGAATTAAATGACTAGCTGCTGTGATGGGATTTGAACTCATGTACCCAGAGAGGCCTGTGCCTCTGGAGTGATAGTCTAGTGGCATTACTACGCCATCATTGCCCACAATTCTTCCTAGTTGCAGAATTAATTTCTTAGCCCTTTGCTTATGGTGTATATGATGCACAGGTTACAATATCAGAAATGGTAAAAATAAAATGTTAACAATTGACAGCACAATTATAAACCTGTCTCACAACTCAAAGTCTAAAAACTAAGCTACATAAAGTAGTAACCTAAAATTTGGCTTTTTAACACAGTTTGCTATGCTGAAAATCAACATATGAGTAATATACTAAAAAACTCAGTTCAGAAACTCACCTCATCAAATATCTCCAAGTAAAATGAATCAACACCAGGTGGCACAGTGCACTGAATAACTTTGTTCCATCTTGGGTTTTTTGCCCCATTGTGTGCTGTAGGTGTCTCATATACTGCATATCCAAGGCGTATTCTGCAGTATGGGTCCATACGTGTCATTCCATAGTTTTTTGCCAATTTTGCCTAGACAGACAGAATTAGATCATTTGTATGCAACACAGAAGGTACACTAGAGGTTTACCAGATATCAGCTGAATAAATTGCTCTTGTGGGACAGAGACAGACTGTGTACGATCTATGTCCTTGAGCTTCACAAGCGATCCAAGTAATCCATTGTAAAAATGGGGCACAACGGGGTTAAAATTGAGCTTCAATTTATCTTAATTGGTAGAGACTTTTCTGCATGGAATGAAGCAGATCCCAAACAGGGTTTGGATTATAAGACATTTTCTGGTAGTGATATATATAGTGCAATTCACTATTCAGGTATTGGGACAATTCATTCCAAACTACAGGTATACAAAACAAACCCATCTTTTCTATTAGTGTATAAACACCAATATTACAAAGCACCGAAGTAAATGTCACTTGATGCTATTCTTAAGCTGCTGTTGATTCAAATGAACAGCAGAATTGGCAATGGTGTTTCCTTCCATTAGTGAATAGTGTGTCATCCATTTGCTGGAGGGAGGAAGGGGAAGAGAAAAAAATAATGAGAGAGAAAGAGAAAATAAAAATTTTCCAATGCAATATTTAAACTCAACTTGTTTAAAGACAAACATTTAGTGCTGCTGGAAGTCACATGTCACTACCTAAATGTAACCATCAGCATGAGGGATCCAGTTGGCAGCCTTCCTGAATCACCAAACACTAACAGCAATTTTGTACAAGAACATTCTCTTTTGTTGAATGTCAAAGCTTTTCAGTTTTGTTTAGCAGGGTTAAGGGAGGGGGTGGTTGGTGTTGGAAGGCACAGTGGAGAACCTGAAGCTCTGGAACATTCTGAGTGAAGCAAACTTAATTCCAAATATGGATCTTTCTTAATGTCCATTGCTAACCAATGTTCTGAAGTAATCACAGAAATTTAATCACCTCAAAATTAAATGTTAAAGTGGAAAGAAAATCAAGGTCACAAAATAACACAATTTTGACTTGAAATGGCCGGACTCCTGAGACTTGTCCTTTTGGGAACAAAGTGCGCAATTAATTAGAAGCCACAAAGCATATTTCAGACATGTGGGTGAACAAACCAGAAGTGCAACACTGTCAGCTTACAGGTTTGTGCCCATTAAGCATGTCAAAATAGCTCTTGGAACAGTCAATGCCTGAAGTTAACTCTTCCCTATTGCTTGATTAAACTTTGTCTCTAAAAATGTTGGTCTTGGTCAGAAGCTTGGGTAGGAGCACTAACTATAAAAGGCTCTTGAAGAAATTCATCCAGAAATTGGGTTCCTCTGTCTCTCCACCACTGGACCTCCCACAACCACATTTCAAAGTTGAAGAGAGATTATTTTCATGCCCAGAAATCAATCAAACCCAAAATCTCCAAACCATTACATCTGTTTCCAGTAGTTTGTAATTAACTACAGCCTCAGTAAGGACATAGCCACCACATACCCAAGTTCAGAGAATCTTGGCATAGGGAACCCAAGGTATTCGCAGGGATACTGAAGGTTAACCTGCTAAAATTGTACAATCTTATTTATCAAGATATCTGAACTATTGAAGTATCAGCTTGGAGTCACCTCAATCCCAAAGAGACCTTGCTCATCACCTTTACCATCCTAGAATGATAGTCAGACACTGATAACATACCATCTCTCTGAACCCCTCCACTGCCTATATATTGTTAAACTGCTTGTCCAACATCTAGTCCTGGATGAGACACAATTTTAAATGGTTGGAAAACCAAAGCCAACATCTTATATCTTCAGCCCAGCCACAAATCCCATATTCTTGCCTCCAATTTCATCGCCCTCCTTACAAGATTGTTCACAATTACAGCATCCTAATACCTCTCAAATACAAAGACAGCCTACATCAACCTGCACAATGCTGCCTGTGTCTCCCACTAACTCTGCCCATTTGCTGCTGAAATCCTTATCCATGCTTTTGCTACCGCCAACCTCCTGTCCTCCAAGTTGAGCCCATCTGAAACAATGCAGCCTGCATCCTATGCCACACAAACCTTGGTCACCCATCACTCTGGCCCTCACCAATTCATCGTTGTCTCCTGGGCCCCAACTTTTAATTTTTAATCCTCACCCTCTCATCACAAGCATGCCCTCTCAATTTCTAATTTATTCCAATCTCTATTCTACAGACTCTTCCTCTTGTGCATCCTCAGCCTGTTAGCCTTCCAGGTACCATGCTTTGAAATTCCCTCTTTAAATTCCAATTCCTCTCCTCCCTCAAGCCCTTCTTTGAAACCCATCTCAGTGAACAAGCTTTTGGTTTTCGCTCTCTCCTCCTACCTTTATGCCCATATTTTAGTACTTCCATTAAAATCAATTTGTCTACAAATTGCTGCTTAGCACACAAACTGGAGAACATTCTTTTGGCATCTGATCCAATACAACAAGAATCCTGACACATACACATTCATAATCTGCAATGTGGTTTAACCTAAATAAGAGCCTAGCACCAATATGGAAAGATAGAATTACAGTTACGATGTGTGACCAAAGTCCCAGATTAGAAGAGAGAACTGTGAAGATTAGTTAATTTGTAACTGTAACCAGCTCAGAAAGCACACATCCAGTCACTTCCTCTGAATCTCACTGAAGCAGAGGCACTGAAACAGCATGTCATAACTTGTGTTTTTGATGGGGGGGGATAGCGACACAGCTGTTTCTAGACACCAAAAATCCAGTGGTTGCAGTCATTTTTCTCTTTAAATTCTGTTCAGACACCTTGAAGACGTCTGTGACCTTAGTTATGTTAAAGGTTTGGATTTATAAATTATTAAATGCACCTTGAGACAACTAATACAACCCAGCAGTTCAAAAACCAATTGCTCTAACATTTCAGGTGATACCCTTAACAGCAAGAGCAGATGTTCCTCAGTTATACGAACAAGCTTGATGGTTCTGCTCAGATCTTATGTCAGTCTGTCAAACTCATGGAACCAGATACGATGTCTTGCTAAATTTGAGTGAGCTCCCCCACTGTCAAGCATACCTGTCAGTGAATGTATTAAAACATGAAAAATAGAAGGAGAAGGCCCCTTGAACATGCCCTGCCATTCAATAAGATCACGGCTGATCTGCCCCTGGCCTCAACTTCGCTTTCCTGCCTGCACCCCATAATCCTTGACTCTCTTGTAGATCAAAATGTATCTCACTAAACTGTGAATATATTCAATGACTCAGCCTCCATTGCTCTCTGGGATTGAGAATTCTAAAGATTAACGACCCTCAAAAGAAATTCCTACTCATCTCCGCCGTAAATGGGAAACCACTTAATCTGAAACTATATCCCCTAGTTATGGATTCCCCGGAGGGGAAACATCTGCCTCCAATACAAGTGTTTCCTCTTTCAGTAAGGAGACCAAAACTGGGCTCTGGCTATGGTCTGACCAGTGCCCAATATCATTTAACAAGAATGCTCAACTTTGAAACCCCAACCCCCTTGCAATAAAGACAATCATTCCACTCGCATTGCTAATTAACTGCTGCACCTGCATGCTAATTTTTGAGATTCACGTACAAGTTCCTTCTGCACAACAACATTCTATAGCTTCGCCCCAAATATTCTGTTTCTTGTTCCTGCTAAAGTGGATAACTAACTTCAAATTTCCCCACATTATACTCCATCTGCCAATTTTTTGTCACTCTATCTACCTTTGCAGATTGTATCCTCTTCATAATTTGCTTTCCTATCTATCTCTATAATCACTAGAAAATTTGGTTACAATACTGTCGGTCCCTTCATCCAAGTCACTGATGTAGATCGTAAGTAGTTGAGATCTCAGTACTGATCCCTGTGGCACTTCATTACTTACAGTTTGCCAACCTGAAAATTACCCATTATCTCAGCCCACTGTTTCCCTAGTTAGCCAACCCTTTATCCATGCTAACATATTATTCCAACACCGTGAATCCTTATATTGTGCATTGATTTTTTAATATGGCACCTTATTGAATACCTTTTGCAAATCCAAATATGCTAAATCAACTGGTTCCACTTCATCCACCTTGGACTCTAATAAATTTGTCAAATACTATTTCCCTTTCATAAGGCCATGTTGTCAGTTGATTGCATTGTGATTTTCTAAATTTCTTGTTATTTTCTTAATAATGGATGCCAGCTTTTCCCCAATGACAGATGGTAGTCTAAATGGCCTACAGTTTCCTGCTTTCTGTCTCCCTTCTTTCTTGAATAGAGGGGCTACATTTACGATTTTCCACCAAAATTGGGACCTTTCCAAAATCTAGAGAATGTTAAAGATTACAACCAATTGGTCCACCATCTCTGCAGTCACTTCTTTAAAGACCCTAGCATACAGGTCATCGGGTCCAGTAGACTTGTCTGGCTTAAGTCCCATTGGTTTTTCTCTCATGACAGTGTGTTCTAAGTTCCCCTCTCCCATTTGCCCTTTGATTTTCAATTGTTATTAGGTTGCTTTTTTGTCTTCCACCATTTCGATAGAAACAGAATACCTATTAAAAGTCACTTTAATTTAATTTACCATTAATTCCCCAAACTCAACCTTAAAGGACCAACCTATACTTTAACTACTCTCTTCCTTTTTATATACTTGTAGAGTTCCAAATTTAGATATCACAGGCAATATAAACTATTTTCTGATTCACTTAACAGTAATCAAGGTTAGAACAAGATTGAGTGGAGGTAATTTAGCCTGTCACAGAAGATAGTCTGCATCAGATCTTAGGAGCATAGACAAATACTTGACCACTTGCTTACTGCTTTTAACTGGCAAATAACCTTTTATCACTAGCAAATAATTGGATTCGCATATAGATGAGTTAGATAGATTTTGGATAGAACAAGGGAGCCAAGGGTTTGGGCGGGGGCGGGGGCGGGGGCGGGGTTGTTAGGAAGATGGAGTTGTTACCACAACCAGATCAGCCATGATCATTTTGAATGGCTGAGCTGGCTCAAAGGGCCAAATGGCAAGCTGCTCCCAGAAGACAGCAAGGTTTCTGTGTTTATACAAATAGTAAAATAAATTCCATACCTGTACCACGGTGATGCTCAGTCTACCCATAGTAGCCACACTTGTTCCAAACTGTAATTGTTGAGCTGCCTGTGCATCAAGTTGCACTTGCTGCTGTTGCTGAGTTGGTACAATGCGAAGAAAGTCCTGTGGTAATTCTCCAATGAACACCTTCCATGAGAAAGCAATATGTAAATACTCCATTTAGCTGCCTGTCGCATATCACACATCAATGTGCAGCAAAGCATCATAAATGTCATTTCCTGACAATAGGCTGGTGCTATTTGCTTAAATGCTAACCAATTACTCAGCCACATCCTTCACATCAATGACAAACTTGATGAGTAATTATCCAGAATGTCAACCCATTTCACTAGAATGGCAATGTCTACAAAAGTAATGACGTTTTCCTAGGCTTTCTGCAATTCAAGTCTGCCTGCCTCTATTACAAAATTCACTGGTTCATTTTCAACTAGGTTCTGGCTGTGCAGTTATATGGTACCTAGAAAATTTAATCAGTTTCTTGATGTACTGGTGAACAAGCATAGGACCAGTTTTGTTTACATCCAGTAGGGCAACTCCAAAGCTGAAATATGATGATGCATAAAGTATAGGAAACGTTAGAAAGCATTTTTCCTTTAATTTATACTAGCCAATTTTAAAGCAATGCCTCAACACCTCAAGTGAGTTTGTTTTTAAATTAACACAACTTCCATCAATATACACAGCATTAGAGGAGGTTAATGTTCTCATGTTACAGCCACCTCCTTTTAAAAGTGCTATTTTTAAAACTATATTTAAACATTTATCATTTAAATCAAGATTTGAAGATAGCTTTGCAAGCATTATAAACGAGTGTAAGACCCGCTATAAAGTCCTAGAGGTTAGAATGGCACACCAAGTTCCGAATCTCAGCAACACTGCTTTGGGAAGAGTTGCTATGCCGATGTTAAGACAAAAGTGAAAAGAAAATTCAAGACTTAATAGATTTCCTGAGGGCCCTTTAATGGACACAGAGGTATAGTATCTGTAGGTGCACTACTAGCACAGGGGAGCGGAGATCAAGAAACAAGATGGCAAAATTTTCAACATTAATGATCGTTCTTCCTTGCTTCCTGATAGGCTCTTGCCATGTAATTGTGGATGGTTAGCATAGGCTGTTCAGAAACAAAGACTGTTAAAACAACCTCTAAAACTAACTTGAATTAACAATTGCCACACAAGATCAACTAGCATCCTTAAAAAGGAATGCCCATTCATCTTCAATAATCTCTTCTTTTAACTTCCTGCTGCATATCAACTTGGTACAATCCCCATTCAATGTTGGTTATGCATTGTAAACACTGTCAACTGTTGTATTATCATTTCAGAACTCTTAAGCTAGAGAATTCACATCTTTGTCAAAGGGAAAACAAAATTGGAAATTATTTGCTACACTCTCAACATAAATGGAAAACTGTGCCAAAAAGTAAGCTATTAGATGTCAACTGAACAGTTTAATGAATGAGGCAGAATGATAATGTTTACTGTTCAAGCTAACTATCTTTTCATCAAAACGGTGGTGACTGACAGATGGGCGAGTTGAACCCCCTCATTTTCTTTGCAGGATAAATTAAAATTTTGAACCCTGGAATTTAAAGACAGACTGACTGGAACACGGTTGTAAAAAATCTGAGAAGAACCGGGGCACTGAAATAAAACTAGACTTTTGAATGGTTTTAAGTTTATTTATTAGTGTCACAAACAGGCTTACATTAACACTTCAATGAAGTAACTGTGAAAACCCCCTAGTTGCCACACTGAGGGAGAATTTAGCATATACAATGCATCTAACCAGCACATCTTTTGGACTGTAGGAGGAAACCGGAGCATCCGGAGGAAACTAATGCAGACACGGGAAGAACATGTAAACTCCACACAGACAGTTACCCAAGCCAGGAATCGAACCCTGGTCCCTGGCACTTTGGGGCAGCAATGCTAACCACTGTGCCACCCAATAGACCTACCTAATATTATGATCTTTCTCAACACCCTAGACATGACATTACATTCTGCACCCTCTCCTTTCCTTCTCCCCTATGTACTCTATGAACGATATCTTTAATTTGTACAGCGTGCAAGAAACAATACATGTGACAGCAATAAATCAGATCAAAGTGCTGATTGGAATTCTTTTATTCATTATCAAAATATTGGGGGACTGACAGTGAAGAATAATCCAGCCAGGTGATTACAAATCTGCCTGGGAAGATGGTGCATAGAGCCAGGGTGAACATTTTGGGCAAGCAACGTCAGAAGCACGGGACAGAGATTGGTGGGAGGACTCGTGATGAAACCTCCAGGAATACATCCAAACAGGGCTGGCAACACTGCAGCTGATGGATTTTTAAAGCCCCATCCTTCAGTATCCGAATGCGACGCCAAGAGGGTCGCAGCCCTTCCGAGGCCCCAGCTCATTTCCCCTTTTGTGTGTGTTGTTAATGCTTATTTGTTGATACAGTTATTTAACAATTTCATGTGACATGCAGAAGCTGCTTGTTGACATGTGGTAAAATTATTTAAAGGGCCATTAAATAAATGCTGGGGGTGGGGGGAATGTTTTTATGAAGAGGGTAGAATAGGGCAGGATGAGGAAAGCTGGACTGTCATCCAAACACATCCCAACCATGTTCCTGTCCTGATGGAAATGTCTCCCCCAAAGATTTATGTAATGGATCTTTAAGCAATTTTACCTCATTTTAGAAAGTCCAGCAGCTTCTGCGTCTACATTTCACACGATTAATTCGTTAAATAATTGTCATTATAAATATCAAAACACACACACAAAGGGTGAATGAGGCCGGGGCCTCTGGCTGCCGGCTGGGGGGGGCGGTGTCAAAGTCCCCGCAGCCAAGCCCACAAGCTGCCGCAGTGAACCCGGAGACAGGACCGGGGACTGAGTGCGGAGGAGGCAGCGGCCCGGCTTCCCGCACACAGCTTCACCAGGCCGCTGACAAGGGAGGAGAGGGATCTTACCGGGCCCCTCTGGGTGGCGATGGTAGTGGCCGCCATGTCAGATCCAGCCGACCTGCCGCTTGTCTCCCTCCCGCTCGGCCTCAACTCGACTCCGGGCCGCGAGCCTGGGCTGGGCTCCGGGCCGCGCGACTCTCAGCTCCCTGATTGGCTGCAGGGCTGGGCTCCGAAGCTCTCTGATTGGCTGCAGCGATGGGCTCCGAGCTCTCTGATTGGCTGCAGCGCTGGGCTCCCAACTCTCTGATTGGCTGCAGCGCTGGGCTCCCAACTCTCTGATTGGCTGCAGCGCTGGGCTCCGAACTCTCTGATTGGCTGCAGCGCTGGGCTCCGAACTCTCTGATTGGCTGCAGCGCTGGGTATCTGAGCTCTCTGATTGGCTGCTGCGCTGGGTATCCGAGATTCCTGATTGGCTGCAGGGCTGGGCTCTGAGCTTTCTGATTGGCTGCAGTGCTGGGCTCTGAGCTTTCTGATTGGCTACACGGCTGGGCTCTGAGCTCGGTAATTGGCTGCACGGCTGGATATCTGAGCTCTCTGATTGGCTGCAGGGCTGGGCTCTGAACTCAGTGATTGGCCACAATGCTGGGGTCTGAGCTCAGTGATTGGCACAGTAAGAAGTCTCACAACACCGGGTTAATGTCCAACAGGTTTATTTGGTAGCAAAAGCCACTAGCTTTCGGAGCGCTGCTCCTTCGTCAGATGAGTGGGAGATCTGTTCACAAACAGGGGGCATATAAAGACGCAAACTCTGTTTGTTAACAGAACTCCCACTTTCCTGACGAAGGAGCAGCGCTCCGAAAGCTAATGGTATTTGCTACCAAATAAACCTGTTGGACTTTAACCTGGTGTTGTTAAAACTCTTACTATGTTCACCCCAGTCCAACGCCGGCATCTCCACATCATCAGTGATTGGCTACAGGGCTGGGTATCTGAGCTCTCTGATTGGCTGCGTGCTGAGCTCTGAGCTCAGTGATTGGCTGTAAGGCTGAGTTCTGAGTTCAGTGATTGGCTATAGGTCTGGGGTCTGAGCTCAGTGATTGGCTGCAGGGCTGAGTTCTGAGTTCAGTGATTGGCTATAGGTCTGGGGTCTGAGCTCAGTGATTGGCTGTCATTGGACTGGTGTTGAGCAGTTCCAGCATTTTCTGTGTTTATGTTTGAGGTCAGCAGACACCAGTTACTGCACTTTGTATCCCTCTGATTCATGCTTCAATCCTGATTGGGGCTTTTGGGGGATTTGATTTATTATTGTCACATGCATTAGTATACAGTGAAAAGTATTGTTTCTTGTGCGCTATACAGCCAAAGCATACAGTTCATAGAGAAGGAAAGGAAAGAGTGCAGAATGTAGTGTTACAGTCATAGTTAGGGTGCAGAGAAAGATCAACTTAATATATGGTAGGTCTATTCAAAAGTCTGATGGCAGCAGGGAAGAAGCTGTTCTTGAATCAGTTGGTACATGGGAGGGGTAGGAGTGGATACCTTTCTCTAATTAGCCATCTGGTTAATTTACAAAAGGCCCAAAGCTCTTCATAGGAATGTAGTCATAAAAAAAAACAAAGTTGGGTCAAAGAAAGAGACATGATGAAGGAATGAACTAAAACTTGGTCACAGACGTAGCTTTTAAGGTGGGGTGACAGTGTTTTGTCAACTGATTCCAGGGACAAACAGATTAAAAACACAGCAGCGTGGCTAGGATGGAAAATAAGAATCACTGAATCTTTACAGTGCAGAAGGAGGCCATTCGGCCCATTGCATCTACACTAGCTCCCTGAAAGAGCATTCTACCTATGTCCAGTCTCCTGCCGTATCCCCATAACCTTGCACATTGTTTCTTTTCAAATAGCAATCCTGTTATGTATATTGTGCACCTGGACAGGCAAAGTTTTTTTTAGCAGCCTCTATTTTAACAGTTAGATAAATGCGTTGCCAATTTCAAAATAGGTTTAGCACGGATGTGTTGTCAGACGACTGAAGGACATTCAGACACTGTAAATAATATAATTCACTGCTTTTCACATCCAATATTCATATGGCCTAGGTTGTGTTAGCTCAACTTTGCAAAGAAAATAGCTAATAGAACTTGAACTAGCACACTCTCTAAGACAGCATTATGCTTAGAGGTACCTTATACCTGCGGTGCAGAAGGAAACCATTTGCACTGGCTCTCCAACAGAGCATCTTACCCAGGCCCACCCCCTGCCCTATCCGTGTAACCCCACGCATTTACCCTGCTAATCTCCCTAATTTACACATCTTGGGACACTAAGGGGCAACTTAGCATGGCAAATCCACCTACCCTGCACATCTTTGGAGTGTGGGAAGAAACCAGAGCACCCAGAGGAAACTCACTCAGACATGGGAAGAACACGCAAACTCCACACAGACAGTGACCCAAGGCTGGAATTGAACCCGCGTCACTAGCGATTGAGACTACAGTGCTAACCAATGTTCCACTGTCCTGTTCAATGTTGAATATCAAAAACAGATGTTACTTTCCAATTTAGTCATGTATATGAAAAATCTATTGGAAGTTGGTTGTTTCAGCAGTTGATGACACCATTTTCACATTACTGCACATCAAATTCCATGTCGCCCACCATTCAATCAGTCTCGTAGCAACTGAGTGAACTGTAATAGTGTTGCTTTATCTATGTCATCGCTAATAGTAATAACAGAAATGACTGGATATTTCTCACAGATACATTTATTATTTAGACATTTAGTAGCAAGGCAATTTGTTCTGTATACTCTGTGTGCCGCCTCATTTATGCTTCAAACATATTTCAACACAAGAAATTAAAATATGGTGTTTGGGGATCAGTTTTGTGCATCAAGGACCTTATTTGCCTGGGGTCATGGTATTTTCATAGAATCATAGAATCCCTACAGTACAGGAGGAGGCCATTTGGCCTATCAAGGCTTGTACGGACCACAATCCCACCCAGGCCCTATTCCCGTAACCCCATGCATTTAGCCCGCTAATCCCCTGACACTAGGGTCAATTTAGCAGAGCCAATCAACCTAACCCGCGCATCTTTGGAGTGTGGGAAGAAACCGGAGCAGACATTCAGAGACGGTTCCTGGAAAATAGGGTCCATGGTCACACTATATTAAGATGGTCTTCATGGGAGAGATAGCGGCTCATTTGTTTAGGGAGAAAATTCCAAATCTAATGGCAGCAGTATCAAAGGGGAATTGGGAGTTGAGTATCACTGAGCACCAACCCA